>NC_140496.1:83067265-83489765 GCF_964271855.1 Acomys minous
TCTCCCTTCTATCTCTTGGCTATAGCTGCCTTTCTCACATATTTGCTCATTATGGCTCTAGAATTGTCTACAGCAATAGGTCCCAGGTCAGAGATGTGAATAACTTTCTTCACTTGTGCTTTGGACAAGAGCCCAGAGCCTGATTTATTTTTTTTACTTTTGCTTTGTTTTGTTCTGACAGGATCTCACTACTCAGCTCTGGTTTAAGGCGTGCACCATATGCCTGGTGATTCTTGTTGTCATTCTGTGCAGCCACCTGAAGCCAGGATTTGGTCAAAGTAGAAAACACTGATCCATGTGACCCAGTTAGAGCCCTCCCAGTAACTCAACATAATGTCCAGGTTAGCCTTCAGATATCTGCTGTCCCCTACTGCTGAGGATGGCTATGGATGGATGGACCGTTCTGAAAAATGCCTGCTGCAGTTGAGGGCTGATTAATCCAAAGACTCACCCACTCCCGGCGGGGGAGGTGGTGGTGCTGTGGCTAATGTAGGGACACAGAGAGCGGGCTCTTCGGCACCATACTGAATTGGCTCTGACACTGATTGAAGCCACACTGCCATCTCACTGCCTCATCACGCCACAGTTCTATGCTTCTTGTGGCCTCATGGCTGTGGCTCCCGAGGGAACTCTCCCATGAGCCTTCTGCAGGCATCTGTTTTGGAATCAGTACCAATTCCATGAATGCATGTTTGAACCACAGGAGCTGGAGCTTTGCACTGGTGCCTCCTCACCGCCACCCTCCCCTTCTTTCATTCTGTTTAAAACTCTCAACTCATCCCTCTTTGAACCTGTCACCAGGACTTAGCACTTGTGATACAGCAGGGGAATTCCAATACCAAGGTAGGTTGTTTTATGCTAGCGAGCCTGGCTGAGCTGCATGAGGGGCTAAAAAAAAAAGTCACTTCATTGGGTTCAGGATTTCGTAAGTTTTGTTCAAGAGGAACAAGTAACCCATCAAATTTTCAGTTGTTCTCTCAGACAATGGCCATGCTTTTGGTAATGCTGATGTTTATTTCTGTCAGGTCTGAGTTAGAAGGATCTTGTCAGCTTATAGCACTAGTTAATAGGTATTGAAACACCTGAAAGAATACTGAATGGCCTTTTCTCCATACATAGGAACATATGATGTAAGGACTTTAAATCAGGGCTTCTTCAACTTGTGTCTTCTTTCCACTTGCAACAATTTTAGATGTCCTTAGGTATATAAAATAAGTATATAAATCAGACATTTATGGCAATAAATCCTGAAGAACTTTATTTTAAAGCAATTCTTTGTTATACATATAAGTTATACCATTTATTCAAGATAGAAATAAATTTTCATAATAATGAGGTAGCTATGCTCTGTAATGTCTACATAAGGATTTAAATCTTGGCTGAATACCTCACTGTTCCTTCCTTCCTTCCTTCTTGCCTGCCTGCCTTCCTTCATTCACTTCTTCCTTCCTTTTTCTTTCTTTTTTTGAGACAAGGCAAGCTGGCCTTGAATTCGGAGATTCTCCTGCCTCTGCCTCCTGAGCTTTAGAATTGAAGGCATTCACTATCAATGCCCAGTGTTTTTCAAAGTTGATGTATATTTGGATTTCACAATTGTCAGTATTGGGAGTGTGGCCTCACAGAAAAATGTGGTACAAATAGGATTATGTTTTAGGGAAGACTCCATACTTGTGAAAGCACGGCCAACTGCGTGTAGGTTTTTAACCTGCTTGAATCATGAGCAGAGACCTCAGTCAGACACAATTTCCCAGTCTCTAATGTGCAGACCTGTTAGATCATGAGCAGATACAGTGTTAATTTGATACACATCAACAGGTGCCCAACACATGCTGATTCCAACCAATTAGATCCCTCTGTGTGGTACCTTGGCCCTGTTGGCAAAAAGACTTGTGGTGCTAAACCATCAGAACCAGATGCTTTTGGAAAAGCATGTCTATGGAATCAAGATGGAAAGTTCATGTTAGGTGGGTACAGAGATGAGATAATGCAAACCTGAAGGAAATGCCATGAAACAGATCTGAACGCATGCCGCTAGCAACACAAAAAAGAGAGGTTATCAGTAAACAGGAAAGGAAACAACTGGTAGGAATGGACACTAGTGTTGCCCACAGTTCTGTGGTTGAGAAGATGAAAGTGTGATGGACAAGCAATAAAAATAATGACAAAATCGTCACTAAGTCTGGAGCATGCATTCTGTGCTGGGCAGTATTCTCACAACGTCTGTGTTCTCTTCCTGATTCTTACAGTTAATCTCCTTAGCCACTGGGCAATGGCCATAAAGAATAATTCTGAGTTGATCAGGAAAGAGAGAGGAAATAAGAATGCCATTTGGCATACAAAGCTTAAGCACACTTTTTAGCTTCATCATGGTTTCTCAGTCTTTAGGTGCTTTGTGTATTAAGTAGGAGGTACATTTATTAAAATTTATTCACTTTGCATCCAGATTGTAGCGCCTTCCCTCATCACCTCCCAGTCTTATGTCCCTCCCTCCTCTAGTCCTCAGAAAGGGGGGGCCCTCTTCCCCTAACATCTGACCCCAGCCTATCAAGTCTCATCTGGACTACCTGTATCCTCTTCCTTTGTGGCCTAGCAAGGCTACCTCACCAGGGGGACATGATCAATGAGTAGGCACCAGAGTCCATGTCAGAAGTAGTCCCTACTTCCCACAAGGAGATTGCACTGCCCACCTACTATATCTGAGGTCTAAGTTCTCACCATGCATGGTCTTTGGTTGATACATCAGTCTCTGCAGCAACCCCTTCCTCTGCCTGGATTTGTTGGTTCCATTGGTCCTCCGTATGGAGCTCCTGAACCCTCCAGGTTTTTCTATTCCCCAACTCTTCCATAAGACTCCTTGTGCTCCACCCCAAAGTTTGGCTGTGTGTCTTAGCATCTGCTTGGATTTTCTGCTGGGTGGAGTCTTTCTGAGGACCTCTATGGTAGGCTCCCATCCTGTTCCTTCTGTTCAACTGCTTCCAGTGTCTACTCTATTTGTCCCTCTGAATGAGAATTAAGTGTTCTCCCTATGCTCCTCTTTGTTATTTAGCTTCTTTAGGTCTGTGTATTGTAGTATGGTTATCCTGTATTATGTGGCTAATATCCCTTATAAGTGAGTATATACTTTGAGTGTCTTTCTGGGTCTGGGTTACCTCACTCAGGATGATCATTTCTAGTTCCACCCATTTGCCTGAAAATTTCAAAATATCCTTATTTTTAACAGCTGAGTGGTATTCAACTGTATAAATGTACCACAGTTTCCTTATTCATTCTTTTGTTGAGGGACATCTAGGTTGTTTCCAGATTCTGGCTATTATGAATAAAGCTGCTATGAACATAGTTAAGCAAATGTCCTTCTTGTATGGTGGAGCATCTTTTGGGTATATGCCCAGGAGTGATATGGCTGGATCTTGTGTTAGAACTATTCCTAATTTTCTGAGAAAGTACTATATTGATTTCCAAAGTGGTTGTACAAGTTTGCACTCCCACCATCAATAGAGGAGTGTTCCCCTTTCCCCACGTTCTTACCAGCATGTGCTGCCACTTGAGTTTTTTATATTAGCCATTCTGACAGGTGTAAGATAGAATCTCAGAGTCATTTTGACTTGCATTTCCCTGATGACTAGGGACATTGAACATTTCTTTAAGCCTTTCTTGACCATTTGATATTCCTCGGTTGAGAATTCTTTGTTTAGTTCTGTATCCCATTTTTAAATTGTATTATTTGGTTTGGTGATGTTTAATTTCTTGAGTTCTTTATATATTTTGGATATTAGCCCTTTGTCACATGAAGGGTTGGTGAAGATCTTTTCCCAGACTGTAGGCTATTATTTTGTTCTGTTCACAGTGTTCTTTGCCTTACAGAAGCTTTTCAGTTTCATGAAGTCCCATTTATTAATTGTTGACTTAAAGCCTGAACTATTGATGTTCTGTTCAGGAAGTTGCCTCCTGTGTCAATGAGCTAAAGGCTCTTCCTCACTTTTTCTTTTAACAGATTTAGTGTGTCTGTTCTTTTATTTAATTTTAATTTATATGCATTGGTGTGAAGGTGTCAGATCTTGGAGTTACAGACAGTTGTGAGCTGCCATGTGGGTGCTGGGAATTGAACTCGGGTCCTTTGGAAGAGTAGGAAATGTTCTTAACTGCTGAGACATCTATCCAACCTTAGTGTATTTGGTTTTATGTTGAGATCTTTAATCCATTTGGACTTTAGTTTTGTGCAGGGTGATAAATAAGAGTCTATTTTCTTTTCTTTCTTTCTTTCTTTCTTTCTTTTTTTTTTTTACGAGCAGACATCCAGTTAGGCCAGCACATTAGTTGAAGATGCTATCTTTTTTCCATTATATGGTTTTGGCTTCTTTGTCAAAAATCAAGTGTCCATAGGTGTGTGGGTTTATTTCTGAGTCTTCAGTTAGATTCCATTGATCCACCTGTCTCTTTCTATGTCAGTATCATGCAGTTTTATTACTGTTGTTCTATAATACAGCTTGAGATCAGGGATGGAAATACCTTAGGAAGATATTGTGTAAGATTGTCTTAGCTATCTGGGGTTCTTTTTTTTTTTTCCATATGAAGTTGAGAATTGTTCTTTCCAGGTCTGTAAAGAATTGTGTAGACATTTTGATGAGAATTGCATTGAATGTGTAGATTGCTCTTGGTAAGATGGTCATTTTTACTATGCTAACCCTACAGATTCATGAGCGTGGGAGATCATTCCATCTTCTGATATTTTCTTCAATTTCTTTCTTCAGAGACTTGAAGTTTTTTCATACATGTCTTTCACTTGCTTGGTTAAAGTTACACCAAGATAATTTATGTTTTTTGTGACTATTGTAAAGGGTATTGTTTTCTTAATTTCTTTCTCAGCCTGTTTGCCTTTTTTTATAAAGGAGAGCTATTGATTTTTTAAATTGATTTTGTATCCAGCCACTTTGCTGAAGGTGTTTATCAGCTGTAGGAGTTCCTTGGTAGAATTCTTGGGGCCACTTATGTATACTATCATATCATCTGCAAATAGTGATAGTTTGACTTCTTCCTTTCCAATTTTTATCCCTTTGATGTCCTTTAGTTATCTTAATGCTCTAGCTGGGACTTCAAATACTATATTGAAGAGCTATGGAGCGAGTGGACAGCCTTGCATGTCTCTGATTTCAGTGGAATTGACTTAAGTTCTTCTTCACTTCGTTTGATGTTGGCTATTGGCTTGTTGT
Source organism: Acomys minous (assembly GCF_964271855.1). NCBI lineage: Eukaryota > Metazoa > Chordata > Mammalia > Rodentia > Muridae > Acomys > Acomys minous. Next base: position 83,072,473 of record NC_140496.1, read on the forward strand.
TTATTGTCTTTACTATGTTTCTGTATGTGCCTTTTATCCTCGATGTCTACAAAACTTTTAACATGAATTGGTGCTGGGTTTTGTCAAATGTTTTTTCAGCATCTAAGGAGATGATCATGTGGTTTTTCTTTCAGTTTGTTTATATGGTGGACCACATTGATGGATTTCTATATATTGAACTACCCCTGCATGCCTGAGATAAGGCCTACTTGGCCATGGTATATGATATTTTTTATGTATTTTTAGATTGCATTTGCAAGTGTTTTACTGAATATTTTGTGCATCAATGTTCATAAGGGAAATTGGTCTGAAATTCTCTTTCTTTGTTGGGTCTGTATGTGCTTTAGGTATCAAGGTGACTGTGGCTTCATAGAGTGAGTTTGGTAACACTCCTTCTGTTTCTATTTTGTGGAATAGTTTGAAGAGAATTGGTATTAATTCTTCTTTGAAGGTCTAGTAGAATTTTGCACTGAATCCATCTGGCCCTAGGCTTTTTTTTGGATGGGAGACTTTTGACGACTGTTTCTATTTCCTTAGTAGATACAGGACTATTTAATTTGTTTACCTGATCTTGATTCAACTTTGTTAATTGGTAGCTATCAAGAATATTGTGCATTTAACTTAGATTTTTAAATTTCATGTCATATAGGCTTTTGAAGTAAGACCTAATGGTGTCTGTCATTATGTTTCCCTTTTCATTTCTGATTTTGTTGATTTGAGTACTCTCCCTCTGTTTTTAGTTAGTTTGGCCAACGGTTTGTCTATCTCTTTGTCTCATTGATTCTTTGAATTGTTCTCTTTTTTCTAATTTATTGATTTCAGCCTTGAGTTTGGTGATTTCCAGCCATCTACTCCTCTTGGGTGTGTCTGTTCTTTTTGTTCTAGAGTTGTCAGGTGTGCTGTTAAGTTGCTAGTATGGGATCTCTCCAAAATCTCTTATTTATTTATTTATTTATTTATTTATTTATAACATATTCATTTATTTTTTATTACACATGAATAAAACAAACTACGTACAGCAGGAAGAACCATGAGACAATCATGAGTTATATAAATGTTACATTCATAGTGATTTGGCTATTTGTATTTGTCAAGCTTGAAGTAAACATCTTTCCTATCTTGTTGGGTCTAAATTTCTGAATGAAATTCAAAATCTATCATATCTCATTTCTATTAACTTAAATCTTCTATCTTGATCTAAAAAGATCTTATCCCCTAAGCAACTAAATTTGATTGTAAAACTAAACTATCTGGTCTTCAACCCCTCTCAGAGACTTGAGAAGGAATAAAACATAAATTCCTGAATGAATCAGCACTGCAGGTTGGCAGCTTCCAAAATGAAAAAAAAAAAAAAAAACCTGATACAGTTTACTGCCTGAACAGACACTCAACACTGTCTATAATGTTGGAGCCTCATCTTCGGCCTTCTAGACCAATATCTCTGCCAGGCTTACTCGTGAGGCAGGAACTATTGAGGACTTGCTCACCCTGTCTTGGCAGAGTTCAGCTGTCAACTCTCCTGCATCTAAGCTTGCCCATTTTTAGGCAGAATTCTCTCGGTGGCAGAAACAAGGACATTTTGCCCAGTAGCTTGTTTGCCACATTTGAAGCCAAATTCATAAGGAGGTTCTTTGATGCTCCAAAACCTTTATGAAGGCACTTAGTGCTATGAACTTTCCTCTTAGCACTGCTTTCATTGTACCCCTTAAGTTTTGGTATGTTATGCCTTCACTTCTGTGAAGTCTTTAATTTCCTTTTTTAATTTTTTTCCCTGACCCAGAAGTCATTGAGTAGGGAGTTGTTCAGTTTCCATAAGTTTGTAGGATTTCTGCTGTTTCTGTTGTTGTTGAGTTCCAGTTTTAATCCATGGGGAGGCACATTCCTTAATTCACGAAACATGAAGGAAACTAAACTTAATGGTTACTAAATATTTTTTTTTACAATAGCCTATGCTTGGGGCCTTGCTTTGCAAGTGTGGGGACCTGAGGTTGATCCCAGCACCTACACGAATAGGCTTAGTGATCTGTTTATAGTCCTAGGACTCAAAGACAGAAACAAGAAACGGCCAGGGCAAGCTGCATAGTGAACCAGTGAGTTCTGGACATCTAGTGTCAACACTGGCTTCCATATGCCCTTCCATACATGTGTACATTCACCTATGCACATGTGTGCATTTACATGGCAACACGAAGCACATTTTCAAGACACATGTGTGCACATACACATTTGCATACACACATGTATATGCATGCCCAAAATACATACAAACATAGAATGAAGGAAAAAAACTACTACTCAGGCATGATTAATCTTAACACTCAGGAGGCAGAGGCAGGTGGATCTCTGTGAGGTGTTTTCAATACCAGCCTGGTGTACATAGGAAGTTTCAGTCCAGCCAGGGCTACACAATGAGACCCTGTCTCCTCCTCAACATGTGTGTGTGTGTGTGTGTGTGTGTGTGTGTGTGTGTGTGTGTGTGTGCGAGCGTGTGCGCTTCATCGGAGGCATGGTAAAATTACATAGAATATAATTTTTAGTAGGCTATTTTAATTGTTCTAGAAGTTTGGAGGCCAGTACATTTTGGCTACACAGCAGTAGAGTACTCCTAGAGGTAAAGACATCACATCTCTAGAGTGGCAGAACAGATGGCCCTCGAGTCTCCGGGGTGTGTGGCTTGCAGATACATAAACAATGACATAAACCCACACAGGCACAACACTACTAATCATTACATTCTCCAGTTCTGGTCAATGTGCCACAGATGACTTAATTTAGTAAAATAAGCTCTAGGAACTCCCACAGACCGTAAGAGGGACACATCTCTGTAAGTGGTGGTGCATGGGTTCAAGCAATTTTGCTTTTATAAAAGCCCAGACAAAACCCAACAAACAAACAAACAAGCAAACAAAAAAGCCCCTGTCTACCCAGGAGTCAGTCCCTTTGCCACTCTCATTGTCTTCCAGATGAGTCCTTTCTGAAACAAAGATGTGGGCTTGGCCATAGCTTCTGCAGGCTCTGAGAGTGCCTTTCTTATTTGGATTTACAAATAAAGAGGGCCCTCTGGATCTAATTAAGAGATTTTCACCTGCCATCTTTTATTCATCCACCTCACAAACATTCATGAAGCACGTGCTGTGTTCAAGGCACAACGCTAAATACTGGTTACACCGAGAGTTGGCCCACAATGCATCAATCATAAACTCATACTCTTAATTAATCTTGTGATTTTTAATGATTTAATTCTTTCATTCAGTGAGGCCTTATTAACAAGGAAGTGCCAGGGTAGGCACAGGGGTTGCCAAAGCGAACTCATGGTCTATGGTATCACGTGCTCATAGTCTACTCTGTTGGGTGGGGGTAGTGGAGACAAATAACTAATTACTATGCAATTTGAGCCCCATCAGAAAGGTCTGCGGTGGCTTAAAGGAAGGAGGAAAGGATAAAGTGTAGGAAGAATGAGAGAGATAGAGAGGCGGGGGATTTACTAGGGAAAATTGTTCCTAGGGGAGTCATAAAAGGGCTCCTTCAAGAGAGTCTTGAAGAATGAGAAAGACAGTTTTCCAGGCTGATGCAAGCACAAGGAGATGCAGGGAAGCATTTCTGAGAGCTCAGATCAGCTTGCCTGGGAGGAAGGACTTCTGCCTAGAGATCAAGCTAGAGGGACTCATGCTTGAGAATTATTCAGGGAGATCTGGGTACACTTGCTGACATTAGAGTAGATCTTCAAACAATGTTCTTACTAACTCTATGAGAATTTCATACAATGTGTTTTGTTCTTATTCACTCCTTTCCTCCCAATTCCTCCAAGATCTTTCCCCACCTCTGTACCCACTCAGCTTCAGTTTCTATCCTCCTGTCTGTCACTTTAAGAAGAACAAGAACAAAAACAAAAACAAATCAACAATCCCCATTCAGTCCAGCTTGCTGTGTCTGACTACTATGAGACATGGGGTCTGAACTGGAATAGAGTAGATCTACTAGGTGTCAGATCACTAAGGAAAAATGAACTTAAAAACAATCCTATACAAGAAAAGATCCTCAGGAGGAATCTCCATACCCGATCTCAAGCTGTACTATAGAGCAACAGTAATTAAAACAGCATGGTACTGGCACAGCAATAGACAGCAATAGGCTGGTTGATCAATGAAATAGAATCGAAGACCCAGAAATGAATCCACACACACATGGTCACTTGATTTTTGACAAAGAAGCCAAATCTACTCAATGGAAAAATGATAGCATCTTCAACAAATGGTGCTGATCTAACTGGATGTCTACATGTAGAAAAATGCAATTGGACCCATATTTGTCACCATGTACAAAACTCAAGTCCAAGTGGATAAAGACCTCAACTTAAAAGCGGAGACACTAAATCGGTTAGAAGAAAAAGTAGGGAAGAGCTTAGAACACATTGGCACAGGAGACAACTTCCTGAACAGAACACCAACAACCCAGGTCTTAAGGTCAACAATTAATAAATGGGACCTCATGAAGCTGAGAAGCTTCTGTAAGGCAGGAGATACTGTCAACAGAACAAAGCGACAGCCTACAGACTAGGAAAAGATCTTCACCAACCCTACATCTGACAAAGATCTAATTTCCCTACTTTGGAAATCTATCTGGCGCTATATCAGAAAACTGGGAATAGGTCTTCCTCAAGACCCAGCTTTTTCACTCCTTGGAATATACCCAGAAAATGCTCCACCACACAACAAGGACATATTCTCAACCATGTTCATAGCAGCCTTATTCATAGTAGCCAGAATGTGGAAACAGCCTAAATGTCCCTCAATTGAAGAATGGATAAAGAAACTGTGGTACATATACATTATGGAATACTACTCAGCTATTAAAGCAAGGAAATCCCAAAATTTGTGGACTAATGGATGGGACTAGAAATTATCATAATGATCTCTGAGCCCTGAGGTGAAGAGTGTGACATCAACATAGCATCTCTATGACTCTTATTCTCTGAATGTTGTGCAGTTGTGGGTCTTTGTGTTAATTACCATCTAGTGCACGAGGATGACTCTCTGATGAAGGTTCTAAGGGCATAACAATTAGTCACTGGGAGTCATTTAGCAGAATAACATTAGTGGGCTTTCCCGTAGTGCCTTCCTCTATCTAGTCTCAGGTTCTTGGCTTAATTGACAGTGTCAAGTACTAGTTTCATCCTGGTGGAGTGAATCTTAAATCCAATTTTAAAAAAGTGATTGGTTATTCCCATAACATTTGTACCACTATTGTATCAGTGGGCATATTTTGCTAGGCAGGTTGCTATTGCAGTTCTCAGGATTCCTAGCTGGGTGGTATTGATGATTTTTCATCTGGTATCATGCACTGCATCTTCTAGCACTGTAAATATTAGCTAGTGGGATGGAACCTCCAGGTAAGGTCCAGCTTTGATTGTCCATGTTCTATGACTCAAGGATGTGGCTTATTCAGCAATATGTCATACCATTATGTTCTGGAGGTTAATAAATAACATTGGCAGGAAATGCAATGTTTCTGAGTCCGTGGAACCCTATTCACCAGAAACTCAAGAAGAAGTAGCCCGTCCTTAGTACTGAGGCTTTTATTCAGTAGTGAGTATGTGATATCTAGTTATAAGGCATTGTTACCTATTATAGGATGATGTCACTTAAACTTTTTTCTATATATTTATTTTTTCAAGAAGCTTCCACAGTAGTCAGTTTCCATGTGGTTTTTCAAAAGGCCTTTATTATTAGTTATCCCTCCCCATCTTTCCTTTTCTACCTTTTCCTCCCAGGCCCATACAACTTAATCCCTTTACATTTATTTTTTTAAACACTTCATTATATTTCCCATTCCTAGAAAGATACCTCATATCTTCTGGTCCCTTACTAGTAACCTAAATTCTGCGGCTATCTCAAAGGAAGCACACACATCTAGAGTTAAGAAGCTAACATCTAGACATGAGAGAAAACATGTGATGTTTGTCTTTTTGGATCTGGGTTACCTCACTCAGAATGAGTGTTTCTGGCTTCATCCATTTACCTGCAAGTTTCGTTTTTGTTTTTGTTGTTTTATTAACAGTTAAATAACAATCCATTGTTTAAATGTACCAATTTTTCATTATTCATTCATTAATTAATAGACATCTAGGCTGGTTCCGTTTCCTGGCTATTGTGAACGGTGCACCAATGAACATGAATGAGCAGGGACCTTGGTAATAACAAATAGAGTCCTTTGGGCATATGCCCCAGAGTGGTATAGCTGGGTCTTGTGGTAGATCTATTTTCAGTGTGTGGGGGAATTTCCACATTGATTTCCATAGGGGCTGCACCAGTTTGCACTCTCACCAGCAATGAATAAGTGTCTCTTTTCTTCCAAATGATTGACAGCCTCTGCTATCTTTTTGTTTTATTTTTATCTTGGCCATCCTGTTTGGGGTAGGAAACCTTAAAGCAGCTTTAATTTACATTTTCCCTGATGGGTAAGGATGTTGAACTTTTTAAAAGTGTTTTTCAGCCATTTGTGTTTCATCTTTTGACATTTTTCTGTTTCGTTCCATGCTCTGGTTTTTAGTGGCTTTCAGTTCTTGTTCTTGTTGTTTTGATCTTTATTTTCTGGGCTCTCTGTGTATACTATTTCTCTTTTAGATGTACAGGTGGTGAAGGGTTTTTCTCTGTCCCATAGGCTGCCCCTACATTTGACTTACGATGCTCTTTGATGTACTAAAGATTTCTTAGTTTCACGGTATCTTATTTGTCCATTGTTGGTCTTAACGCCTGTGCTACCAGGGTCTTGTTCAAGAAGGCCTTTCTTGTGTCAATGAGCTTGGGCTTAGTCCTCAGTTTCCCTTCATTCGGATTCGGGATATAAGGCTTTAGGTTGAGGCCTTTAATTTATTTGTAGTTAAGAGAGTGGAAGGCAAGGGTCTAGCTTCTTTTATATGTAGCTCTTCACTTTTATCAGTACCATTTGTCGAAGAGGCTGCCTTTTCTCCAGTGTGCAAATTTGGCTTTGTTCTTCTTGTTGTTTTTTTGTTTTGTTTTTATGCCTCTATGATGCTATTTTTATTACTACATCTCTGTAGTATAACCGAAACTCTGGAATGGTGATATGGCCACAGGTTGTTTTGTTGTTCATAATTGTTTTAGTTGTCCTGGGTATTTTGATCCCCCTGCCTCAGTCCAGAGTATCTGGGACTCCAGTGGTGCAGTACCACCCCCCAAAGAGGTAAGTAATCTTGGAAAAGTGGGGTTGGGAAAGTGAATTTAACAAAGCTATATTGGGAAAAGATGTAGGGTAATACTGGCAACAAAATGCCAGTTTTGAGGCTTAGGTGTGGGTCAGTGGTGGGTCACTTGCTTGGCATATGCTAACTTCTAGGCTTATGTCCATAATTGCACACACACACACACACACACAAAAAAAAAAAAAAAAGAAAGAAAGAAAAAAAAGAAAAGCAACACTCTGTCTTTTTTTTAAAAAATACCAACCAAAATCTGACACTGTGCAAAGTCCTTTACAGATATTATTTCTAACTCTTACAGATGTGCCCCCATCGTGGGTCGTTTTCTCCCTTTTATATATGGGAACATCAAGGCTCCAAGTGGCCAAGAGCACTTAACTTGGACCACTTGCTAGTGAGCAGCAGATTTAGATGCATTTCCGTCAAGTTTTCTAGACATTGCCCTCCACAGAAGCCCGAAAGTGTTTGTAAGCAGTGAGAAAGACCTTGATCATCAACTGACGTTTACCAGCACTGCCCAGAAGAGGAAGTGCCAGGGAGGATACAGAGCTACAGGAATTATTTCAGAGTGCAAGCATTTGTTTACTAATTTCTTTTTATATTTTTAGTTTTAGGGGAGGAGAAAGAAGATAATTTATAGAAGATGGGTGTGGGAACATGGCTGGAAAAGTGAAGGCAGGGCGCCATCTCGTAGCCCTGCCGTCTCATGCAGAAGAGCCAGCTGGCTCTCTAATTAAACCCTTTGTTTATTGTGGCAAGAACAAAACACTGCGCCTAGTGATGTCTGTGTCAACTGGATGTCTATCAAGAGGGAAAGTTATGTGGGCATCATATCTTCATCAATTTATTCCCCTAGAAAACATGCACAGCAGGGTTATGTAGGCAAGAGAATATTACATGGAAATTTGAAACAAGTCACTAAGGGGAGGTTCTTAAACTTCTAAAGTGAGGTGATGCTGTCTTTCTTTAGAGTGGTGGTGAGGTTGAGACCCTGCAGTTCCCTACGGCTCCATCTTTAAGGCCCACAGGTGTTATAGCACCCAGCAAGATCAATGCATCAGGAGCTCTGGGTGAGCCATGAGCACAGCATCTCACCTATTATCCTAGGGGTCTGTTGCAGAAACCATCTTTTGGGTGTGCCTTTTCGTTTGTTTCCTAGGTCTCATCTGCTGAGAGTGATGACAAAGTGTTCCTCGTCCTTAATGTCAAAGAGAAGTTTCCAATTGAGAAGCAATCATTCACAATTAGGATTTTAAAACAGACTGAAGAAACCTTAGGTTTAGCAACTGAGAACACGTACAGTTTCTGCAGAGGACTTGAATTTGACTCTTGGCACCCACACTGGGAGGCTGCTAACTGCCTGTAACTCTGGCTCCCAAGAATCTGACATTCTCTCCTGGAATCCTGGGGCACTTGTACTCACTTGCTCATACCCATCTCCCAACATACACATAATTAGAAAAGAAATCATAAATATTCAAAAAATCTTATCAGTTTGAATCTAGACTTGGGTTCCTCTGGCTCTCTCAGTCTTAGCATTTTTTATAAATATGATTTTGGTATGATGTGACTAAGGAAATAACTCAATTATTTTGCAGGGGCAAAAGGGAAATGCTTCAGCAGGGAGGGATGTGTAATCATCTTTCCAATAGAAGACACTGCGGTAAACAAGGGACCCTTCACCCAGCTCCCTTTTAGCAATTGCGTGATGCAGGCATGACCAAACCAGGATAACATTTTCCTGAAAACACCATTTTCTTGGTTACTGAAGTGGCTATGAAAGTGAGTGGTTATAGACATTAACTTTCCTTTTTACATATTTTTCAATGTTGTCTTTGAAGCATTTGAACTTCTAAAGTGAGTTGTTTGTAATTGGGCCATTTTGGGGAAAAATCTTCAAAAATGATCAAATAGGTAAACATCAATACATACCAAAGGACCAATGTGTTCAATTCATCCTAAGCTGTATTTAATCAAATATTTATTTATTTATTTATTTATTTATTTAATGATTTTTTTTTTGAGACAGAGTTTCTCTATGGACTGGAGAGCAATTCACCCTTGTACATAATTATGATGTCTAAAGACAATTAGGAAGAACTTTTTGTTGGTTGACTGTATCTCAGCTCAGATAGGGAAGAGGGGCACTGTGGTGTGGTAAGAAGATAGAAGGTGTGTGTGTGTGGGGGGGGGATGGTCTCAAGTCTCTCTCACAGACGCTGCGGCCAGCGAGCTAAGCTGTGCCGTTCTGCCGACTATCCACCCCTATCTTGGTTTATCCCCAGTGGCGCTCCTCTCTAAGTCCTAAGCACTTGCAACTGCTTTTGTCAGGACAATTTGCAGTCTTGAGTCTTTGCACACGTTATGTTTCAAAAACTTCCAGGCTTTATCACTCGGAACTTTCACGTGTCCCCACTGCCAGCTCTTGCGAGCTTGACTCTGAGGCTGGCACTCGGGCGCTCGTGTGTGTGGCCTCAGCCTGGCTCCCTTGCGTGAGCATGCCCTGGAGGCTGGGGAAAGATACAGCTGGCCAGAGGCTCCTGCCCCTCGTTTTTTCCTTCCTCTCTGCTGCAGGTGGCCCAGCGACTGCTGTCCAGCCCAAGGGAACACAGCCCACGATCCAGGTGCTTACTCCACAGAGAATGTTCCCTATTGAAATCATGTTGGGAACACGGCCCCTCAAAGCCAGTCGCTGTGTGTTCCTCTGTTATGTGGGAAAGACCATGGCAAATGTCTGACAAAAGTGTTTAAATAGTCCCTTTCATTTTTGGTGATTTGTGTAGGGAAGGATTTTAAATCTATGACTGTCTTTAACAGAGAAAATACATGAAGCCCATCGCTGATTCTTGATCATACGGTATACTTAAACACACACTCATACAACTTATGTTGTACGTGTGTAGACACCGTAAATATTTCACATTATAGAGAATAAAACTTAGGCAAAAATCACAAATTAGGATATTCTTTGATTTGAAATCCCTATGAAAATAAAAACTATACTTTATAAGCATAATAATGAAAAAAAAAATTGAATGGAACTATCCAAAATAATGAAGCCCAAAAGAGAACACAGAACTCATTTTAATCAGTGTAATTTCTGATAAAGCTTAAATGTAAGGTGCAAATTAAACTTGAGAAATCTTTTTAGTTAAAAAAATTTTTTCGATGGAAAGAAATGGCCTTTTCTTGAGTTGTGTGCTTTAACTGATACAATTATTTTATGTGATGTGAAACAGTTTGATGCTTAATTTGTCTTCTTGCTTCTGAAAATTTCCCCTAAGAACAAGAGGCACAGTTACATATTTGATTATGTAAAAGTCACACTTTGTGTAATGCAGTTCTTTGCCTCTGCCTTGCAAAAGAAAGGCTATGGCCCTGTCGTTCACTGTGAGCTCATGTCTATAAGAGATTTATTGAAAATGTGATTAGTGTGTGGCTAGGACAATAGAACAGCAGCGTTGATAACGGGACACTGTGCCTGACAGATCTGCAACTTCCTCAGATGAGGCCCACTGCCTGGGGGCCAACGGCTGCTCATTTATTTCAGCAAATTTAAATCAATCGTGGAGGCAATCAGACAATAAATTGTGTGTCCATCTCTTGTAATCAAGTTGGCATCTTCAACAGCAAAGAGTTGTGCAGAGATTTCACAGCTCTCCTTTCAAGCTGGGTTCCTCTTTGTACTAGCTCGTGCGAGGAATCAAAATGGTGCTTTGCTGTTAAATAACGTTTTCTGTTCTCAGCGCATTCTCTGCCTTACTACCAAGAAGCTCAGGGTTTTCAGCCTGTGTGAAACTGCAACTTAACTGCTTGAGGGGGAATTCTTTTGTCTGGGCTTTGGAACAAGATAACCGACTTAATCTTCCTAGTAGCACGTGAGTCCCCATGTATCATTTTAATCTGTAAAACACAGGGGCTGAGTAGTGTCACATGCTGATTTCACTTTTCTATGAGAAAGTGACTCCCTGGCTCAATGATGGATTGCTTGTCCTCTCTAAACAACAGTCAAGATGGTGAAAGCCCCGGGGTGACAGACAAGGGTGTTGCAGTGGGAGCCAGGGCAAAGCCGATGGCCCGGTTCAAGTTCACCTGACAAAGCTGGAGCGGTCTGCAAGCAGCCTTCAAGAGAGGATTATTCACACTTGCATTATATTTCTGAATGCGTTTTTCTCTCCCCTGCAGCTGCAGAGCTCCGGCACACTGAAAGCTTATGCACCATAATAAAGAGATTTCTTTTCTTCCTCATTCTCTCATTTCTTACGTGTTACACCTAGTGTCTACAGAACCGTTCAGGCTGCGGACGGCTGTACGTCCAGGCAACACAGGACAACAGCCCCGTTTAAGACTGGCAATGCTAGAGTCAGCAGTGCCAGCCCGGTGTTTCTCACCTCCAAAGCAGTAAAGATGAAATCTCCGTCAGTTGAACTTAACTCCTACAATTCAGCTTTTAAAGCAACACTGTCCGTATTTTTTAAGTGAGAGAGTAAAATAAAAGTTAGTTCAAACTGGGAGGATGAAAATGGAGTTTTCTAAAGATGACCTTGGATTCTCTGTGTCCATTTTATGAAGGATGACTCGGGTCAAAGGGTGGAGAAAGAGGGTGGAAAGCTTTGAATACACTAGCAAACGAAGTGTCTGTATAAACAAAAGGTTGAGGAAATTCTGAATTCCGATTTCGTCCCACCACCTGGCTGCAGAGTAATTTTCTGGAGTCCAGTGGCTAAGACACTTCCTCACTGCTTCTTGCCTTTGTAGTGAGAGGAGGGCGTAACAAGCACTCACCAACCATGAGAGCCTCCTAGAATCCTCACCAGCAAGGTCCCTCCTTTATTTTTCATTCTCTTCTTTAAGGAAAAGTGAGTGAAGCACTGGCCATTGAGCAGATGCTATAATGAAAATGTGCTGGGAAAGGGGGAAGCTCTGGGCCCAGTGCAGCCTGGCATGACATTTAGCCATGTCCCCAAGGCCTCCAGCATCCCACCCTGCCCTTTTGCCTTTCCTCACGCTGCTCCAGGCTGCATCTGTATAGATGACACAACGCAGGAGTAGCGCGTCTAGCTTCTGAGGTGAGGCGCTGTGGTTTCTGCCTGTCTGGCCTTGGATTTCTCATTCAGCATGAAGCAAACTGTCAGGTCCTGGAGAGGAAGAGGAACCAAGGCCCTGACCCTTTGCCACAAGACAGAAGCCTACTACCAATGGTTGTGTGAGAGAGTGGATGCAGATTTTCCAGGCCCAGCCCTTCTCTCTGACGGCCCCACTGACATCCGACTGTCACCCAGCAGACCCCCTAGTTAGAACTGCCTCCCAAGCCAGCCCCGATTTTTGATCTGCAGAAATGACAAGGTAGTTAATAAATGCAGTTTGGGGGTCTTTATAAGTTGGAAGTATTATTTGTGCCTCTGATAGTATTAGATAAATAAATAGACATGGAGAATTCAGCCACAGTATGGATAATATGGTCCAACCTTAGATTAGCATTGGTGCTGGGTGAAAAGTTGCATTATTGAGTTATTTGGAGCTTAAAGTAGGGTTCCATAGGTTGTGATGGGGCCTGGGAGAATAAGGGTTCTTAGGGAATAAGTTTTCCACCAGGAAGTTTTAGCTAGCATACAAAAATAATAGACTTCATTATGACATTTTCTTTAGCATTTAAAAAATTTATTATTGTACGTATGTTTGTATATACGTATATTTGTGTGTACACATGTGTTTGTTTGTATGTATGTATATTTGTGTGTATGTATGTTTGTATGCATGTATGTTTATATGTGTAAGAGGGAGTAGGTATGCACATGTTCTCAGTGTATGTAGAGGCCATGGACAGCTTTTATGAGTCGACTCTTTCTTTCCACCTTTTTTTAGGTTCCGGGGTTTGAACTCAGGCCACAGACTTGCCTAGCAAGTGCGTGTGTTCATCAGCCATCTTGCCAGCCCCATTATGACATCTTCATATACTCATATCTTCCCCTTACTGTTCCTTCCCATAACTTCTCTCTCCTAATAGTGCCTCTTCTCTGTTCATGTCACCCATATATGTTTACATCTAGATTGTACATATGATCAAATATACAATATTTTGTCCTCCTCATTCCTCTTCATTACTTTTGTGCTGTAAGAATCCACACAAGTAGTAAAAGTGTCTGAGCCCTTTACTGGCTGGCTCATGCATCTAAGTCTCTTAGGGATGAAGCTCGGGGATGGCATTTTTAAAGACAAAACTCACAAAGAACATAACTTGCATCGAAGTTAAATGAGGGCTAGAATATTAGGACATAGTAATTATTTCATATGTACCCTGGCAATTACTTATGACCTATACCTTCTTCAGTCAGTTTACATTGATTGGTTTGGTCAGTACATCGGAGGCTGTGGTCAGGGTCATGGGAATCTCAAATGCGTTGCCAAGGCAGGTGTGACTGTTGGGAATGGGGGATGGAGGGCTGAGAAGTGTCTAAGCACACACAAAATGGAGTCAGAACAAGATGGCGTTACTTTAGTCATTTCATTGTGACTTTCCTGAGAGAGGTAAGCGGATGGCTAGTCACCCCAGACATAGCACCAAGGACAAACAAAAGCCATTCTCTTATTCAAACCTAGCTTAATGATTCCATGAGTTTATAGAAGCACGGGTGGCTCAAAGCTGGCTACTGTCACCCCTCATGAGAGCTGTGTCCTTAGAGGTGGCTCCCTGAAGGCTCTTCCAGTTGGTCAGAGATTTTAAACGTTCCTGTAGCCCTGGGAAGGAGACATGGTGGGTATTTAAGTTTTAAAACTTCCAAAGACTATAAGTTTGTTTACTTTCTGAGCCTTCCCTATGGAGACAGCATGCCAAATTTGTCTGATTCGAGCTTATTTTGCTTAACATTTTCCTGCAGTGACCCACTTTCATTGTTCATTATAGTTGGATAATATTCCATTTTGTACTGATACCACATTTTTCTTTACTTATTCACCATTCATGGGCAACTGGCCTAAGATATTCTGCCCTGACGTTTTCTGTGTATGTTCATGCACTCAAGGTGTGTATGTCTCTCTCTCTCTCTCTCTCTCTCTCTCTCTCTCTCTCTCTCTCTCTCTGTGTGTGTGTGTGTGTGTATGGGCTTGTTTGCTCATGTTTATGTATATGTGGAGGCCAAAGGTCTAATCGTGCATCTTTCCCTCTCATACCCCATCTTATTTTTTGATACAGGCTTTCACACTGAACCTAGAGCTCATCAATCTGGCTAAGTTCACTGGCCAATGAGTGGCCAGAACCTTCAGGAATAAGGGATTTGAAGAAGAGGACCAGGAGAGAGAGAGAGAGAGAGAAGACAAAAAATTGAGACCAGGAGATTTTTGCATGCAATGATGGCTTATGGTAGGCAAGTTTATTAAGGAGTATCGCATCTTCTATACTGTTTATAGGGGGAAGATGGGACAGAGTCAGCAGAGAGCTAATTAAGCAGTATTGGCAAGGAGAGCACAGGATACCTTAGAACACAGATGCCTTGAGACTCATGACCACAAGCCTTAGTGATAAGAGTTGGATTCCCAGTAACCACACCCTTGACTCTTTCAAAACCTGGTCCCAGCCCTAGACTGAACCCTGCCATGTCTGCCCCTGGGCAAGGCCACAGCATTAGCATTCCTTTTGTTCTTTCATCCAGGCCTTTGAGAAAAACCTTGGATAGCCCTAGCTCCTCAGTCCCTTCGTGCCATTGTTCCTATCTCAGATGTCCCAGATTAAAATACCATGTGTTGGTTGTCTCATGCTTCTTTTAGGGCAGGTGACTGGACAGGGGGTGGCTAGTCCTCTGCTCAGGGTCTCACAGGGATCAAGGTATTGGCCAGATAGTGTTCTTGCCTATCTGCAGCATGACCAGGGAAGAATCCATTTCTAAGCCTGTCAGTTTCTTCTCAAATTCCTCGAAGCATAGAAAGCAATAAATAGTATATTAGAGTCTGATAGTATTTTCTCCCAGTGGATCACTAAGAATTCTGTAAGGGTCAAAGTTTCTAAATATTCTGCAATAAGCATGGATGCATCCTATCCCTAAATAATATTAAGTAATCCAAAGCTGGGAATGGTGATATATCCCGACAGTCCTGCCACTTGGGAAACTGAGGGGGGTGATTGGGAGCCAGATTGACCCACGACTTTCTCAGAGGCCATGATAAAAGGACAAAGGGTGGACAGGCCATTCTAGCAGGAACCAGGAAGGAAGCAGTGCTGAGAGCGCCATAGACTGGGGAGGTCCAGCTTAAGAGGTTTCAGCATATAACAATATATAACAATATAAAAGACTGTTATTGTGATATTGTCAAAGACTCTGACTGATTTTTTTCCCCTTTCCTAAGAACTTGTCTGAGGCTAAGTTAAAAACTAATGGACTAATTTCTTTGGTAGAGGCAATTTCAGGGCAGCATACCATTAAATCAATGGCATGGTTGTGGTTATTAGTATTACTTTCATTTAGTTAATTTATCTTATGTGTATAGATATTTTGTCTAATTCATGTTTGTGCACAACATTCATGCTTGGTTTTCTCAAAGGCCAAAAGAGGGAATTGGATCACCTGGGACTGGAGGTACAGGTGGTCGTGAGCTGCTGTGTGGGTTCTAGGAATCGAACTTGGGTTCTCTGGAGAAGCAGCCAGTGTTCTTACCTGCTGAGCCACCTTTCCAGTCCTCCAGCATTGTTATCACTAACGAACGTTATGCAGATCTACAATGAAAAAGAGCGAGTGAGGCAGAAGTACAAAATGTACAGTTTAAAACGAAAAGAGCACCACCAAACAGTGGTGCAGCCAAGCCTTGTGCTGAAAGAGATAAGGGAATAGGAGCCTTTAAGGAGAAGCCTAGTGCTCTGCATTGGAACACGGAGAGGGGTGCTCTTAGGGCAGGACCCCACCTAACTTGGCTTCCAACTTGTTAAAGGAAAAGGCTTAAGGGCTTTTCTGCTCCTGGAGATCAATTTCAAACAAAAGCTGATGCTAATGATCTGGGGGTGGGGCTCTTTCCAAATTGGTCCCCAAATTTGGCAGTGTGGTCCAAGTTTAGAATAATGAAGGATGCAGGTGAGAAGAGATTGTGAATTCTTTCTGTGTGGCTTCAGAGAGATGCTGAGGCCAGGCAGTGCACGGCAGGGGAAATCCCTGCATGACAGTACTGAGAGGCCAGTGTATTACAGTGTGAACGTGATGAAAGGCCGCAATGTAGACCTGTATTGGTTTCTCTTCTGTTGTGATAACACACAAAGCCCAAAACAATCTATAGGAGAGTTGATTTGGCCTTATAACTCGACAGGAATGAGTCCACCATGGCAGGAAGGCGTGGTAACAAGCAGCAGGTGTGGTGGCAGGAACAGAAGGTGAGAGCTCACATCCTCAAACACAAGCAGAAAGCAGAGAGAACAAACTGGAAATGAGAGGAGTCTAAAACTCCCAGTGCCCACCTCCAGTGACATTACTTCCTCCAACAAATCCACACCTCCTAATTCTCCCCAAATAGTACACCAACAGGAGGAGACCCAGGAGGCAAATGCTCAAGACTATAGGGAACAATTCCCCATTCAAACTTCTAAGAGACCATAGGATGCTGAAGATGCCAGAGCTGTGAGATATCTGCCAAGGAGGGCAGGGTACACAAAGTGGGACCAGCCCAAGAAAGCGATGCATAGTGATGTCAGCAAAACTGCAGGGGTGGAGCCATGTATGTAAGCCCTATGAAAAGAAAGTCCCAGACCCAGGATCTAGAGCTACAGGATTTGATATTTGCCCTGATTGGTTTCTGTCTAGCTTTGGTCTAGTGTCTCCTCACTATGCCCCACGTCCTCTCATTGGGAGTGGCCATGTGTGTTCTGCACCATCACATGTCAGAAGGATGCAATTTGCTTTTTGATATTGTCAAGGTTTACAGTGAAGAGTCTTGAGTCTTAAAAGCGACTTTGGACTTTGACACAGTACAGAGACTGTGAAAAACCATGGAGACTCTTGAAGCTTGATGATACGCATTTGGTATTACATGACCAGAGGCCTAACTGGCCAGTGACTAGAGTGTAGTGTCTTAGATGAGACGCTCCCTAGAGTCTTGGGTATCTGAACACTTGGTTCCCAGTTGATGGTGTGGTTTGGGGAGGTGTAGGTGGTGCAAACTTAGTGAAGGAAGATGTCACTGGAGGCTGCCTTCAAGATCAAAAGCCTCATGTCATTTCCTGTAGACTTTCTTTGGTTTATTCTTGAAGTTTAAAGTGTTCTCTCTCTCTCTCTCTCTCTCTCTCTCTCTCTCTCTCTCTCTCTCTTTCTCTGTCTCTGTCTCTCTTGCTTCCTCTTTCTTTTCTACCTTTTTTCTGTTCGTTTTTCTTTCTTTCTCTTTTTTGGTGTTTTTTGGTTTTATTTTGTTTTGTTTTTTTTGATACAGGATTTCTCAGTGTAGCCCTGGCTGTCATAGAACTTACTTTGTAGACCAGGTTGGCCTCAAACTCCCAGAGACCCACCTGCCTCTGCCTCCTGAACGCTGAGATTAAAGGCGCGCACCACCACCCGTCTATGCGCACTCAGTTTTCTGTTCCTGCCACCATGCTCGGCTGCTTTCTGTCACGCTCCACCATCATTGATTCCCCCTGCAATCATAAATCCAAATAACTGTCCTGTTGGCTCCTCTGGCCATGATGTTTTAACACAGCAATAGAGAAGTAACTAGAACATTTGGTTTTTGTCATATGATTTTAATATACCTGTGTGCCCATGTTGTCTCAATTCACCCCAGTAAATTTGTAGGTGGCACCCCATCTACTCCAAGGAATGTCATTTATTAGTCTGGGTTGTATGGGTGGGGCCAGACAGATGGTGTTTACTTGTCCACTGAGGGACCTGGTCATCCTCTACCTTGACCTGGAGTCAAAAGTTGCTTCTAAGATGCAATCTATTTGGGTAAGCCTGAAAAAACAAAAAACCCACTGCTTTATAAAATATGGAGAAACTCAGAGTAGGGCATAACTTGATCACAATAAACATCCATGATGGGCCCAGCAAAGAGGGCAATGGGAAGTAAAGCCACAGAGGACTGGGGGATGGGACTGGTCCAGATCTGTAGTTCTCAGTCTACTCCTCCATCTGTAATGGCGTGATGGAGATCACACCTGGTGAGCCAGGCAGGACCGGCTAGGGGATGGAGACCTCAGGAGGTGAGAGCAGACTCTTGGGAGGCAGGCTTCAGTGAGACAGTTCATTTAACTGGGGTGGAACAAAAGCTATGTAAATCTTCCAGGAGTGGGTAGAGGCTTTTGAGGTGGTTTTATAAAGCACTGGCCAGGGCCAAGGTGCTGGAAATGCCTTATTTGCATGACCTTATGCATGCTTAAACATGACCTTATAAGGAGAGAAAAAGTTTAACCTGTAACCTGGCCCAGAGGCTATGTGGTCACTCAAGGGTGGCAGTGGTGGGGTCCATAAGGCTACAGGTGCTGAGACATGCAGAGCCAGGGCAGGGAGGGAGTAGTTCTGTTCCTGCCTGTCTCTTATTTTCAAGATGTGGACATGCCTCAACATCACTCTTGCTTCAGACTAGCTCCCCCGTCACATGGTTCCTTGGCCTTACACAGATCAGCGTGGTCCTTGGCTATGCACCCTGAGTGGAGGCTCTACCTCCTTCCCTACAATGAGTCACTGAGTTGGTGATTGAAAGGTATCATCAGCATCTAATGGCCTGAAGGCAAAAGATTTGGAGGCCAGGAAAGAAAGTAGCACATTTTGTTCCAGAAAGTAGCACATCTTAGTGTAGAGGTTTGCTAAGGTCCATTTTTATGGGGCCTGGATCCCACAGGTAGGGGCAAAGTGGATTTCCTTGCCTTCCACTTGTCCCTGAATTTGGGGGTTCAGAGGGTGGAGTTGAGTTCACAGGTGCACCAGTCCTTCTCCCCCTCTTCAGAGAGAATAGCACTGGAATAACCTTCGTAACAACAAATGGCTTCCGTAGTAGGCTTGACTCATGGTCATGGAGCCAAGTTTACTGAGTTCTGTTCTGTGACACCTAATGCTCTCTGTCTGTTAATGGCCGTTCTTGCTGTCACAACATCTTTTTACTATTCCTAGTCTCTCATTCAATAAATATTCTATTTTTTTTGTCTGTAGGACTTTACACTGTTGGCGATTTTTCCATGTATATGTATATGTATATATGTATATGTATGCATATGTATATATATATATATTTTTTTCTGGATTAGCTTGATAAAAATCTTGATCTTTCTCACCTCTACCTGTTCATTCTTCAGACTTTATTTGGTGTTCCTTTCAACTTTCTTATATTTATGAAAAATTTACAGAAATTAGGAATTGGTGAGGAAGTAGACAGACTTGCACAAAGTATCCTATGCGCCGTTCATCCGGTTCAGTGCAGTTGCAGAAGCAAGATGAGGCTTTGAACGCTTCCCCACTGGTTCGCTTTCCTTTGCCTTTGGGACTTCAAAAACATTTCTTGGGAATCTCATAATGCCCATATTCGAAGGTCCGAAATGTCTTCAAAATGTTATTTCATTCCTGACTTATGGTCATGCTTTTAGCAAAGATGTTGATTTTATAAATCTGGAATATTGTGTAGCAGTGAAGAATAAAATCTTTGTGCTGCAACAAAATGGATGGGATTGGAGGATGCTTTGGAGGGAGGGTTATGGGATTTAATTTGTAAATTAAAAGGGGCTGCTTGGTGCTCCCAGGACTGCTCTCTACACACACATACACTCAGCCCCACCCAAGATTTTGCTACTTATGCAAAGTCCTTCAATGCAAGGGAAGACACCCAGGGACAGGCCCAGTGAGGAAGAAAGGAGGCCCTAGAATCCTAAAAACTGTCATATCCAGAGACCTTGGGCACTGGGACTCTTTCTATCCTGCTGGGAGCTGTTCTTCTGTTCCAATAAAGGTTACAGTTTTTGGTTTGCTATGTCCCCTCCCTCCCCTGTGAGTGATGTCTGATGTTTTTCTTTCTCAGTGACTTCCCATTTTTTTCTGCAGGAAATTTGGACACACTATGAACCCTGAGATAGTGTTGTTCACTGGAAAAACCTCTTTCTAGTTGTGGTATGGCTCAGCTCTAGCATACATCTTATCCAAGAGCTTTCTCTTTGAATTAAATAAAAATGAGCCATAAGTCAAGAGGTGAGCAAGGAACTAATTGACAGGGAGTGAACATAGGAAAAAAAAAACACATAGAGAGTAAGAGGAAGTTGGGAGGATGGATAGAGAGATGCACAGGAAGTAGAGGGGAGGGACATTCAGTTTGAGGGTTTTGGGTTTTTTGTTTTGTTTTGTTTTAAGACAATGTGGGGGGGGTTCCTTTTTGGGAACAGTTTGTTAAACTGTTGGGAAACAGTTGAGAAGGAAGATCAACTGGGTACTTTCTCTGCCTTTCTGAGCTAGCAGGCTTTCATACCTACACCTAGCTGGTAAAAATCAAATGACTGAACTTTTGTTAGAAACAACACATTTTTCTTTCTCTGCTTGTTGCCTCTCACTTCCTTGGCAGTTTAGCTGTTGTAAATGTTGTTTTTATTTCCTCAGATGTGGGAAGGAGATGAAACCTGTATCCAACACTTTCTAGCTCTTTTTGAACTCTCACTGGCTGGCTCAACTCAGCCATTCTGGCCTAAATTCTTTTCCAAGCTGACTGATTCAAACTGGCTTCTCTTGGCTTCTGACTGAATTGCTCTGCCTAGCCTCAAACTAATTATGGCAATATGTTTTAATCTGGCTTCTCATTTTCTAGCTTGATCTGTCTTCACCTGTGTCTAGCTTGTCTTTGTAAAACTGTCCCGGTAAAAATCTCTCAGTAAAAAACCCCTTCTCACTCTTTTTTTGTGGCAACTCCTAGGTGTCAAGATAAAGCTGAATATCTCCTTCCCTGCCACCAGCTGTCAGAAACTCATTGACGTGGATGATGAACATAAGCACCATATGTTCTATGAGAAGCACATGGCGACAGAAGTAGCTGCTGATGCTCTGGGTAGAGTGGAAGGGTTAATGGTCCCGATCAGTGGTAGGAATGATAAACAAGGTTTTCTCATGAAGCAAGGCATTTTGAACCATAGCAGAATGTCCCTGCTGTTGAGTAAGGGGCATCCTTGTTATAGACCAAGAACAACTGGAGAGAGGAAGCACTAGTCTGTTCATGGATGCACACGGATGCCAATATGAGTGTTCTCAACTTGGTTATTGTAAAACAAGGAGAGAAGAAAATTCCTGGACTGACTGACACTACTGTGCCTCATCGGTTGGGACCTAAAATAGCTAGTAGAGTCCAAAAGCTCTTTAATATCCCTAAAGAAGATGATGTCTGTCAATATATTTTCAGAAAGCCCTTAAACAAAGAAGATAAGAAGGCCAGGACCAAAGCACTCATGATTTAGTATCTTCTCACTCCACATGTCCTACAATACAAACGCTGACACATAGCTCTGAAGAAATAATATACTAAGGAAAACAAGGAGGAGGCTGCAGAATACACTAAACTTGTGGCCAAGAGAATGAAGGAAACTAAAAAAAAAAAAAAAAGTGCCAGGAACAGATTGCTAAGAGATGTACGCTGTCCTCGCTGAGAGCTTCTACTTCCAAATCTGAGTCTAGTCACAAATAAGTCTTTAAGAGGAACAAATAAATGATCATACCTTGAATCTCAAACCAAAACCAAAACCAAAAAATAAAACCCCAAATGTCTCTTTTCCTGTGATGCTTTTAAGCAGCCTCTCTTTCCTGCCTGTTCTCATGAGAGTTGGGTGTATCCTATCTCTGCCTCATTATGTCAAACCTTTTTCTGATTCATCACTTTGTCTGCCCCTCAATTAAATGTCACTTTCAAACATGGCTGCTTCCTTCTATAAACTAACATTCATTTTGGGATTAAAGTTTTGGATTAAAGGTGTGTACCAAGAACATATTAGTATTCCAACCACATCATTCTGTAATCCAGAGTATATCTGTATTCAAGCCACATCACACAGACCTAGAAGGTCTTTGGATGTGATCTCTTGCCAGAACAGCCACGTTACTGGATTAAAATTCCTCTATAGGCTGTCATATCCTTTTAGTCTGTCTCTTTCGCTTTTTCTGCTTAGCTTTCTTTCTAAGATGTACAACTCTTTGTCCTTCTAAACAAACTCTGTGGTACCTCATGATGATGATCCCTCACACCAGCTTTTTTTTTTATAATATTTTTTTTATTAATTTATTCTTGTTGCATCTCAATGGTTATCCCCTCCCTTGTATCCTCCCATTCTTCCCTCCCTCCCATTTTCCCCTTACTCCCCTCCCCTATGACTGTTCCTGAGGGGGATTACCTCCCCCTCTATATGTTCATAGGGTATCAAGTCTCCTCTTGGTAACCTGCTGTCCTTCCTCTGAGTGCCATCAGGTCTCCCCCTCCAGGGGACACGGTCAAAGGTGAGGCACCAGAGTACGTGAGAAAGTAATATCCCACTCTCCACTCTACTGTGGAGAGTGTTCCGTCCATTGGCTAGATCTGGGTAGGGGTTTAAGGTTTACCGCCTGTATTGTCCTTGGCTGGTGCCTTAGTTTGAGCGGGACCCCTGTTCCCAAATCTGCCTATCATAATGTTCTACTTGTAGGCTTCTAGGACCCTCTGGGTCCTTCTACTTTGCCTTTCTCCCATGATTCTCTCATCTAGAATCCCACTAGAATGTCCTCTCCTCTGTCTCAGTTTCCTGGTAAGTGAAGGCTTTCGTGGGACATGCCCCTTGGGCTAATATGCAGATATAAGTGAGTATATACCATTTGAGTCTTTCTGCTTCTGGGTTAACTCACTCATTATGATCATTTCTAGCTCAATCCATTTATCCACAAATTTCGGGAATTCCTTGTTTTTAATAGCTGAATAGTATTCCATAGTGTACATGTACCACAGTTTCTTTATCCATTCTTCTATTGAGGGGCACTTGGGCTGTTTCCATGTTCTGGCTATTATGAATAAGGCTGCTATGAACATGGTTGAGCAAATTTTCTTGTTGTGTGCTGGAGCATCTTCTGGATATATTCCAAGGAGTGGAATAGCTGGGTCTTGAGGAAGCCCTATTCCCATTTTTCTGAGATAGCACCAGATAGATTTCCAAAGTGGTTGTACTAGTTTGCATTCCCACCAGCAATGAAGGAGTGTTCCTCTCTCCCCACATCCTCGCCAGCATGTGGTGTCGCTTGAATTTTTGATCTTAGCCATTCTGATGGGTGTAAGATGGAATCTCAGAGTTGTTTTGATTTGCATTTCCCTGATGATTAAGGAGGTTGAGCATTTCTTTAAGTGTTTCTCAGCCACTTGATATTCCTCTGTTGAGAATTCTCTGTTTAGTTCCATGCCCCATTTCTCGATTGGGTTATTTGGTTTGGTGGTATTTAATTTCTTGAGTTCTTTATATATTTTGGATATTAGACCTTTGTCACATCACACCAGCTTTCTTAACACTGTATGTGGTGGTTAATACTGGTGGTCAGTTTGTCAAGATTTGTAAACATCTAGGAGACAAATATCTAAGTGCATCTGTGTGAGGGAGCTTCCAGATTGTGTTAGCCCAGGTGTGAAGACATTCCCTAAATGCATGTGGTACCACTGATACATTTCCAGCCCTGCCTTTATAGAATCCTTTCAGCAGGAAATAATACCTGCCAATCTTGTTTGAAGAAGATCTATGGGGTCAGGAATGGGCTATAATGGCCATATGGTATACTACCACTCTTCCATCCCAATTTCATACATAGAACATACTAGAACATACTAGAACATACTAGAAGAAAACATGGGAAAACCATCTGGTATCACACACAAACATGAAATAAAGATTGGTAAATTCAGCTCAATAAAAAAATTCTTGGTGGATAATAGTTTTATGAAAAGTCAAATGTTAAAAGATAAGTAAGTACTGCAATCTTTTCAGAGGAGTCTCGATGTTTTAAATGTGCAAAGAATTCTCACGTTGATATGAAAGCAGAATATTATCAGTTTTAACTGATAATGAACAAAACCAAAACCAACCAACCCCAACCAAACCCAATCACAATGGCTTAATGACAGACATTTATTTTCAGCTGAGTTTTGCATCCATTCCGGGTTTGTTGGGGCTTTTTTCCATGTTGTCCTCACCATACAACCTGTGACCTCCAACATTCAATACAGCTGTGAGACCTAGGACATGGAATGAGGTCTGTAGGATCTTGTCCTGGCAAGCAAGCATAGACAGGAAATCGACGCCTTTCAATTCCTCTCATAAGTCAATGGCTGGAATCATGTGATAGCCCAAACAATCATTATATCAGTCCGTGCCATGTTCTGCATGCCCACTGCCTACATATTACTCGTTTTCTCTAGTGAAGGTCTAGTCAGAGAAAGACGATGGCATATTTCATTACAGCTTGCATGTTGGTTATTAAAGAAATAAGATATCCCTCGCTTTCCAAAGTTTGTAGTGACGTCTTTCTGATCAACAGAGTGAATCTGAGGGTCTGTGAGATAGATGAGGCCTTTTCCATTACCAGTCACCCAACCTAAAAGAGAATGAATCCAACTGAGCACATACCTTAGAAATGTCAACACACACACACACACACACACACACACACACAAATATATGCATACAAATGTGTACACTTAAAAAGATTCATTTAAAACTTGACTATCTTGTGTTTTATGCTTAGTAAGTTTCTGCCAAGGAATTTGAGATGTACATCATAGTTTTTAATGTAAGAAAGAGAGCTGAATACTACATTTTTACATGTTTCAAGTATGAACTATGAAGATAATAAATATTCAGAGAATTATAGAGCATAAGGTTCATTAGAATAATTATTAAAATCTCAATGTTGAACATTTCTGTGTTGATTTAGAAGTTTCTTTATGCCTATTCACTAAGTCCTATATTTTCCAACATACTCCACATGTCTCGAGTATAGACACTGTACAACAGATTTTTTCGATACTAGGTATGCAGTGGTAAATAAGATGAGCAAAAATGTTTGTACCAACTGAACAAACATTCTCATGAAGACAGACAGATAATAAGTTATGAATATGTAAAACATGTAGTGTGACAGCTATAAATGCCATGGAGGATTGAGGGTTTCTTGTTAGAATATTCACTCACATGAATTATGATGAATACAATACCCAACAAACTGGAAAATCACTAATAATGCAGATTTTAAGAAAAGGCAAACTTAGACACACATAACTTTCTGCTCCATAATGACTCCAAGTATGACATTCAATTATAGCTTTCACTATGGATAAAGGCTAGAGGGGAAAAAAAAGTAGAGATTATTTTAAATTCAATTAATTAATTATTAATCTGCCCATGGAGGCCAGGAGGAGTAGGATAACTTGGAACTACAATCACAGTTGTGAGCAGCCAGCCATGTGGGCACTGGGATTGAACCCAGGTCCTCTATGAGGACAGCAAAGGCTCTTCATCGTTGAAAAAGTCAGGAGAATTTTGAAGCGAAATGCAGTAGCAAGAAACTGATTTTGCTTGCATGCCCTCAAGTGAGCAGAAGCTTGGAGGGACTGCTCTGCGATGCAGCCCAAGAAACCACAGGCTCATGGATGTTGAGATGCCTAAGTCACTCAGGAGTCATTCGCTGCTTTCAGTAAACTCAATTAACTTGATTCCAAGTAGTATCCTGCACACAGAATGGTCTATAAAATATGATTAACTATTAGCATAATCAGTTGCAATATTCCAAATAAAAAGTAAAACCCCTGCTTTACATACCTTGTAAATCAACCACAACATCTTTATGCTTGGAAAACTCATAAGAAAAATGGCCATAAGCCAAGCCGTACTCTGTAGCTTTGTACTCGTTTTTGACTACTTTTGTGTTATTTGATAGCTTGACGAATTCTCCCAGCATGTAAGGTTCTACACTGATGCATCCCTTTATAGTCTTGTCTTCCAAAATCTGCAACATAGAGATGGGAGGTAGACTGCACAGTGGTGAAGATCACACTCTCTGTAAAGGGGTATATCTCAGTTTGGACTGAGGTTCTGCCATGTCAATTTATTTTTCTAGACTTCAATTTCTTCATAGAAAGTAATAATAACAAGTATTATTCTTTTTAAAGATTTATTTATTATTATCTATGCAGTGCTCTGCCTGCATGTACATCTGCAGTTCAGAAGAGGACACCAGATCTCATTATAGCTTGTTGTGAGCCACCATATAGTTGCTAGGAATTGAACTCAGGACCTCTGGAGGAGCAGTCAGTGTCCATAACCTCTGAGCCACCTCTCCAGCCCCAATAATTATGCTTTAGTTTTGTCAAAATGATTAAACAATAAAATAAATACAAAGTTTTCAGCATTATCTGTAGCATCTAATAGAATCTAAAGTGAATATTGTTCATAGACTAAACTTCTCATTTAAAAACTGGATCACAAGGGCTGTTACCGATGGCTCAGTGGTTAAGAGCACTGACTGCTCTTCCAGAGGCCCTGAGTTCAATCTCCAGCATCCATACATTGGCTCATTCCTATAAACCCATTCCCAGGGGATCCAATGCCCTCTTTGGCCCCAACAGGCACAAAGCACACAATGGTGCACAAACAACGCAGACAAAAAAAAATTCATACACATATAAAAATTAAGGCCCAGTGACCTAGCTTCAGGATGGCTTGCTGAAGTATGTGTGTGGATTATGCCTTGGGACTAGCGGTTGGGTATTAACTCATGTATTTGAGGTTGACTTAAAGGTTAGTATCAATGCCTGTAAGATGTTTGAATACTTTCTGACACGAAGATAAAAATTGGATGATATCTATATTATAAGCACTAAACAAATGTCTCTGGTCAATGAAAAAAAGCATTACAAATATAAATGCAGGAAGGATCCAATCTATCTGGGGAAACAGGGTAATGTTGACCCCTTAAACGAGAAAACAGTAGGGGGGATTTGCCTTTCTGTCTCTAAAGTGATGTTCAGTAAAGAGAGACTGGTTTCAATTTCTCCAAAGTCCAAGATAGAGAAAGATAGGCTGGGCCAAATCTAAGAACTGCCTATCAATTACAATTATTTGCAAGTGAAGTACTTATCTTTTTTTTTTCCTTGCTAAATGTATTTAACATACATCTTATTATCACTTGGTTGCAAGGATTGAGAGAAAGAAACGTAAAACAAGGGGTTTACGTATCACACTGAAGGAGTAATTTGTACCAAATACAACCCTGAAGGCCCCTCTGTAGAGAGACAACAGGAGAAGAAGAGTCTAGCAAGGATGCTAACCTAAGCTCCTGCTGGGACCAACTGTTGCTCTAACGTTACCAGGCAGTCCACATGAAGATGTTGGAGGGGGCAAGGGTCATTTTTATCATCTATCCATTTTAACAGGATGAAGTAGATGAAGCAGATGAAGGAACGTAGGAACTAGATGTTTGCGATCTTACAGGGCCATGTTCGACGTAGACCGGTAATAGAAATCTAATCTAATATATAGTTGCAGGCTTGTTTAATTAACCAGACTCCTGCTTTACCAGCAAAACTGTAGATGGGATGTAGAAGAGCTGCGTTGGAATCTTTTGTTCGTAGAGTCTCTTGTTAAATTCCGTCACATAGTGCTGCGCTGTCATCTGCCGCTCCACGTCGGTGAAGTGGTGCCGGAGCCCCTTCCGTTCTTTGTATTCTTTTCCAACATATCTACGGATGGATGGGACCCACAGAGCAACATGTGAAACCGATCTTTATTATCGAGTAAATGAGAGAGGGTAAGAGACATGTGGTTTGAAGGGCAGTTTCTATTTCTTATCTAATCAATATCAGTTGTATTAACTTCAGGGTTAGATAATTTTGAAAGAGCCCCTTCTCCAAGGGAGCACAGGTCATGCTAGCTGGCCTGAAATGATGTGACATATGGAGGGAAACCGTCCACTCAGTGTGGCAGTTCTTCACAGTTCTCGGTAAACCAGGGATCAGCAAGGCGTACTAGAGTGTGGTTGTACTCTGGACCCTGACCCTCACCTGCAGTGTGGCCTTAAATGTGTGAATTAGTCAGTATGAAGCCTTCTTTTATCTCTTTCTTGTGTGAGGATTTTGTTCCGTGAATACTAACTTTATCAATGCCCATTACGGGCACACTGATGTCCTAATTCTGAGGGTGAGGACGGTATGAATTGTTAGATATGCAACTTTCACTGGCTCATAGTTTAATTGGACAGAAACTATACAAGGTCTCAAGTAATTAAATAATACAATAATTACAGTATTAAATGTCACTGTAGTAACCAACACTTGGTATAAGTTAGTATGAACTTATTAGTAATGTTGTAGGTGCTTGAAGGGACCTGCAAAAACTGGAGGGAGTTGTCAGTGTCATAGACACAGTAGAAAAAACCTCTCTGAATCTAATACATTTCTGAACTCAGGGAGGCTACCGTTCTGGCCATGCAGACTCCCAAGGATGAGAGGGGATGACAGTGGAAAGTGCACATACAGGTGGAGCCTCTATGGCATCAGAGAGCATCTCAGAGAGAAGGCGTGTCCTAGAGTGACACCTCAGTGCCGAATGCAGGTATGCAGAGGACTTGGACCAATCCAGAGCTTTTCTCTTCCTGACTGAGGCAGGTAATATGCACAAAAGGGTTACCCCTGTAGGTAACCCTGAAGCATTTCTGGAACATTCTTCTAGAAGTATGGATCATCTTTCTGTGACCAGGAAGATAGTTTGGTCAACCCACCAGTTCTCCCACTCTCATGCCCTTGGGACTGTCTCTCCTGCAACTTCCCCTTCCACATACACAAACAGCCGGGGACAGCTCTACCCAGCTGCCCAGGTGAGGTACAGAGCCCATTCTCCCGAGTGCTGGTGAGGGGCAGGGCCATCTCTCCTGTTCTCATGATCCCAGGGCAAGGTCTACTGCTTGTTGAAGGTGGCAAAGGGTGAGGGGGAAGGAGAGTATCTCTTCCTTATCCGTGCCCCTGCATGGGTGGAGACAAGTGGCTGGGCCAGCTCTTCCACACTCATACCCTTGGGGCTGGCTCACCTATAACTCGCCTTTTTCAGGAAACGTTAGGCTACTATATCATTCAGATATTCATACATCAGAACATGGAACACAGACATAGCCTCTCTCCTCTCTGCCACCTGCAACAGCCATACCTGCAATGCCTCAAGGGGCAGGTGACCACTTTTATTTTAATATGCAAATGTCTTTATTGTGTTTGCCATTAGATACTTTCAAGTATGTAACTTCCATAGTTTATAATTCCTATTGCTGCTACTGGGAAGTCAGCTGCTTATCAACTGACATATCTTTGTACGTAAATCGTTCTGCTTTACTTTTTGATTGCCTGTAAGATTTAAGATTATTTCTTTGTTTTAGAAAGTCTGTAGTGCCTCCCTTCCCTTCCCCTTCCTTCCTTCCTTCCTTCCTTCCTTCCTTCCTTCCTTCCTTCCTTCCTGTTTCTTTCATTTCCTTTTACAGCCTGTTTGAAGCCAATATGATTTTTGTATTTGAAGATTGGAGTCTTTTGACAATCCTGGGGGAAAAAAAACAGAAAATTTCTCCTCAAACATTGTTTTTGTTCTCTTTTCTCTGTTATATTCTTCCAATCAGATATGTCTTAAGCCTCCTCACTCCATTCCTTATGTTGCTTATACTCAATGACTTTCTCATCTCAGAGCATCCTGTGATACCTTGGTGCATTAGCTTCCCAGAGATAAGATAATCAAGCACACAAAGAAGTTAGATTCTGTCACAGTTCTGGAGTCTGGCCATCCCACCTCAAAGCCAATAGGGTACTGTTTTCTCTAAAGGCATCAAGGAAAGGTCTTCCCTAGGCCTTACTTCCGGTTTGTGGGATATCCTTCCCTTGCTTCAGTATTACTATAATCATCACATGTATTCTCACTTTGCGCAGGCCGAGCTTCAGATTTCCTTTTCTAAAGGACATCAGCTGTATAATAATAGCTTGAATAATAATGGCCCTCATAAGCTCAGATATTTGAATTCTTAGTCATTGGGGAGTAGACCTATTTGAAAGAATTAGAAGGATTAGGAGGTGTGGTCTTCTTGGAGGCAATATGTCACTGGGGATGGGCTTTGTGGTTCAAAAGCCCATGCTAGGTTCATTCTCTCTCTCTCTCTCTCTCTCTCTCTCTCTCTCTCTCTCTCTCTCTCTCTCTCTCTGCAGGGCTCTCAGCTCTAGGACCCTGGCCGCCTGCACGCTGCCATGCTTCCTGCCATGATGATAGTGGACTAACCTACTGAAACTGTAAGCAAACCCCCAATTAAATGCTTTCTGTTGTAAGTGTTGCCTTGGTTACAGTTTATCTTTACACCAATAAAACAGTGGTTAAGACATGGCTGAGTTATGGGCTCACCCTCCTCCAGTATGACTTCATCTTAACTCCAGCTGGAACAGCTCGTTTCTCCAATTATGCACGCTGAGTCTTCTACATACGAATTTGGGGTGATACAATTCAACTTATAACACCTCATTCTACCACTTACAAATGATATTGAGTAAGTACTTAGCATTACTGTGGCTTAGTTTCCATCTCTGTAAAACCAGGGCAACAGTAGCACCTACTTTTCGGTGTGTTTGAAGACTGGATGAATTAGTATAAGCCATCTCAAATAGAGCCTGAGACACAATATTATTGTTACCTCCAACTGTTCAAAAACTGATTGGAGTCACCCAATTTCTCTTTCTCCTTGATTTCATACATTATTAGGGTTTAGGTGATGAACAGGTTCAACTTTAAAAGTTGGGCTTAGCCATTATTTAGTATCGTTTTTAAAAGTACAACTGGAATGGTAGTCTACATATGGCCAAGATACCTAGTTTTCTTGTGTGTACAGTGGGTTTATAAATGTTTCCCTGGTGAGCTTGCGATCACGTAATACAGCATCTAGACACTCACATGGTATATATAATTATGTGATGTATGGAAACTGTTATCAGTTGACTAATGATGGAGAAGAGAAGGCAATATCTAAAATCCTACATTTTGTCCATATTTCAACCCTTTCAAAATCTCATGAGTGACTACTTAGCCAAGAAGAAAACTAGGCCAATTTGTGTTGACACACGTTTTCCAATATACCTCCCCAGAGTTTCTTCTTGATGAAGATAGTGGACCCAAAATGCATTTCTCTGCTTGCCTTTCTTCTTCACTTTTAGGTAGTCTCCCAAATACACCACAGTTTCCTGTGCTGTCCACAACTCAGACTTTTTGGAATATTTTAGCAGAAGGGCATCTGGGAGTAAGAAAAAAAATAAGATTTTTTTTAAAAAAGCATTTGAATAAAGCTTATGGCTTGGCACCCAATAAACACGCTTGGCATGTTCACCATAGGTTCCCGGCAACTCCAAGGACTCAAAATGGTGTAATGGACAGTGTTAAATGAACAAAGGTCCAAAACTGCCTCACCTGAGGTGTGCACCTTTGAATATAATCCCACATAGTCTGCTCTTTTCTAGAACTCCTATTAAAAAGTTAGTTCAGTAGAATGATGCTGAAGAATAGCCTTTGATTCTTACTTGGTTAAGTATGGCAAGAGACTAAGCTAAGACTAGAGTTTCTGCATAGGAGTAGATGGAAAGCAAAGGCTAATAAACACTCAAAGATCATGCTAGGGTATGTAGTATTATGTGCCTGTGATGTCTTAAGATCCAGACACAGCAGAGGATCAAGTTTACCGCCTTTGGCAGATCACACAAACATAAACAAAATACTTTTGCTTCACGGGCTCCCAGGATTGCCAGGGATTCTAGACTGCATATTGTAGTGTGCCCTCACTTTCTCTTACTTGTCTTGCATTGGGGGTGGGGGATTCAGAAGCCACACCAGAAAGTGTAGTTACTATACAAAGATGCAAACTCTACTGAAGAAAAGAAAGAAAAGAAAAGCACAAAGCAAAAAAGCATTCCTTATAGGGAACATGAATGCTAAGGAAGACACGTACTGTTTTGATATTCAAATTAAAACTGAGTGACCAAAGACCTCTTGTGTCTGGGTTGTGACTTGGTAGGGGTAAAGAAGACAATCCTTAAAAGAAATAAATGCACAGGTGTAGGAAGGGAGTGACTTCCACTCCCTAGTAGAGCGGGCGACTGGGGTTGAATACTGGGCTGGAGAGAGATGGTGAAACAGTTCCCCCCCATTCAGGGATGGATCAATCAGAGGTGGTGAATCAGGAGGAGAAAATGGAACGAGACTATATTTCTGAAATTTAGGGCCTATTCTAATTCTCTTAGCTTTTTCTTCAAATTAGTGAAAAAGTAACCACAGGGAAACAGCCTATCTCTAAAAAATGTTGTTCTGCAAGATGAGACTTGACAGCCTACAGTGGGGGAGGAGATCTCCCTCGGTCATAGACCTAGGGAAGGGGAATAGGGTGAAAGTGGGAGGGAAGACGGAATGGGAGAATACGATGGGATAACAATTGAGTTGTAATCTGAATAAATTAATTAAATAAAAAAAACCCAAAACATAAAAATTATGGTTCTGAAATCTCAAATCTCACAGACCCGAAACTCTGTAACTAGAAAAAGCAGTTTTCCTGGTGAACCACAAAGTGCATCTTTCATGATTAGTGAGTGCCAGCAAGCCCATCCCCCTCTGCCCCCCCCCCCCCCCCTCTCAGCAGGTACACCCTGAAGCCTGGAGCTGGAGACTAAAAACGCTGTACTGACTGTGTGCTTGTTGGTGTTGATTGGACTTCAAAACTCCTGTATTTTCCAGTCTCTGAAGCAGCCAGTCATGCCTCACGCCTGCCAGCAGTTTTTCCAGGTCGTCAGGCTGTAGCGTGCGAGCCTCAAGGAATTCTTGCCTGCTCTGTCCTGGCAATGAGATGAAGGAACTTCCGCTGGAGTTCAGAAGAGACCAGGAGCTTTCCCCCTCCAAGGAACTGCTGCTGGAAAAGGCAGGTGATTTCCACCACCACTGTGAGCCTGAACTCGAGTTCTGGCTGCACTTCAGCATGCTTCCAAGTTCTTTTTTTTCTTCTGTTGTGCTGAGGTCTTCGCCAAGGACAGGAAAGGAACTGTTGCCATTCGCAGAGGAATTGGGCCTCTCATCTCTCTGACTGGACCTCAAGTCACCTGGTCTGTGAGCGCCATCTTGGCCAATGGAGTAGACCTCTGTGCTGTCAAGCATTTGGCCCTCCTCGTCCACCGTAAAGGCATCAGGGTTGACACCCTGGTCTTCCGCTGAACTGCCCGTCTTTGTTGAGTCAAGATTTTGAACAGACCGGTGAGGGGAGAAAGTCCTATATGTCAACAATGAATGGTTGCTTTCTAAACGCCCCAGGACTACCCGAGAGTGTGATGGCTTATCTTCTGTGCTTTCTGCAGTTTCTTCTTCCGGGTCGATCTCGGAGGGGCCATATGTAAATGCAGGCCCTCTCGTGCATCTTTCAGTGAATTTTTCCCCGTTCTTTCCTCCACGCCCATCTTTAAAGTCATTCCTGGGTTCTGGAAAATCACCAGTTATTTCACAGCTTTCTTCTTGAATGGAAGGATATGCGGCCATGTCCGTGAACTTGCCAGAACTAGACAAGGACCCGGAAGCAGAACCAGGTAAAGGACTGCGTTGAAGAGAAGCATTCCTAGGTCCTTCATTGCTGACCTCCTGGATTCCTTCAGTGCCTTCTAACAGCCGAGCTCCCGAGGCCAAGCAAGTGTCTGTTGTGTTGAGTGGAAAGACAGGCATTACCGTCTTGAGTTTGTGTAGCTGACTTTGTGAGGACTCTAAGTCGCCGTCTTCCGTTGCCTGAAGAGAGACACCATGGAGCTTTGAAAGCAACAAATCCGTAGCTCTGCAGCTTCCGCTCCCCTTGGGCTCCTCAGACACAGCCGTGGAGCACTGAGTGTCCACCAGATGTTCTTCTTGGCTAGATTCTTTCCTCACTATATCCTCAACACTGCAGTTCACTTCCTCCCAACTTGCAGAAGAGCTGAGCCCTGACAGCTTGCTCCAAGAACTGGAACTGCGGCTGTCGCTCAGAGACTTGGAAACACTTGCCCCGCCACTGCTGTGGCTTGGTGGCTCCGTCTCAGTCT
Organism: Acomys minous; assembly: GCF_964271855.1. Lineage (NCBI taxonomy): Eukaryota > Metazoa > Chordata > Mammalia > Rodentia > Muridae > Acomys > Acomys minous. The sequence goes on from NC_140496.1 coordinate 83,106,728, forward strand.
CCACATCTTGATCCAGGGAGACTCGAAAAGCCTCAGAATGGGTCCAGCTTCTCCTTCTTGCTCTTTCGAGCCTCTCCTGATCTTTCTTAGCCACCTGGGAGGAAGCTGTACCCTTGCTGTCTTGAGAGCGCAGTTTATCTAGAGCAGCGCCCGCAGTATCCATGGTGTTTGTTTCTGTTTTCAGAGCGGTGATACAGACCTCCGGTTTCGTTTGTCTCTGGTTGCTTCTGCTGTTCCCACAAGTGCTTTCAAATACCTCACACACTGAAGTGTGGTGCTGCGAATAGGTTTGAAGAATTTGTTGGAAATCCACGTGCCCATGCAAGATAGGCTTATCCAAGCCACATTGGAAACTCTCTGGGACGTAAGACCTATCATCTAAGTTTGGAAAGCTTTGAACGTGTAGATGTTCCTTCACCTGGCTGACCAGAGACATGATTTCCTGAGCTAGGGCTTCTCTGTCCTGGCGTGTGGAGGAAGTGCTGAAGGTATACAGCTTCTCCGTAGCTTCACTGCATAGCTGCCTTGCTGCACGGACTGCTTCCGTCTCCCCGTGGAGTCTGCTGTGCACGGTGGTGAGGCCAAAAGCGGCTTTGATCAAACTATGTAGCTCCTGCTTTCCACTAACCAGCTTGCCATCTCTTTTGGTCAGGAGGCCAATCTCAAAAGCCTCTTTGGCCTCACACAGATACAGACTTTTCTGTCCTGGAGGACAGTCCCCAGAACAACTATATGACAAGAGACACGTGCCACGGATGTTCTGTGGAGAAAAGCAAAGGCAAGTCAAGGCAGGTCAGATATTACATTGGGTACTACACTTGAATCAGGATAAACTTTTCTTTTTCTTCATTTTTCATTTCTTTACTTAGTTGCTGTCAGGAAATGGTCATTCTGACTAATGGCACTCCCCCCCCAACCCCTGCAGAGGGAGGGGGAGTCTTATCACGATTGCCAATGAGGATAGCGTCTTCCAGCCACTGGCTGCATGGGAGAGCCTGTATTTACCACAGCCGTGAGCACAAACAGGGGTGTGTAGGCACTAAAGGCAGCTGCCAGTTTGCAGGCTTCTGCGGCTGACAACAAACGGTGGTCAAACTCCTGGAGCAAGGCCTGTGGGAAGAGAGGGTAGAAAGTGACACAGAAGTTGCTATTTTTCCATTAGTTTAAAAAAAAAAAAGCCAGTGACATTCCATTGCTTTTCTTTCAAGATTCCAAGGGATCCCATCATTTCCTCATGAACCTGTCAGAACAGTGCCGAGAAGGTCTAAGTGGGTTCAAAGACCCAGAGCACTGGGTGTCCTTCTCTCTAGTCCCCCGTTCCACATCCCTACCCTATATGCATAACTCGGAGGGTCTAGCATGTAAAACATTTAGACAAAGTAAATCAGATGAGCCTCTCTGAAAAATGAGGGCAGTTCCTTTTTCATGGGAACTGCACATTTTGCATCCAGACTGATTGAAAATCTCTGTGTTGTTCTTGGCAGAGGGCTCTTTATGGTTTCACACTAATGACGATTCATCCATTCATTCTAGAAACATATACTGGGTCCCTCCATGGTTTGGGCACAGTTCTTGACTTGAAGAGACAGTGGGTTATAATCTTTCAGAGAGATTATTTTCTATTGGGTTAAAGAAGTGATCAGTACATAGTCATTAAAAAAGAGCAGTAATATTAGGCTAACAATAAGGAGGAATTCCTCAATTATCCAATTTGAACAATAAAAACAATTTTTTAGAATGTGTATTCATATCCGTATTGTGTACCTATGGGTGTCATTCTCAGACTGGTCCACCCACCCCCCCCCCGCCCCCCATTGAGGCAGGTTTTTCACTGGGAACAAGAGCTCACAGATTAGCAACAATGGCTGACCAGCAAGCTCCAAGCAGCTTCCTCCTATGTCTCCCATATCAGGATTACGCCTGCCTCTTATGTGGGTATTGGGGACTGAATTCGCGTCCTCAAACTTATGTTGAAAATACTCTACCACCCGAGTTATGTAATTCCACATCCCCACAGTGTTTTATGTTTTTTTTTTTTAAATTATCTCCCCTTTAATCACCAAGTTTAGATACTGAATTTTGTACATGGTGAAAGGAAATAAATGGGACAGAAAATCACTCTGGTGACATCCTATCCACTTGAACATTTTTAGTGACCTTTGTATATTTGATCCAGGGCTAGTGTCTGGGATGGCCAAGATAAATAGGACCCATAAGATCTGCTCCTATTAATCTAGGAGGGACTCTGCTCCCAACACCTCCCCCCAACTCTCCTGGGAAAGAGGTGGGGTAGCCCAAGCAAGAACAACATTGACAGGTGTTCGGGGTGGGGCGGGGGGAGGGATAGCACTCAGAACCATGCTTTTGACACTTACCAAGTTAACTTGTGGGCTGTTCTTAAACTTTTCATAATCTGTTTTGCTCATGGAAACAAAGATGTCTGCCAGTATACCCAGTGATGTGGAAATGCCCTGTAAGGAAAACAAACAAGTCAGAGTGGAATTCTCTTGGCCGACAGTCAAGGACTCTACTCCACCTGAACTATCTGCTCATTGTTATTCTGTGGCTGCAACAGTGGAGACATCTTCGACTTCCAGGATGGAGGAAGCATCACATCCCAAGGCATGAGCATGAACTCTGAAGTGGCTCTGATGGGTTATCAGCATTAATTGATCCATCTAACAGGCCTGAATAATTGACTTGGGAAGAGAGCTCATACTGCTCACTGTGTTGTAAAGTAGGATAGGCCTCACCATCAATGTCAGAGCTCTGGGAAATGGAGGCTTCAGATAACAAGAGGACTGTCCCACAGAGAACGGAAGTACCAATAGCAAAGCGAGGGCTGATTCTTAGTTTCTTGAAGATGTCACTACATAAACAATTACAGGAAGTTTCTGCTCACTTGACTCTTAGGAAAATGACTTTATACATAAGTATTTTGGCCATCCCAGCTTTGTCACCGAATCAAGTGATAAATATGTGACAAGATAGACCCAGGGGAGCAGAGCGCTAAGTTTAGGGTTTGATGGCTAAAAATTATTACAGAAACCCATTATAGGCCAAGAATCTAACTGTAACACAGAAGGATGTTCCTAAATGTTCCTGGCCTGTGTTTCTGTAGAATACATTAGACGGTGCAGACGGAATTGACACATGATGAAGTTGATTGCATTGTAAAGAGACAACTATCTAAAGATGAGCAGGAAGGACAGATGCTGCATGTAGATACATAACCTTCTTATCTGGCTGAGGGAGTGTCAAATATCCTATGACCGAGGCCCATATCAATTCTGCCGCTTCATACCACATGCCTTAAAAACAAAACAAGAGTAGGGATGGACTGTTAGCATCCGCGTCTTAGTGTGCAGATAAATAACTAATAAATAACTACATTTATAAATAAATAAAATAAATAAGTACAAAGAAATTATAAATCTAACATGTTAGGAGGAGTCATTGGGTCCTGTTAGGAAGACTCAAGTTAGATTAGACTGACAAAGTAATTTGTTTCTTCCACTTGGTTGTATATTAATAACTTTCCCACATCACCAAGAAACTGTGAGAATTGTCATATATTTGGTATCTGCCTTAATTAGAGTTACCAATGCTTTGAGGAAACAGCATGAACAAAGCAAAATGGGGAGGAAAGGCTTTATTTGGCTTACTCTTCTGCCTCCCAGTTCATCACTGAAGGAAGTCAGGACAGGAACTCAAACAGTCCAGGAACCTGGAGGCAGACACTGATGCAGAGGCCATCAGGGGTGCTGCTTACTGGGGTGCTCCTCATGGCTTGCTAAGCCTGCTTTCTTATAGACCTCAAGATCACTGGCTCAAGGGTGGCACCACCCACAAAGAGCGAGGCCTTCACCATCCATCACTAATTAAGAAAAGGCCCTATAGACTTGCCTACAGCTTGGTCTTATACAGGCATCTCCTTAATTGAGGCTCTCTCCTTTCTGATAACTCTAGCTTGTGTCAAGTTGATATAAAACTAACCAGCACAGCCTCTCTCTCTCTCTCTCTCTCTCTCTCTTTCTCTCTCTCTCTCTCTCTCTCTCTTTTTCAGACACACACACACACACTTTCACACTTTATAGTATTTCCACTATTTATATGAACAATAGTTGCTATTTTTTATTAAAAATTTCAAATACTGGGGCTGGAGAGATGGCTCAGTGGTTAAGAGCACTGACTATTCTTCCAGAGGTCCTGAGTTCAATTCCCAGCAACCACATGGTGGCTCACAACCATCTATAATGTGTGATCTGATGCCCTCTTCTAGCCTATGGGTGTACATGCAGGCAGAGCAGTATATACATAATAATGAATAAATAAATAAATAAAAACCAAATACTTTAGTTCACATTTTAGTCTAGTTAGGGTTTGAAAAATTTGCTCCAAAAATTTGAGTACTCCAAGGAGTGAATGAGTAACCAACGTCAGTGAACAGCCAGCCACAATTTCACTGACAAACCAGGAAAAGCATTCTCTCTTATTAATCATCATCATAATCATCATTATCATCTTCTCCTCCTCCTCCTCCTCCTGCACCTCCTCTTCCTCCTGCTCCTCCTGCTCTTCCTCCTGCTCCTCCTGCTGCTCCTCCTCCTCTTGCTCCTCCTCTTCCTCCTGCTCCTCCTCCTTGTTCTTTATCTTTTCAGACAAGGTTTTCTCTATGTAGCCTTGGCTGTCCTGGACTTGTTTTGTAGACCAGGCTGGCCTCAAACTCACAGAGATCTGCCTGCTTCTGTTTCTCGAGTGCTGGGATTACAGGGGTGAGCCACCGCGCCCAGCTTTTATTAATGTTCTTAAGTATTATGGGATTTAAAAAAAAATGAGATCTCACTACATTGGCCAGACTGGCCTCAGTCTACAGAGTAGGCTACACAAGTGTGCACAGACATGCTCAACTCAGCTCCTGGTATCTTTCTTTTAATTATGTTTCTTTTTTTAAACATATACATTTATCTTATTACATATGAATAAAACAAACTTCATACAACAGGAAGAACCATGGGACAATCATGAGTTATACAAATGTTACATTCATAGTGATTTGGCTATTTGTATTTGTCAAACTTAAAGTAAACATCTTTCCTATCTTGTTGGGTCTAAAATTCTGATTGAAAATCAATATCTATCATATCTCATCTCTATTAATTTAAATCATCTATCTTGATCTAAAAAGATCTTGTGCCCTAACCAGCTATACTTGATTGTAAGACTAAACTATATGGTTTTCAACCCCCATCAGAAACTTGAGAAGGAATAATAGTTAAATGCCTGAGTGAACTGGTAGTGCAGGTTAGCAGTTTCCAAAATGAAAAAAAATCACTAAGACAGTTTACTGCCTGAACAGTCACCCAACACTCTCGAAAGCGTTGGAGCATCACCTTCGGCCTTCTTGCCCAATATCTCTGCCAGACAAATTAGAGAAGCAGGAACTATTGAGGACTTGCTTACACTGTCTTGGCAAAGTTTGGCCGTTGACTCTGCCTGCATCTAAGCTTGCCCATTTTTAGGCAGAGTTCTGTCTGTGACAGAAATGAGGATATTTTGCCCAATGGCTGGTTTGCTACATTTGAAGCCAACTTCATAAGGAGGCTCTTTGATGCTTATCATCTTCTTTGAGGTCAGCTGCGTGTTGCCAGGAGTTGACCTGTCTTGGTGTAAGAGAATCTTTAGAATAATAAAAACATCTTTTAAATGCCATATTCTGTAGGTCTCTGAGGCTTTTGGAGATCCTATTTAACTATTTTACCTTATATATCTATAGAGTCATATCTATCTATTAGACTTAGAGCATATATTCTTGTGATAAAATTAGACTAGTATTTAACATGACCATGATTGCATCAATATACAAAATTCTATACCAATGAATTAAAAATAACCTTCTTTGTGAGTAACAATTAAGGCCTTGAGTTAAGGAGTAGGTTCAGCCATCTACCTTTGTTCTATCATCCCTCTATATTTCTATATCCCGCTTTTCTTTCTTTTCAGCTCCTATCTCCTTACCTACAAAAGAAAGATAAAGGAAAAGAGAGATGTTCCTGAGTCCAACCTAGCTTTCTGTCTGTATAAGACCAATAATAACTTATAACTACCTCCCGATGAAAATAAGCATCTGTAGACCAAGAGAGTATGTTAGAACTGTATAATGCTTGTGAGAGATTATGTTTTCAGAACAAAAGACCCAGACACTGACACTGCGTCAGACTGACAGGGTTCATTCTTCTTAGCATGCTGCACGCTGACATCCTCTATCCTCCTTGTTCCAGCCCCAGGCACCCTAGTTGCTGTTACCCATGAGAATGGGACAGCTTACCCGATAGCATTGTAGAAAGTTTCTGATCCCATTTGGTCCAGCATTTCAGTCTGTCTCACACAGGACTCCTATTAAGCCTGGGATGTCTCAGCATTTAGAAACTGGACCACAAATGCAATCCCTGGCTTGCTTAACCATTTTCCCCAATTTTTTTTCCAGACAGCATTTCTCTGTGTAGCTTTTGCTGTCCTAGACTCGCTTTGTAGACCAGGCTGGCCTTGAACTCAGTCATCTGCCTGCCTCTGCCTCCCGAGTGCTGGGATTAAAGGCGTGCGCCACCATGCCCGGCTTTCCCCCAATTTGTTTTTGGCCCCTTCTAAGGTATTATTTGCCCCAAATCAGCCTGAAGAAACCTTAAGAGAACAACATCCCATTTCCTCTAAGGGGGGTTAGGTAGGTTTCTGTTAGCTCCTGATATCTTAATGTCATTTTCTTCTCAACAGGATGACTAAAGGGAGTAGGGTGTGACAGTTTTAGCCAGATATAATAAGAAAACTCCACAGTAAATTCTTGTAGCCAGCCTCTGTACGCGAACTCTGAGCGGGATGATGATTGACGTCCGTACCTAGCTTTTGCAGAATTTGCCCTCTGATCTGTATACAGACCGACTGCACCAGGACCTTATCACTCTCATTCCTATACAGCCAGGTGCCTGAAATAAAAAGGAAGACATTGCCTGGAGTGAGTCAATAAGGAAATGGCCTGGTAAAATAAACTTAACTTCGTAGATGTCTTCATGAACACACATGACTTAGATTTGAGAGGCATCTCCAATCCCCGTGGTCCACAGCTGTTTCATCGACAGTTCTCGATCCCTAGGGCCCTCATCTGTGTCTCTTGCTTCATGTACCTGTACTCACCTCACCCTACCTGGGATCCTTTCCTCTGGCTTCTTAGGAGTTCATCTCCTTTCTCAGATCCGAGATTCAGTGCCATTGCCTTGGATGGTTCCTAACCCCAGAGTACCTTACACACAATGTCACCCACTGTCTGTGTCAGTCTCATGGACTGCAGGATCAGCTCCAATTGTACAAGGTTAGCTTGGATACTGAAGGTGATGACTCTGCACAGACCAAACTCTTATGAAAAAATTCGTCACCCATGCAATGAGACTTGCTAGGGAGAGCCGAGTGACACTCCAGCTGGCCATTTGGCTGAGTAAAGAGAGTGGTGAGTGGCTTTGATTTTTTTCTTTTTAATGGTGGTTATTGTGTGAGGCGGGCAAAGTTCTGAGAAGCTGGGCTGGAGATTGTGGACAAGTAGGCTGGGTTTTCAGTTTTGTATCAGCATATATTAATTCTGCAATTTGGGAGTTTGTTATGACGTTTTCTCACATTTATATACTGTACTATGTACTCTATTATTCTTTTTGTTCTGTTTTCTCAACTGGCCCAATGGGTGGTAAAAAACAGAATTGGGCTCTTCACTGTTCTGTCACACAATTATCTTCCTAGTTGCTGTGTGTGTATGTATGTAGGGTGTGTGTGGGTATGAGCTGTGGGGTGTTGTTTAGGATATGTGTCTGTATGTATACATGGGTTTGTTTGGTATGTGTATAGTGTAGAAGACAGAATTTATGAGCACCATGGCTCACTGCTGGTGGCCACAAATGAAAGGCATGTGGTGACTATCCACATCCCAACCTGACTTCCTCTGGGAGCTGTCCACAAATTTCAAGAGCCAAGTGCCATGGTATCTCAGCCCACTGAACTCAAAAGCTGAAAACTTTTCCAGGTTTTGAAAAACTTGCTAACTTAAATGCTTACAACTTCCAAAGCTTACCGGTTGCCCCATTGTTGCTTATTAGGCTGCTCAGGATGTACTCTGCCTTCAGCAGTTTCCCTGAAAAGAAGCAAGCACACACCACAGTGTTGGTTCCAAACAGGCACATACTTAATGATACTTCTTGCTCTAGGAGTGATGAGTTCTTATGGGGTCTGCGCCATTAATTGGAAATATTCAGATTTAACATTTAAATCAATAACTACAGCATATATGAAGTTAGATAGTATCTGAAGAGGCAATTAGATTCACACACTACACACCACACACACACACACACACCAATACAGAGAAAGCTAGGTAGCAGAGGCAAACCCTTGGAAAAAGTGGTATGTCTTCTCTCTGTACCAGAAAAGATTATAGTTGCCCCAAAACAGCACAATTTACACAATAGCCCTCCCTATCCCTCCAGATTTAGAGTTATAATTATTTTTCAAAACATTTTACTTACGTTGGTTGCTATGACGTGGAAAGGACCTTACCTATGGGTTTCTGTTTTCCATAAGCAGGAAATGCAATAACTTGTCCTCTGACCATCCCCTCTTCCAACTGACTCGAAGCCCCACCTAGTCTGGACTCTTCTACCTCTTTGTGATCGTGTTTGAATTCTCTCTTCTTCCTCCTCCCATCCTACCTTGTCACTGTTGCTTTCTTGGGGGTGCTGTGATCTCTCTGCCTACCTCTCACACCTAGGTTATCAAACTCATAACTGTTTTGGCCTGGAATGTCATTATTCCCAATGTCTCCAGGACTTGCCACCACCCTCACTTCGCCCCCATGCTTCTTTTACTCTTCATTTGAATATTACTGTCATGGGGCTGAGGAGGTGATTTAGTGGTTAAACCAGTGGTTCTCAACCTTCCCAACGCTGTGACCCTTTAATATACTGCTTCATTATTGATGAATTTAAATCTATGTATTGTGACTCCTCCACTTTTTCAAACCTTAAAATCAGGCCAGGAATTACATATGTCAGATGCTGTGCAAAATGTAAAATAGGTTTGCCATTTATGGCTCTCTGCATAAAGTGTACATTAAATCTTCAGCCTCCAATAATGTTGGATTTATGTAGTAGTGATAATAACAACAACAACAACAACAACAGCAACAACAATAATAATTACAATCTCTCATGTTGTGGTGAACCCAGCCATAAAACTATTTTCATGGTTGCTTCATAACTGTAATTTTATTACTGCTATAAATTGCAATGTAAACATCTGTATTTCCTGATGGTCTTAGGTGACCCACAGGTTGAGAACCGCTGGGTTAAAAGCACTTGCAGCTCTCCCAGATTTCAGGCCCCAGGATCCATGCTAGGTAGCTCACAGTCTCCAATAACTCCAGCTCCAGGAGGATCTGAGATCAAGTTCTGGCTTCCATGGGCACCTACACTCACTCATACACACGCATTAAAAAAAAAAAAAAACTTTAAAAAGCCTCTCATGTCATTGTCTCCTACAGCTTTCCCTGGCCACGCAGATCGCTTCCATCAGGTTGCGTTCCTAAAGACTGCGGCATTGCCTTCCACCCACATGCTCCACCACTGGGAAGTAGAACCCAGAGTTCACTTCCTCTCCCTGACCATGAGCTGGCCTTGTGACCTGTTTTAGCAGCAACATATGGTCTAATAGACACTGTGTACCTTGTCTAGTTTGCATGGTGAAAGATCCATCTTTCTATGTTCAATTTCCTCCTTAGGAAAGTCATCTTCCGAAATGTCTGCTTTGCTCACACTTTTAAAGTGATAATATTGCTGGTTTAAAATTTGTATGTAGGTTCAAGTTATTTGGTCTCTAAAATGTGTTGACTCCATTGTTTTCTAGAGTATTTCTTCTTTTTCTTCTAGACTGTTTCTTATATATATACATATACATATACATATATATATTGGTTTGGTTTGATTTTTGGTTCATGATATTGTTGTTTTGAGTTAGAGTTTTGCTGTGTAGCCCAGGGAGGCATGGAATGCACAGATCTGTTTGTCTCTGCCTCCCTCCACCCCAGTGTTGGAATTAAAGGTGTGTGTGTGTGTGACTATGCCTGTCAAGGATATTTTCTTTCTAATTAAGTTTAATGTGTATGTATTTGGGGGTTGGAGGTGGGGGTGGGCAGGGCATATGCATGTGAGTGCAGGTGCCCACAAAAGTCAGAAGAGGGCATCAGATTGCCTGGAGCTGGAGTTACAGGAAGTTGGGAGCCACCTAATATGGATGTTGGGAACTAACGCAGGTCCTCTGCAAGAGCAGTATGTAGTTTTAACTACAGAGCCATCTCTCCAGCCCACTATGGACTATTTCTTATAAAATGATTTTAGACAAATGTGATTATATTTCCCATGTTAATGATTTGCCTTTTCTTCCTGTTTCTTTAAGTTTTTCTCATTGTTCATTTTGCGTAGTATTGCCACACTAGGTCCAGTTTTGTCTCACTTCTGAATCTATTTTTCTTGGTTCTTCTGTAAATCCTCTTTTTAAAAAATATAATTTATTAATTTATTCATATTACATCTCAATTGTTATCCCATCCCATGTATCCTCCCATTCCTCCCTCCCTCCCATTTTTCCCTTACTCCCTTCCCCTATGACTGTGACTGAGGGTGACCTCTTCCCCTTGTATATGCTCATAGGGTATCAAGTCTCTTCTTGGTAGCTGCTATCCTTCCTCTGAGTGCCACCAGGCCTCCCCATCCATGGAGAGGTGGTCATGGTCAAATATGGGGCACCAGAGTTTGTGTGAAAGTCAGACCCCAATCTCCACTCAACTATGACGAATGTCCTGTCCATCTGTAAATCCTCTTATGCTTATGTGGTGTTGTTGTTGTTGTTGTTGTTGTTGTTGTTGCTGTTGAATTTTCTTTTAGCTTTCAGACTTCCCCTTCACATTTCCATCTCTCTTAACCATCAGTATGTTCCTTAAGTTGAATGTTTGGTTCTGGCTCTTTCCCTCCGCTGTTAGAGCTGTTGCAGGAACACAGGTCCAGGGTTGGCCCACCTAGGGAACCTGCCCTAGGAACTGCATCTCCATTTTCAGACTGCTACCAGCTACATAGCTAGGGGCACAGAAAGCACATAATGTTAGCTGGTCCCTGGCTCCCCCAGAGAGTGCATCAGCCCCAGACCTTGATAGGCAGAACTCCTATTTTATCACATCCCCAGGGAGCCACAGACACATGGAAGGCAGGCAACACTGCTCCGGAGCACCAGTATCCCTGAGTTTTTAATGAACGGATTGAAGGAAGACTGAGTGAAGGCCACAGTGATCACTTAGAAAACTTGATTGACACTTGCCCAGCAGTTGCGTAACTTTTGAAACTTGTTTATTTATTTTTAAAATGTTTCTCCCTTTTACTTCATCTTGTTTTCTTGCCATGATCTCAATTATATATTTGGCAGTTGGTCGTCCTTTTCAGCCCTGAAATGCCAGAATTCTAGTCCACCCACGAAGAGTCTGGGTTTACTGGCTCTCTCTTGACCAGTGGTTCTCAACCTTCCTAATGCTGGGACCCTTTAATACAGTTCCTCATGCTGCAGTGACCCCCAACCACAAAAAAATATTTTGTTGTTACTTTATAATTGTAAATTTGCTACTATTATGAATCATTAATGTAAATATCTGATATGCAGCATATCTGATGATATATGACCCCTGTAGGGGTAGGGACCCTCAAGTTGAGAACTACTGCTTTAGACATTGTCTTATGATTAAATTCTTTAACCTTTATCTATGGAGCAAACAAAACAAAACCTCAATAGCACATATGTGATCTGCTTGTTGTGTGGGCCATTCACCCTTGGTAACTAACTGCTGACAATTTTATTGATCTGTAAATTCAACTGCTATTTTTGTTTGTTGTTTTTGGAATTGCATTTCATAGCCCAGACTGGCCTTAAATTGATCTTTCTACCTTCAACTCCCTGGTGTTAGTATTACTGGCTTGATCCAGACAGTGTGTACACCTGATTTACTTAGTGGCTTGTTTTTTTTTTCTTTTTTCAAATTAGTAAATCCATTTTCTTTTGTTGCTACATCATATTCTTTTTGCATACTATTTTGTTTGGCTGGTTTTGGTTTTTCAAGACAAGGTTTCTCTGTGTAGTCTTGGCTGTCCTGGACTTGCTTTATAAACCAAGCTGGCCTTCAACTAACAGAGATCCACCTGCCTCTGCCTCCCAGGATTACAGGCATGTGCCACTGCGCCCAGCTGAACATACTAATTTTAAGACTGACTGAGTCTTTCTGCTGTGAGCATCCTATGGCCTGGTATATGGCTATTCCTTCACAGCACAGTTTGTACTTAGTTTTCTCCTCAGAAGTACCATTCTTGAATCACTATATATGTGTGTGTGTATATATATATATATATATTTTTTTTTTTTAACTTGATGACATCCCTAGCCTTGTGGGCCAGGTAAATTTGGATTCCTCTCTCCCATTTTGGCATGGACTTGGATCTTTCTTTGTTTTAGGAGGTTGGCTTGTGCATTTTGTCTCCAGGCCAGAGCCTGGGCTGACAGCAAGCTTCCTGGCAACTTGCGCACAGTGGCTAAGGGAGGCACCATGTCTCCTTTCACAGGCTGTGCAAAGCCTTAAGAATCCCGCCTTTCTGCATGACTATGTGACTCGGGGTTCTGTCTTTGGTCTTTGCACAGGGATTCAGACCTCAGCGCCTTCACTTAGGAGTATGTCCAACACAAGGCCATTAGACATTTGTGTTGTGAGCAGTAGTCTAAGGCTCCAACTCTGAGTACTTACTTTGCCACAAGCACTTAAAAATCTTTACTTCACAGCATTTATGTGAGCTCTGTACTGGCTCAGTCCTCTATCACTCTGGAACCAGAAAGCTCTGTGACTTTTTCTACATCTGTGCTTTAAAGTGCTTGCTTCCTGATTCTGAGCGAGCTGAGCAGTAGGCCCAAGGAGTTTTCTCTTGTCTCCCTGACATCTGCTATTCTGAGATCTAGAATATATTTTGGAGTGTGTGTGTGTGTGTGTGTGTGTATGTGTGTATGCATGTGTGTTCAGTCTGGATGTATCATATGTAAAGAATAAAAATTTTTAAATTAATAAAAGAACAAATGTAAAAACATAAAAAAGAGACAAAGCTGTGGACACACTTGCCTACCATTTGACTTCTCTTTCCATACCATATCACAGCAAATCTGCATTTGCAAAAGATGAAACATAACTCTCTTGTAAGAAAGCGAAACTTGATGGGCACCTGCACTAAAACTCTGCTGTTGCATGCAGCATTCTTGATCTCACTGCCTGCTGCCCCCTCCCTCTGTCCCCTCCCCCCTCCCCTGCCCCTCCCTCCCCCCATAGCAAGCTTTGCCAAGGCCACTGCCATTGGATACTACCAGAAGCCACGTTTATTGTTAGATTTCTCTCATGCCCCAAACACCGTTAATGCCTCAGGGACATCTGAAAGGAGACATTCCCCCAGTGTTCAGCTTTCTCTTGAGTTACACTGAAAAAGTAAAGAATAATACACAGACACAATTTCTACACCTAACTTTCCTGAGCAGGTCTGAGCTTTTGCAGTGCTTGGATTGACTCCGGCTTGACATAGGACAGGCTCTATGCTGAGCTGTGTCCCAGCCCAGACCTGGGCTTTCGAAAAGACAATCTCCCTGTGCCATTTTTTCCCATGCTATTTTATCTCTGTCCCTTCTGCATGGAACAATTGTCCCATTTAGCCTACTTACTCCAGCTCCCTTTCAAAAGAAATGAAGTAAAGAGATGTTAACCTCTTACAGACCAGAGTAAATAAAATACCAGCAATAGCTGAAACCAAGCTCCCCCACCCCCACCCCCGGAAAAAAAAAGGCGGGGGAGGGCAGAGGTGGGGGAGGAGGGCTGATTGTTTCCTCTTTGAAAGGGGTGATTCGACTTCTGGTTTCATACTTTCACTCCACCTTTCTAAATTTACAAATTATGAGTAATTCAAATAATTCTAGATGTGTGTGTGGGGGGGAGCGGGCTGTGCTGTCACACACCCAGCCCTCACCCCACCCCTCCTCCCCTTCTACATCTTAAGTTGGCCTGTCAGCCTCAGTTTTCATTTCATTCAAAGTGACAGGGGGAAAAAAAGATACTTTCAGCCCTAATCAGGTACTGTACCGGTGTTCTCAATGATGAAAAACCCTCAAATTGCTTCAGTGGGCTGTCAGCTCCATTGTTGGCTTAGTCAAGTGGCCCTACAGAAAGGAGACAGGAGAGCTAAGAGAAAAGAGTCGATTTCTAATCTGCCTTTTAAAGGCTCTTGGTCCGAAGTATAGCAATTCAGATGCCCCTGTTTGAAAGCAGCGGGACAGATTTGTTAGCAGACAAAGGCTCCAATTAGTATTTTCCACACCCTTTCACAATTTTCTCTACTGCTTTTGGCTCTGAAACCCTTTACGCCAGGCCTTTGTGCCTGCCGAGAGGCGGGGGTGGGGGTGGGGTTGGGCAGGGGCAGCGCGGGCTGGGGCGGCAGAGGTGGCACCCGTCGGTGCCCGCCGGCGCCCTGAGAGGTCAAGTAGCTGGAAGCAAGCGGGCTAGGGGACCAGCCGGCGCCAAGGGATGGAGCCCACCTGAGTTGACTGAAATCCGGGCTTGGCGGATGACCACCTGCGGGGCGATGGGCGTCGCGGGCTGCAACTTGTGCAGGCCTTTGGCGACCTGCAGGAGTTTTCCTGAGACGTCGAGTCCGTACAGGAACCGGTCCATCAAGAAGACAATAGCGGCGGCGGCAGCGCAGTCCTGGACCAGGATGGAGGCTCGCAAGGCCGCCTGCAGAAGCCAGCCACAGGACACAATGAACAAGACAACACCGCAGGCCCCCAGAGAAGCCCGCCCCGCACGCACCAAGCCTAGCCATCTAGGTACTTTTAATTAAACAACCAAGCCTGTAGCGAGGGAGGGAAAGCATACCACAGTAAGCAATAAAAATCACAAGAAGAAAAAGATAATTAAGGAAGAGTTCAATTCGGTTGACAAAATAATATTGTCTTCATTGTCTTTCTCCATCTCCTATGTCTAAAGCCATACTGGTGAGAAGTGCATGTTTCTTGTTAAATTAAAACAATATAAAAGTGGGGCACAGGCTTAAAGTTTCCCCACTCCTTACTAGATTTATTTCCCTTCTCCCCATTCTCCCTGATAACGACTTGGGTTAGCCCTTTTAAGCAGGTGTGTGCCCTTTTGTGCACACACAGACATTAATTGATCCTTGGTCTTGCCTGGTCTCTTTCCCTCTCTGTCTGTCTGTCAGTAATGAGATCACTCACGCTAGACACACTGTTCTTGGCCTTCTTGGTTTAGGCATCATTATATCAGTGAGAGTCTTTCTCATCAGTTCATCAGAAAGTAACACCTACTTTCATTTACTGCATGCATGAAAGCGTGTGCGCATACACACACACACACACACACACACACACACACACACACACACACAGGAGAAATTGAGAATTTCATATATGCACATGAGGTGATTTCATCAACTCCACCCCCTTGCCCTCCTCCAACTTCCCCCCCTCCCAACTCTTCCTTCATGTGCTCTTCTTTAAAGCCACTGAGTCCACTTAGTGTGCACAGGGGTAGGACAATCCTCTGGAGCGAGGCCAGGGGCCTACATCCCCGAAGAAACCTTAATCTCTGTCCGGCCCCGCACTCAAACCCCGCCCCCCCCCCACCATCCATCCATTGTGAATATCCCCTCAGCTGGTGCTGGAACCTCATGATTCACTTCCTCATCCACGCTGGGATTACGGCTAGCCCGATCTCATGCAGGCCTTGTATATGTAGTCACGGCGCCTGATATATGTAGTCACAGCTGCGGTAAGCTCATGTGTGCAACTGCACTGCCATGTCCAGAAAATACTGTTTCACCGCAGCTGTCCACTGCCTCTGGCTCTTACAATGCTTCTTCTTCCTTCTCCTGAAATGATCCCTGAGCCTTGAGGGTAGCTGACCCGTTTAGGGCTAAGCTCGTTGACCTGGCGTTCACTTCACCTGCCCCTTTACTGCAGAAGGAAGCCTTCCTAACAAAGGCAGAATGACCCTGCTCTGTGGCAGGAGCCGGTCCAACAGGAAGAGCGGCTGGCAAACTATACACATATGTTTGACATCAGCTGACTTGAATTCCTGATCCTCCCTCCGGCTTCAGCTTCCTAAGTTGTTTTGATTACTGATGTGTAGCATCATGCTCACCCCTACTACATATATTTTAATCAAGAAACAGTATATCAGATAAAAAATTTCAAATTTGATGTTTATTATCCTGCTAATACAAATAACACACATACATATTTATAAGCAAAGAGGGGAAGGAAATAATTATGACTTGCAAGTAACAGGAGTGGGAAGTGAAAATAAGGCTAGGTCTCAGGTGGCAGAGTGGCTGCTTAGCACACATGAAGGCCTGGGTTGGATGCCCAGCACTGTATAAACCAGACATGAGCCAATGCTCAATGTCATCCTTAGCTACATGGTAACTTGGAGGTCAACTTGGGCTAGTGACCCTCTTTGAAAGAAATAAAGAAAGAAAGAAAGAAAGAAAGAAAGAAAGAAAGAAAGAAAGAAAAAAGAAAAAAGAATAAAAGGAAACAAGGTGAATTTCTATAGAAAACATTGTCATCTATTAGGGCAGTGGTTCTCAACCTGTGGGTTTTGACCCCCTTTTGCAGGGGTTGCCTAAGACCCTGGTAAAACACAGATATTTACATTGTGGTTCATAACAGTAGCAAAATTATGAAGAAGCAACGGAAATAATTTTATGAGGAAGTTTATTAAAGGGTCGCAGTGTTAGGAATGTTGAGAGCCACTGTGTTAGGGTGTTACGGCTAAAGTCCTGTGATCTTGTGGCCACACAGCTCAGTGTAAGTAACTGTATCAGCCACCTAACATTTCTTCATACTCTGAACCGAACCTGCCTGGGCCTTTTCTGGGCACATTTGCTCCCAGGTGAAGCCTGAAAAGGCCTGTAAGTGATTTCTGACCTCAACAGGCTACCCATTCCTAAGTTAACCCTTGACGTACAAAACGAGGCATCAGGCGTGGCGCTGAATAACCCACTCAGCTGCCACAGCAATCCTCCCCAGGTAGATTCCACTATTGTTCCCATTGATGGAAGGGAAACCTGGAGACTCAAAGAGGTTAAGCTTACAAGACCTGGGCCTGGGAGCTGAGTGCGGGTGAGTACAGGGGAGCCAGGCGCAGACCCGGGCCTGGGAGCTGAGTGCCAGTGAGTACAGGAGAGCCAGGCGCAGACCCGGGCCTGGGTGCTGAGTGCGGGTGAGTACAGGGGAGCCAGGCGCAGACCCGGGCCTGGGTGCTGAGTGCAGGTGAGTACAGGGGAGCCAGGCACAGAGCCGGGTCTGGGTGCTGAGTGCGGGTGAGTACAGGGGAGCCAGGCACAGAGCTGGGCCTGGGAGCTGAGTGCGGGTGAGTACAGGGGAGCCAGGCGCAGACCCGGGCCTGGGAGCTGAGTGCGGGTGAGTACAGGGGAGCCAGGCGCAGACCCGGGCCTGGGAGCTGAGTGCGGGTGAGTACAGGGGAGCCAGGCGCAGACCCGGGCCTGGGAGCTGAGTGCGGGTGAGTACAGGGGAGCCAGGGACAGAGCCGGGCCTGGGAGCTGAGTGCAGGTGAGTACAGGGGAGCCAGGCGCAGACCCGGGCCTGGGTGCTGAGTGCGGGTGAGTACAGGGGAGCCAGGGACAGAGCCGGGCCTGGGAGCTGAGTGCAGGTGAGTACAGGGGAGCCAGGCGCAGACCCGGGCCTGGGTGCTGAGTGCGGGTGAGTACAGGGGAGCCAGGGACAGAGCCGGGTCTGGGAGCTGAGTGCAGGTGAGTACAGGGGAGCCAGGCGCAGACCCGGGCCTGGGAGCTGAGTGCGGGTGAGTACAGGGGAGCCAGGCGCAGACCCGGGCCTGGGAGCTGAGTGCGGGTGAGTACAGGGGAGCCAGGCGCAGACCCGGGCCTGGGAGCTGAGTGCAGGTGAGTACAGGGGAGCCAGGCACAGAGCCGGGTCTGGGAGCTGAGTGCGGGTGAGTACAGGGGAGCCAGGGACAGAGCCGGGCCTGGGAGCTGAGTGCGGGTGAGTACAGGGGAGCCAGGCACAGAGCTGGGCCTGGGAGCTGAGTGCGGGTGAGTACAGGGGAGCCAGGCACAGAGCTGGGCCTGGGAGCTGAGTGCGGGTGAGTACAGGGGAGCCAGGCACAGAGCCGGGTCTGGGAGCTGAGTGCAGGTGAGTACAGGGGAGCCAGGCGCAGACCCGGGCCTGGGAGCTGAGTGCGGGTGAGTACAGGGGAGCCAGGCGCAGACCCGGGTCTGGGAGCTGAGTGCAGGTGAGTACAGGGGAGCCAGGCGCAGACCCGGGCCTGGGTGCTGAGTGCGGGTGAGTACAGGGGAGCCAGGCACAGAGCCGGGTCTGGGAGCTGAGTGCGGGTGAGTACAGGGGAGCCAGGGACAGAGCCGGGTCTGGGAGCTGAGTGCGGGTGAGTACAGGGGAGCCAGGCACAGAGCCGGGCCTGGGTGCTGAGTGCGGGTGAGTACAGGGGAGCCAGGCGCAGAGCCGGGTCTGGGAGCTGAGTGCGGGTGAGTACAGGAGAGCCAGGTGCAGAGCCGGGCCTGGGAGCTGAGTGCGGGTGAGTACAGGGGAGCCAGGCGCAGACCCGGGCCTGGGAGCTGAGTGCGGGTGAGTACAGGGGAGCCAGGCGCAGACCCGGGCCTGGGAGCTGAGTGCGGGTGAGTACAGGGGAGCCAGGTGCAGACCAACCAAGCTTTTAGGCTCACTCTACCTTAAGGAAGCTAGAGGAATCTGAAAGATGCCAATTACTTGATAATTACACCACACACACACACACACACCCCAAACACACACAGCACACACACAACACAAACACCACACACAGTGCACACACCACACACTCAACGCAAACACCACACACACCACACATACACAAACAACACAAACACCATGCACACACATCACGCATACACACACAATACACACAAACACATACCATACACCATACATACACACCAGACATATACATACACCACAAATACCACACAAATACACACACAACACACCACAGACACCATACATACATTACAAACACCACACATGCCATACCTCGCACACACCGTACAACACCACAGCACACCAACACACACACAACACTACACACACTTATACACCCCCCAAATACTACACATAGACATACACACACCATACATACACACACATACCCCACCTTATACAGGCATACATACACCATACACACACACACACACACACACACACACACACCACACTAAAAAATAATGATAAAAATAAGTCTTTACATTTAGGCTATGTCAGATTTTTTTTCTCTTGTCTACAGTAAGAAAAGATGCACTCTCACTGAAAGGGCTGCTTGTCAAACCCTTCCAGCAACAGCTCTGCAGGCTCAACACTGTGCTGTCTTCTGCGTGGGAAATTTTCTCTTCACCCTCCAAAGCTTATGCAGGAAAGGTTTGGTTTCTAGTTTGGGTATTGGAATGTGCTAGAACAGTTTTTGGAAGTAGGGCTTAGTGGAAGGTCCTTGCAGCATTGGAGGTGTGCTCCCAAGGAAGACTGTAGGCCCCGCCCTTATCTTCCTGTGTCTTCTGGCCAAGAGTGGAGCACATGTTGCCCATACTCAATGCTGTTGAGCATGCTCGCCAAAGGCCCGAAAGCTATAGATCTGATGGACGGTGAACCAGAGCCTTCAAAACTGTGAAGCTAACTACCCTTTTATATTTGTGAGCCGTTTTTCTCTTATTTCCTGAGAGTGATGGAAAGCCGACTAAAACAAATCACTGAGTAACGCAGGTCTTTTACATCTGGTCCATGCAGTGCTATGGTACTTACTTACGTGGCTTGATTTCTGATTTTTATTTTGCTTTCCATTTCAGGATCTATATAGCACTGCACAGAAAATAACATTTATGCATGGAACATGGTGTGTGTGTGTGTGTGTGTGTGTGTGTGTGTGTGTGTGTGTGTACTGTCTCTGTCTCTGTTGCTCTTTCTCTCTATATATATGTTTATATTAATATCTTCCAGTTTTCTCAGGATGTAGGAAGAGAGATTATTTATTGGATATTCATGACAATAATACCCTTCTTTTAAAAGCCACCGTAGTCCATGCCCCTGTCTTTGAAGCAACCGCATGTGCATTTCACTACTTGATATCGTTCTCCACCCCTAGCTCCTCCAGAATGTGGTAAACCTGAGAGCAGTCATGTCATAGATGGCCTTGACCATGGGAAAGTAACCACTCAGTCTGAACTAAGACAAGTAGAGAGAAATTACCTGTTGCTGTAGGATGGGAAGAAGTGTGTGTGTGTGTGTGTGTGTGTGTGTGTGTGTGTATGCTTGCGCGTGCGTGCAGGTGCCCACAGAAACAGAAGTGGTCATCAGACCCCTTAGACCTGGAGCTACACTTGTGAGGCATCTGATGTGGGTGCTGGGAACCAAACCCAGGTTCTCTGTAGGAGCCGTATTCACTCTCAACAGATGACCCATCTGCTCAGCTCCCCACCTCCCTGAGGCCAATCTCGAAGCCACATTTCTCCTTTATTGTCCCGTCTTCATCTTCAGGGTTATGTACACTATTTTGTGAGCTCGCTTGATTGAGCCTTGTTCCCTCCATCCACAAATGGCAAGCTGCAACTGATTGGTTATTGAGCTTTTATTTCTCAACAATCATGCCGAGAAACAAATGCCATAATGAGTACAGTTATCTCAATGTCCTAAAGCATAGAGTCAAAGACGGAAAAGCCAGTTGACAGTGTTATGTATGCCCATTTCTGTCAGATAAGGCCAGTGTCTGAGTGAGCAGTGTTCCCATGGGTACCATGTAAGCACTGTCCTCCAATAGGCAACTTTACCTACTGTCTACAGGTCATAGGGTTTCGTTTGACGTTTCTCCTACTGCTGGCCTGTCATATTTTGCTCAGAACGACTCTCCTTCTGTCAGCTTGCTCATCTCTCTGTGCCTTGGAGGGTACTCCATGATGGACACTGATGCTGCACCCACAGCTCAGCCCTTTCACCTTCCCTTGGGCTCCACTTACACTTCAGGCAGTTGAGCATCCCCAGGACCCAGGTTCAGAGGCAACCTGCTTTCCAGATGTGGTCCTCACTCTCTCCTCATCAATAACAGTGGGTTTGTCTTTGTGGCAACATCTGGTTTCTGAAAAACCCTCGTGTACCATCTTATCAGAATTGTGTGGTAGCTTTAAAACTTAAATTAAAAGGGAGGTTACATGGTTTTTAAAGTTACAAACCAAATGCATCAGAGCCAAATTGGAGTCAGTCTCCATTTCAATATCTTTCAGCATCTACAATCACAGTTCTAAAGTACAAAATTCAGTTGTATATATATGCATATATACACATATATACATATACATATATATACATATATATGTCTTTAGAATTTGAAAGAACAAATTTAATAACTCCCCTTTGCTGAAGGCACCATTCTGCTCCCTGTTGCTAAGAATTTGATTGGTTTAACTATCTGGTGGAGTCATATGGCATTGGTTTACTTGTGACATTATAGTTAGTATGATTTCTTCAAATTTCATCCTCATGGGATAAAACTGAGTCCCCTCCCCTGTCAAGGGTGAGTGACATGCCACTGGATGCACATAACACATGCTATATTTCCATTTGTACATCAACACATATCTAGGTCAATTCCTTCTCTGCTATTGTGACTGGTGCTGACATCAGCACAGTACAGAACCTCTTTGTGTGCTCATGTATGTGTCTATACATGTTTACACATGTGTGTTCATATTTGTACAGGTGTGCATGTATCCATGTCAGAGGTCAACATCCTAGACCAGTTATATTCCTCCCTGGTCTCAACTTTGTTTTTTTGTTTGTTTGGTTTTTGTTGTTTTGTTTGCTTTTGTTTTTCCTTTTTTTTTTTTTCCTAGCAGAGTCTCTCACTGATTCTGCAGCTCACTGACTGGTTAGAGGCATCAGCCGGTAAATCCCAGGGATCTTGTTCCTTCTTGTCTACCACCCCCCTAGGGCTGAGATCATAACCCCACACCTATGTGTCTGGCTTTTTACATGGGGGTCCAAACTCAAGCCTTGTTTAGGTCTCAGACAGCTTGTCTTTCTGTAAGTCTTATCCTTGGCAGAGCAGGGGACTGCCTGTTCTGGAAGGTCTGGCCTTAGGGAGGAGACACAGCCTCAGAGGAAGGGACCTTTGGTCAGGAGCTGGAAGTTTATAAGCTACCTTCAAGACAGTTGAGCTGCTTCATGGAATGAAACTCAAGACATCCACAAAAACACCCACCCTCCGATAAGATAAAACTTACAGGACTAGCACAAAGCAAAGCTAACAAGCGCGCTCTACACGGACAATCTACAGAAAATGATCCCCAAAGGACAGGAAGTGATCACAGCTTTATTTTATAATAATCCATAGAGTAGAGTATAAAGTATGTATGCAAATAAAAATATTTTTAAAATCATTTAAACCAAAGTCTAAAATATACAATCCCTGAGAGGAAGCCACAGCTATCTGGGGACGCTTCTGTTTGTTGTGGTGTTGGGGGGTAAAACGTAGGGCCTCATGCAGGCAGGGTGAGCCGAGATACAACCGAGGTGTATCCCTCCTTGGCCCTTGTGGGTTGCCCTTGCAGTTGACTTAACCTCACCAAATGAACTCCTCTTGGAAATGTGGATAGTCCCTATTTGCAGTTTCCGAACCAATGGAAAACGTTCCTTCGAGTCTTCCGCACAGTGTGGCTGCCTAACAACAAGAGGCAGAAAAAAATCTGTCACTCAGCCCCATTCTCTTGTGTGACAAAATATAAACCCATTGCAAAGGCACGCTCTTCAACCCCCCCCCCATGCGACCCCCCCCCCAGCCCCTCCTGTGTAAGCTGCAGTGGAATTTTCAGTGCTCAAACAGAAATGGTTGGTCGAATCTAGTTTTCTCTAGGAAAATGGTAAAACCTCTTAGGTCTTTTCATCTTTTTTTGTCCCTTCACCGACCCTGAGGACTAACGCTTTCTGAGACTGGGAAAGAAAAATGAAGCCACGCAGCCTCGGTGTTCACGTAGTAAGCGGGAAGCTGGTTCCTCAAAGAGAGCCTTCCTGCTCTCTCCTGCGCGTGCGCATTGCTTTTAAGCTGTCGCCAACCAGGGAGCCCCTCCCCCAGCACCTGTAGGCACATTCTGCATCCCGAACGAACACGCCATATATTTGAGCAGGGAACATTGTCTAATCTATTTTCTCCCCTTCTACTCTTAATAGATTGGAGCACAAAAGCCCGAGAGAGGGTGACCTGCCAGACAAAAGGGCCTTTGAGTTTCTTGGAGAACGAGACTTGGAGGAGGATGGAAGGAATCCAAGTGGCCCTATTATTTCCACTTGCACTAATTAGACATTTTTCTGTCAGCTATTGAGCACTGCTGAGAGGCCAAACTCACTGAATTCATTTCTAAAGTGTTTACAGAAGTTTGCATCTGTTTGTGTCTCTTCAGGAGGAAAATAAGCACTTCAATAGCATTGTGCAAAATCTAAACGAAGCATCCTATTCTGGAGGCCCTGGCGTCCCTGCAGCTGCATAATTTAGCTCCCTTCGGAGGCCCGAACCTCTCGCATCTCTATCCAAAACCTATGATGCAAAGCACAGGGACGTCAAGTCCGGAGACTCTCCTCTTCGCTTTCATTTTCTCTGCCTCTCTCCTTTGAAGCGGCAGCGTGCTGCGTCCTACGTGCAGATTTGGGTGGTGCGCTTCTTGCTGCCTCGCTCTTGGTTTCTACCCGCTCTTAGAGAAATTAATACCCACTTTCATTTGCTGCCAAGTGAAGGGACGGTGCATTCCTCAGCAGCGAGGCAGAATACATCACCCTTCTGGGAATCTCCCCACCGTGTAGGCCGGAGGGAGGGGGCGCAGGAGGGGGTATCCTCTGACATGAGAAGGGGAGAATGAAAGAGGCAGGAGTGTGTGGTAGGGAAAGGACACTAAGGCATCTCCCTGCGTGGTAAAATGTGCTTGGGCTGTGCACAATTAGATTAATATGAAAGGGAGCCCCTTGCCCTCCACATTCCCCCCATAAAAAGGAAAGAAAAAGAAAACAACACACACACACACACACACACACACACACACACACACACACACCGCCAACCCATGGCTTACAATAGAATAGTGCTTTTGAAATGCATATTGATTCAGAAATATGGATTTTGTTGTTGTTATTTGGGGTTTTAGAACCATGACTGACCATCGCTGGCTCGAAGTTATGATCATATACCAGAGCAACAGAATTTCCATGTTGCTGTGAACCTAGCAATTTTATGCTCAGAAGCAAATGAGAACTTTACTCCTTTATCTTTCCTCAGAGGCTGGCTGCAAGGGGGAGCTAGAACAGACAGCAACTGTATTCTTCTTGCTGAGTGAGCATGTTTAAATAAAGTACATAGAGACGGACTGCGAAGAGAATTTACTAGATTCCTAAGGGAACAGGCTCACCCTTGCATACACAAAGGTACACGTGCCGACAGCCCACAAACATGGAGTTGTGTTTCCACATCTGTTTGCAGGATGGGAAATACGGGATTCTAATTGAGTTTAAGGCACAAAGGAAACTTCATGGCTAGGAAGCTGAGTCAGGTGGCAGAGGAATTAAACTCCACAATGAGATTTCCATACACAGAAGATTGAAAAAAAAAATACTAACGAGCCTTGTCTTTTTAAGGGCTGCGGCTGCATAGCAGTCCCTCCCGGTTCTGAGCCTCAAGTTTTGGGTCCCAGCTACGAGTTCAAAGCCACGATGTGCTCACAGCCATGACAATGACAACTGTTCTCAAGGGGGCCGGGTGAGGGGCCTCTGTGCCATCTGGCACTACAATTGGCCGGAGCGCTGTGAAGGAGAATTATTGTGGCGTAGCAATTTGGAAGATGGAGAAAAAGGGAAAGGGAAGACGTGAGTGGGGGAGGGGCAAGCTCTGAAGAAAGAAATTAGCAAAATAAGCAAATGAAAAGTGATGGGTGCTGACACGGTTGTGTACAATGCAGGCCACAGTGAGAGACTGAGAGTAGAGCCCACAAAGTGCACTACAGAAGGTCAAGTGAGGACCAAATGTGCCGTGCTCCACAGTGGTCCACCTACTAAATGGGGAGAAAAGAAAACCAGTCACATCGTAAGATGCACGCCTAGGCCCTGTGAACAGTCATGAGTTCTCCATTTTACCAATGGAAAAATGCAGAGTCACATGAAAAACAGTTGTGGGGTTTTCTGCATCTCAGGATTTAGATGGAACACATTGGTTTGTCACGTCCCAACTTCCTCACTTCAGGTGTACCATAGATGGAGTTAGTTGTTTATTAAAGGGAAAAATGTATCAAAATAGGCAACCTGGTACCACCTGTGGCTTCTGGCAACTGTGGGACTGCTTGTTTGTCTTGGACTATAGTCCTCTTGATTGCAGGTATAAATCATGGTCATGTCAATAACCACACTGATGACTCATCTGGCACGCTGGTCTCACTTGTTCACAACCTCTCTGTCTTTGATGATTTTGTTTTATGTCAACTTGGGACTCTATACCAAGCCTTCACTATCAAAAAGTCTTTCGCCATGCAGCACCTTATTTTGGATCTCTAGAACCTTTATTCTTTATATAGTATGCAGTCTGGATTGTTTAGTTATAGTAACAGGAAATGGACTGTGAGGCGTGTAGAAAGGATGCCGTTTGGCCCTTTTTTTTTAAATATTCTTTCAGTGGTGCCAAATTCAAGAGTTATCTAATCTCCTTTCCTTCCCCACTTCCAAACTTTCTTTATTCCATAAGTCCCATCTTCAATGCTACTGAACCCATTCTCTTAAGGTTGCCGATAAACTCCAAGTCTAATGGACATCTACTGAACTTCATCTTAACCACGATCTTAGAGTCACTTGCCTGAGCCTACCTTTTCTCTCCTTCGTTTTTCACACCATCTTTGACCAGGACCATTCTCCTAGTTTCTTTTCTACTACATTTGTTTTTCCTGGCTCCAAGCACCCTTTCCACAGCTTCAGTGTCTTCTGGTCTTTCTCTTCTCTAGCTCCCTTGATGTGGATCCGCCACGGCCTCACCTACCTCTCTGTTGGTGACTCACACATTTAAAAGCTGTCTCGAGACTCTTCTCTGTAATTCAGGTTTATATAGGAAACTTCTCCAAAAAGCCTTGGCTCTGACCCTGAGTCCACGCTAGAAGTTTATGTACTTAAAACAGAACTGTTGTTTTTCTCACCATGCTTGCTTTGCTGGTTCCATAAGTCACTTGTTCAGGAATAAACCTCAAAGTCTTTCTTAAGTTAATTTTTTTTTAAGTTTGACTAGAAAATAGTGGATTTCACTATGGCATTTTCATACAGGTTTTATACATTGTACCTTGCACAGACTCATGCCTGCCACTCCCCTCGCTCATCCGACTCCCTCCCTTCTTGCTCGTCAACGTCCTCTCCCTCAGGTAGGCCCTCTTCTGTTTTCATATCGCACACATGCATGTGCACGTATGCACACACACACACACACACACACACACACACACACACACACACACACACGCGCAAAAGCACACATCATTATATTAAGCAAAATAAGATTCATTAGAATGACTCAGATATACAATTACCACATTTTCTGTCATATAAATGTAGCTTCCACGAGTGAGAGAAAATGTGCTATTTGTCTTTCAGAGTCTTTTTTTCTTATTTTGCTTAACATGGTAGTCCCCATATCCAGCTATTTTTCTACAAATGAAATATAATTTCATTATTTTCTCATGGGGTTAAATAAAACTCCGTTGTGTATATGTACGTGTTATATATAATGTAGATATAGTATGTTATACATACATTATATAATGCATGTGCAGACAACACATTTTCTTTATCCATTCATCCACTGAATGGCATCTAGGCCGCTTCTATACCTTGACTGTTGTGAATAGCATTTCAGTAAATATGTGTGCACAGTGTAGTACATGGTGGTTAATACAGAGACTTGCAACTAGTCAAAATGGAGAGAATAAGTGTCTGAAAAGTGCTTGGCCGTGAGTGGGACACGTGTGTCACACCTCTCCCCACAAGGCTCAGAGAGCATCATGGACAAGTGGGTGCAAAGACTGTAAGAGCTAGTGGTCAGGAAAGACTGGGGCCAAACCTTTTTTTTTTTCTTTTTTCTTTTTCTGGATATACAGGACAACTGTACTCATGAATTCACAGCCGACACAGCTGCTTCAACAAAACCTATACAAGATCAATCCAGACGACATTTTAGCAAGGATGGAGAAGGACATGTGCACCCCAGTCCTAGCTGAGAAACTGATGACAGTCGATGGCTGCTAAGGATGTAAAAGTCAGTTTTCTTCAAGGGTGTGGTCCCTGCTAGGCTGACCATACTCCAGTTTATGGCCCCCACCCGAATGTGTATATGGGAAGACTTAGTTGAACATAATGGATTGTAAAAGAAAACAACAATAAAAATAGAACATGGAATTAGAAAGGAGAAGGGGGGGGGCGCGTCTGGGAGGAGCTGGATATGAGTGAAATACCTTGTATGCCTGTATGACATTCTCAAAGAATAAACACAGACCATTGCATTAAAGAGAAAGTGTGGATGCGTAGGTGCTTCTGTGTGCTGGCTTGGACTTCTTAGGTGTCTAGATAGATAGATAGGCTTGCAGTTTGGATTTCAAGTTTGTGTCTGCGATTCTTTGCTATTCTAACCCAAACAATCAGGAAAACCTTTAAAACATTAAGAAAAAAAAATCTTATTTATTTGTTTGTTTGTTTTATCAATACAGTCACTGTAGCAAAAGCCACTGTCATCTGTCCTGCGCACATAAGTGGGTCCCTGCTGTCCCACCAGAGTCCCTCTCCTCGGCTTATTCCTCATCCATCAACCTAAAGGAGTCCTTTAAAGCACAAACCCAGTAACGTGGACTTCCTGCTCCAACTTCAGCATGGCTTCTCGCCTTTAAAATGCAACTTAGGGCTGGTGAGACAGCTTAGTGTGTGAGAGTACGGCCGACCGGGCAGATGATCTGAGTCTCACGCCAGAACCACGTGGTAACAGGAGAGCACGGAGCTCTGCAAACTGTCCTGTGAATTCCACATATGGGCTGTGACCATGTATCCGTGTGCATGCGCAGACACACACACTCGCAAATAACGTAAAAACTATCAATGCAAACACGTTACATGCAAGTCCCTCTTGTGGTCTCACTGACCTAGCTCCTCCGATTCGTGCCACTTCTTACTCTTCTCCATCCTGTTGCTTTGTCTCTAGAACAAGCCAAATGAGCATCTTTGAGTGCTAGCACTGGCTGCTCCCCATCTGCACTGCTGCTGCTGATGTGGAGCTCAGCAAGCCTTCTCATTTGAGCCTCAGCTCCAGCCACTCTTTCCAGAAAGGCCTCGCTAACGTTCCTCTTAAGAACTCCCACAACACTCATTGTCCCTTAACTCTGGTGTCCTGGCCTTCAGAGCCCTGCCTGCTCTGGAGAATGGCCTTAGTAACATCATACGCCTTTATAGTGGTCATTTGTCTCTTTCCTGTCTTCCCACAGGAAGCTTTTGATTTACACTGAATGTGAATTCAGGGCACTTTGGTTGTTCACTGCTGTGTGGTCGGTGCTTGAAGAGAAGTTGTAAGTGTGAAAAGTGACTTAGTGTACGGCACTCTAGTCGCTGTGCTGGATGGTTGGTTTCACATACACATGTATATACGCTTAGCCAGTGATACCTCAGTCTTCAGATCATGATTTCCTTGTTATATGAGACAAAATTAAAATATTGGAAGATCAAAAATTTGGGAGATGGGATAAAACCGAAAAATTAATGGAGATCAAAGCATACAATAAGGAAGACAGAATATATTTGATTTTTCAAGGTAGACACATCTAAAAATAGGCTTTTAAGGGTTAGTGATATGGCTCAGTGCAAGAGAGCTTGCCTAGCATGCAGGAGACCTGGGTACGATCCCCAGCACATAATAAAAAAGAAAATAAATAAATAAAAAGCACCAGGGTCACAAGCAGGTGCTAGAGCTCTTACTCCGCATGCACGGTGCACTGGCCTGTGTTCTAAAAGGAAGCTAAGCCTGAAAGTCATGGTTTTTATCATTGGTTACAAAGTCTCAAAATGTTTATTTGTTATGTTAATGTGAATCTTATATGCACTTCATGCAGGGTCCCTTAATGGGCCTGAGCAATCATGGTTTCTAACTATGAAAATTCCTCCAGGCCCTCAGGAAAATTGTAATTATATAAGAGGTCTCTCCATTGCAAATAATCACATAGGAAGTAAAATCAAAGGCCCATATCAGCTGACAAAATGCTATGCCGAGAACAGAATTGACTTAAGTGGGGTGGTAATTAGTTTCTGTAATCAGCTTGACATGCCAGGGAAGAGTTAGTTGCAGTTATGGGGTTTCTCCCCTCAGATGGGGCATTGGCTTGCCTGTGGGGCATTTTCTTATTTGATGATTAATATAGGTGGGCCCAGCCCACTATGGGTGGTGCCATCCCTAGGCAGGCAGGCCTGGGTTGTACAAAAAGCTAGATGAGCAAGCCAGGATTAGGGGGAGCTACTAAGCATCTTCCCTCTGTGGTGTGTGCTCCAGTTCTTGCCTTGATCTCCTGACCTGGTTTCTCCCCATAATGGGCTCTGAGCTCTAAGACAAACATTTTTCTCTCCAAGCTGGTCTTTTTTTTGTTAGAGTCTTTTTATCACAGCCATCAGAAAGCAAACTAGAGTGGGTGATGAGCTGAAGTCTCAACCACAAGGGAGACCTCCTTTTTGCACTCCTTGTACTCCATCACTATGGGCAAACAGCACCAAAGCCCAGGGATCTCCCTAGTGATGCTAGGCAGCAGACACTGGTAATTCATTCATCCCTTCACCAAAATATGGATTAGGTGGCAGACCCTGGAGATGCATTAGTAACCGAGGGTGATATGGTGTTACTTACCAGCATTTTAAGAAGAAAATTCCTGCCTTTGACCAGTATGTAAAAAAACAATGGATTCAAGCAACAATCTAATATTTTGACTTCAAGTTTAGGATTCTGACCCGTCATTAGCTGTAAGCCAATAGGAAGAATTCCAAGAGGGAGTTTCCTGATGAAGACTTTGTCTTTCCATCCCAGAGCCCAACCTACCTACGTGACTCCAACAAGATACTATACTGAGACTGATCCAAAGGAAAGAAACTTCCTATCTAATATGGAATCCGATGTAACTGAAGAAGGGATAATGGCTCTGTGTGTGTGTGTGTGTGTGTGTGTGTGTGTGTGTGTGTGTGTGTGTGTGTGTCCTGGAAACTAAGTCTACCCCACATGAATAGTAAGTATCAAGGTAGAGACAGGATGTCAGGTTTTCCTCATAGACTGCCTAGCAGATAACCCAGGGCATTGGGTCAAACAGACTCTGCTATCATAGTGGCTGTCAGTGCACTGCTATGGAAGGGACGGTCTAATAGTGAGATTCTTGCCACCTGAGGCTCTCCCATAGATAACTACTTCCTTTTAAAAAACAGTCAGGTGTTGGTGGCACACATCTTTAATCCTAGCAGTGCTGGAGGCAGAGGCAGGTGGATCTCTGCAAGTTTGAAGCAGCCTAATCTACGGAGAGAGTTTCAGGATAGCCAGGGCTGTTACACAGAGAAACCCTGTCTTGAAAAAAAAAAAAAAACCAAAAGAAAAAAAAAGAAAAAAGAAAAAAGTAATGGTATGTAAAGGACCATGAGGGTCACAAATATGATCCTTTTATTGCTTGCAATCTTTAGAAAATGGCCTGCACGTGCTAATTTATAATTTTGAAGGTAGATCATCGCAGTCATATTTTTACTCCTTACAGCACAATTCTGTGAGGATGTTGATTACTCTGATCTTGGCTTCTGAACGTCTTGCCTCTTGACCATAAAAATCCTTATCTACAGGGCTGGAGAGATGTCCAGCAGGTTAGAGCACTGGCTGCTCTTCTAGAGGACCCAGACTGATTGCCAGCACCCACGCCATAGCTGCCAACTGTGTGTAACTCCAGTCCCAGGGAATCTGATGCCATCTTCTGTGCTCTGTAGGCATTGCACACATATGGTAGCCAGATATCCTTGCAGGCAAAACACCCACCCACACAAAAATGGAAAAAAGGAAAAAAAATTCCGTTTGACTCCAAGCTATGTCCTCTTGTCAATCAACTTGAGCTGATCCCGGTTCTTGAACTCGGGCATGACTCTGAGCATCCCTTGCTCTCCACTTGTTTAATCTTTTAAAACAATCTCAACGGTGGCTCTGGTGTTGCTGCTTTTACAGATGTAGGGAAATGGAACCCGCAGTGTCTTCCATGCTAACAACAGGCATCTCTAGATTCAAGTTCCAGAAGTCAAGGTGCTGCATTCATAAATTATCCAGAACGCCTTAGTCACTGCTGCCGCAGACACTCGCAAACACAGCCCCAGATACATAACACAACAGAACTGCTTATGCCTCCCCACCACTGGAATTCTTCCTTGTGCTTTTTCTTCCAGTTTTTATGGTGCTGGAGATTGATTTCTCATAGCTATTGGATGGATGGGTCATAGCTAAGCATCCCTAATTGGCTCTACCTATCTTTGAATGTAAGTGTTTGATAACGATAGCAATTAAAACCAAACACACAGCGAGATAAACTGCACCAAGTAGAGCGCTAATTGGAACTTTTGTAACTGAACGTATCTAATCACAGTGTTGACACGAACAAAAAGATGGTTATGCCAATAATGCAACGTAAAAATTGTTCTCAGATGCCAGTTTAATTCTTGTCTCAGCTTTAACTTTCTAGCCTGTAGAAATCTAACAGAACAAACAGGGCGTGCATATACTTAAATATGTACACCAACTACTCAGTCAGGATGTGAGAGGCAGACAGAACACAGGTTTAAGGCCAGTGTGTGTGAGATATAAGGCCATTTTCTCTCAAAATGTGCAGGTCAAAAATATCTCACATATAGGCACTTTTGTCATGGTGCATGTTCAGAATGTTTTACTGATGGAAGCCAGACACAGCAGCGCAACCCTAGGATCCTGTCATTTATAAGCAATAAAGTGAGATTGCACCTCAAAACCCAACACATACACACACACACACGCACACACGCACGCACGCACGCATGCACGCATGCACGCATGCACGCACGCATGCACGCACACACACACACACATGGTAGGGGATGGTAGAGAAAGAGAAACAAATTTTTACTGATAGGATGAAAAATAAGTACAGATAATTGATTCATTACAAACCCTTCAGTGGGAACATGGAAATCTCAGTTGTGATGTATAAACGTCCAAAAACAAACAAACAAACAAGTCTGTAGTCATTCAAGTTTTTAATGACTTCACTAACCTAAAGGACATCTGCATCTCTCTCTGTGCAGGAGGCACCCTTGCTCTATGAGTAGGCAGGTAACAGGACGTGATGAGTAGGGAGTGGAGACAGGGCACGGAGGCAGTGACAGGATGACTTTCCATCTTAACTGTCCTTGACATATTTCTTGGAGCATCTTTCTAGCTCATGAAGCCAACTTCCTCACCTCATCTTCAAAATGAGCCTAAGAAGTCCCACTCTGCAGGGTTGCCATCAGGAAAGCATGCTATAAAGAACCTGTCAGCTTGGTCCTATACAATCCAGGCTTGATATTTGTTGATGTAAAAGGTGACGTGTTCATCTGCTTCATGCTAGGTAAACAGAGATGATGCTATGTTTAAGCTCCTGGCTCAGGCACCACTAAGCGGCTTTGAGAGGTAGCATTGCTTGGCTTGCCTGCAAGGATGGGTGGACGCACTCTTAGGATGATGTATTTCTCCAAAGGTCGTTTCTTTGTGTGACACTGGACCTTGCTCATTTTCTGCTGCACTTAGAGCTCTGCTGTTCTGCCCACATGTCTGAGCTGTATCAATTCCTCTGGGACTTGGCTCAGTTTCTGCCCTCATTATGAGGACATGAAACTCACACTGTAGGGTGAGCCTCATCAAAGGGATAGCTTGCATGCCTGGTTCTGTGGCAACCAGAGTGTCGCTGGTAGAATATTAAAGACAAGCCACCCCATTTTAATTTACCTTCCATTGAAACTTGAGAGTACTTTATTAAAAGCAACCCCCACCACCACCACTTTTGGCAGAGTTTTAGAACAGGGTTTAAATCCTTAGTGGATTTCGTCACTTTTTTTTTTTAAGCTCTGAAAATACATAGGCCTTCACACTTTTATTTCTCTTTCACAATTCCACTCCTTTGGTAGCTAATTTTCATTTATTAAACAACATTTAGTTTTTCTCTGACTTTTTTCAAAGTAAGAACTAGAAGATTTAGTAGAAGAAACTAAAGTTCAGAAATTTTTAATTTAATTTATCTTATTAGTGTGTACGTGTGTGTAGGGGTAAGCACATTGCACTGTGCGTACGTGGAGAGAGAGACAGACAGAGACAGAGACAGAGAGACAGAGAGAGAGACAGAGAGAGAGAGAGAGAGAGAGAGAGAGAGAGAGAGAGAGAGAGAGAACACTTGGAAAGCACATACTTCTGTACATATGTGGAGGTCAGAGGGCAAGGTGTGAGAATCTGGGATTGAAAACTCTGGTCATGAGTCTTTCTTTATAGGCTGAACTCTCATTGGCCCAAAAATTATAGCTTTTAATGCTGGTAGTTAGCTTTCAATTTCCTTTAAAATTAAATCTGTTGCAAATTTAATGCAGGACAGAAGGCCCTGTTACTGGCAGCAGAGAGAACTGGAGTACATTAAAAACAAACAAACAAAGTCTGCCTCAGGCCAAGGACAGCTCTGTCTGTGTAGGCAGGGAAGTGTCAGGCTCAGGTAGGAAGGCTAGTGTCGCTGCTGCCTCTGTCACTTCTAGCGGTTGGCTTCATGACAACCCATGACGACGATGTGAACACTGAATCTTTCTGGGCTTCACTTTTCCCAGCTCCCCCTCGATGGACTTGAAACAGAGGGCCTCCAACTCCCTTCGTGATAAGGAAATGACTAATCAAAGCATTCAACGCCTAGATTCATTCACAAGAGTACGCGTGAGAGCAACCATGTAGATGCACAAAGGAGCTCTGAAGGAACACAGGGGCATAATGACACTTAACCTGTAGCAAGCTGCCTGCTGTGAAAAGGAAATGCAGAAATTAAGATGCTGTGCTCAGAACTCTTGTTTCATTTGGTGACAAGATGCATTGCAGAAGTCAATTTGGACCTTTAATGTCTCTGTTGCTAGGGTGATGCACAGCTCAGCATCTCACTTAACTGCCAAGTCAGTGGGGAGAAGTGTGTGGATGTATATTTGAGCCCACCTGGACTTAAGGACACCTGATTGACAAGTCCTCTCTCCTTTCCTCTTCTCTTTCCATCTTTTACTATAGTAAGAGATGCTTGCTGTGGGGAATCAAGGTAATATAAGTACCCAGTAGCCCCATCACATAAAGGAAATGCCCATTTGCAGGGCTTTAGAAAATTTTTTCTCATTCAGGACGTTAGATACTTTTGTGAGATCTACATGGGAGGCAAATGCTTTCAAAAGATTAGCTAAAATTTCTCCTCACTTTTTAAATTCATGTTGGAAAGTATGAGGAAGATGCTCTGGCTGTCATCCTGTTTTCAGATCTCTGTGTTGTTGTTGTTGTTGTTATTACTACTACTACTACTACTACTAGTAGTAGTAGTAGTAGTAGTAGTAGTAGTTTTTCAAGACAGGGTTTCTCTGGGTTGAACTTGCTCTTATAGGCCAGGCTGGCCTTGAACTCACAAAGAATCATCTGCCTCTGACTCCTGAGTTCTGGAATTAAAGGCCACACTATCCTGCTCTTTTTTTTCTTTCTGTTCTTGGCTTATTTTGAGTATGTGCATTCTCTCATGCACACATGCAAGTGTGCACAACATATGTGTAGAGGTCAGAGAACAGCTTTTAGGAATCTGTTTTCCTCCTACCACCATGTGGGTCCTGGAGATAGAACAAAGATCTTCAGGCTTAGCAGAAGTTGGCTTTGCTTGCTGAGCCGTCTCCCCAGCCCTACAAGGATCCCTTCCACACACGTGGTAGGAAGAAAGATGTATCCATAGGCTTTCTCTTGGCCAGTGATCACATCATCACACAAATATTTAAGATGCAGTATGGCATTCCTAACTCTTGCTTCCCCTTCAATGGCAGCCAGGGATACTCTAGGATGATGGTGACTACTCTATGGATATGGGTCCCTAGGGACAGTGACATAAAGCACAGCCTCCCACTGACCTCAGATGGATATGGAGTAGGAGGAAGGGGGAAGGGGCCCTACGTTTCTGAAGTTTTTGTTTCTTCTGCATGCCACCTCTCTGTTTTTACTGATCTAGGAAATATGGGTAGAAGGCATGAGAAAAGCTGGACATCGCCTCGGAAAGAGATGATGTAACATAAGCCATTGTAGTTACAGTAGGATTGGAGGAAAGAAGACATAAGGACAAGAGCAAAGAGCCATAAGGACATTCCTTCAATCTCTGCTCTATCTTTATGCCTGCATAGCTTATAGGCAGGGTAGATTTTGGGTAGAAGTTTTTTTTTGTGGATGGGTTACTGTTTCCCTCTCTCCACTAGGAGTCCTGTCTAGTTAGAGGGTGGCCTCTTCAGTCTTCATGGCCCCTGCCACTAGGAATATCAGCTAGAGGCACCCCTATGTCCTCCCAGAAGCCTACCCTGTCACAGAGATGTCCCCCCTTCATGGTTTTTCTTCTCCCTGCCGGCCTTCTGCCCTCCCCCTCCCTCTTCTCTCCCCAGGTCTGTTCTCCACCCTCATTTCTCTCCACGCTCCTTCTCCTACCTTGTTCCCTTTCTTCAGTTGCTTCAGTGTCCATTTTATTTCCCCTTCTGGGTGAGATTTAGGCATCCTCCTTTGGGTCTTCCTTGCTACTTGGGAGAAAACCAACCCCTGACATGATTCACGATATTCTGCTATGCTTGCAGATAGGAGCCTATCATAGCTTTCCTCTGAGAGGCTCTACTCAGCAGCAGATGGAAACAGATGCTGATACTCACACAACCAAACATTGGGCAGAGTGTAAAGAGTCTTGTGGAAAAGTGGGGGGGGGAGGGGGTGGCAAGAATAGAAGGACTTGGAGGGGACAGGAGCTCCACAACAAGACCAACAGAACAAACTAACCAGACCCAGGGGTGCTTGTGGAGACTGATGCACTAACTAAGTACCACACATGGACTGGACCTAGGCCCCCTACACAGATGTAGCTGATGGGCAGCTGCTCAGGCTTCATGTGGGTTCTCTAGTAAGGGGAGTGGGGGCTGTCCCTGTCATGGACTCGGTTGCCTGTTTTTCAATCACTCCCCCCTCATAGGGCTGCCTCAACAGGATGTGCTCAGTCCTGATGCAGGGGTGGGTTGGTAGGGGAGGAGTAGGGGAAAGGGTATAAGGGGAAGAGGGAGAGAAGGTGGGACTGGGAGGAGGGGGCTATGATCGAGATGTAAATTGAATGAATGAATGAATGAATGAATGAATGAATATTTTTAAAGCAAGAAAAAAAAAGAGACACAAGGAAAATTAGTGGGGCTTGATAACAGAGGAGAGAAGGATGCAGTGGTCTTCAAAGGTGACCTCTAACCCTTCATTTGGGTGACTCATGGTCATCCATACAACCCGCCACACTGCAGGAAGCCTCAATTTTATGTCTTATTGCCTTCAAAAACAAAGCTCTTTGATGGTTGTACAAATTTCATATTGGCTACAGCTTGGGCTACATACACCTATACCTTAGACTCCTCCCTATGAATCCTGCCCTTTCCAGGATGCAGGTAGAAGTCGTCCTATTTTGTTCCTTAAAGGAAAGAAAATTTCTATTCATGAGTTCAAGACTACCTAGGGTTACACAGAGAGCTCCTATTTCAAGAATAACAAAAACCTAACAAACCCACCACCACCGAAAGGCCCTGAAAACTGCCAACAGCTGGGCAAGCATCATCTTAGTATGGTGTGTTGTGAAACTCCATCCCCCCCCCCCCCCCGCCTCACCCCCTCTTAATTTAGCTCTGGGATTGAGCCTATGGTGTTGCTCATACTATGCAAAGGCTACACTGCTGAGCTGCA
The DNA here is from genome assembly GCF_964271855.1 of Acomys minous. NCBI lineage: Eukaryota > Metazoa > Chordata > Mammalia > Rodentia > Muridae > Acomys > Acomys minous. The sequence goes on from NC_140496.1 coordinate 83,143,980, forward strand.
CTCTTAGTTCTTAGGGGCTCCTTGAGACAGGGTATACCTGTTGCTCTTAGTCTGACATTGAACTACCAGGCAGTTCAGACTGGCCTAAACTCCCAGTCCTCCTGCCCCCCAAGTGATCCAATTCCAAGTGTGTCCAGCACCACCATGCCCAACTCTACTCCTGATTCCTAGTTTAGGTCATGTGGATAATCTGATAGCCGTGTGGGAAGGTAGAGAGTCCTCTCCACACAGGCAACAGTGACTATGTGGGAACGACAAGGTAACCTATTGCATCCTGTAATTATCATACCCTTGGAGCTGGTTGGTTTTTTTTTTTTCTGTAACACGTTCTCCATATGTTTTCTCTCCCCATGTCTCTCCTGCCTATGATTTGCATATGTACTCCCAAACACAAACACAGCCCCCAACCCATTTCAATTTATAATATACACAGCAAATAACTAAAGACTACCTTCTTCGGTTATCTAATTCCTAGCAGGAAGCCTATAAGGCATTTATTTAAATACTTGCCGTTTCTGAAGAGAGAATTTGCTGTTAAACTCTTGTCCACTGCCCAGCCAATTATCTGGGGGCTACGCACAGGATAACCTCGTTTGTATGCCTCCATCCGTGCATGTCAAATACCACACCATACTTTATGAGTAACGTATGTTTTTTTTTCATTCACTCACTCATTCATTCACTGCTTGTAGTCAAGGGCTAGTGATGTAGCTCAGTGGTTACAGGTGCCTACTACCAAGCCTGAGGAGCTGAGTTCTACCTATAGTATGCACATAATGGAAGAAGAGAATCAAGGATATTTATTGTGAAATGTCAGAGATATAAATGTCGGGGGAGGGGGGGAAGGCATGACAAGCAGGACCCCTGTTGTCATGGAACTGACTGTCAGGAGAGAGATAACTATAAAAGCAGATGCTCTAACAAACAAAAACACATAGGGGTGCATTAGTAGAGCATGTGGCCAGGGAGTTTTAATCCAGTCGTGCAAGTGAGAGACAGCTGCCCTGAAGACCAGAAACTTAGTTGGCATACAAGGCACATGTAGAAACATCAAAGGCATGTCTTCCATCTCAAAAAGTCTTTGACCTGTAACCTAGATCTTTTGACGTGGAGAAAACACCACTTCTAATCTGTGCCACACCTTCTGCTGAAAGTCTATATAAGGGTGTAGAAGAAGGAAGCTCTTGCTCTTTGGCTGCTTGCTCTCAACTCGCTAGCAAGTCCATTCCTTCAACAGCATTAGAGCCCATTTCTTCCAGAGTCCAACATGTGTTGAAGACCAGCTGAGACATCCAGCCTCACAGACTGAACAACTACTAGATTCTTGGACCTTACATTTATAGGCAGCCACTGCTAGATTAGCTGGACCACAGCCTGTAAGTCATGGGCCTTCTGCATCCTGGGCAAGTGCTCTACCACCAGCTATAAAGTCCAGCCAGCATGAACTCCACATCAAACTCTCCAATCCTGAGATGTGTGTCCTCCCTATCAGACCTGTCAATAGTTAACAACTGTTGAACTCTTGGACACATCATTTGATGGGAGTGGGTTCTTTTAGAGCCCACTCTTTAGTATTCAGATCACAGAGATGACCAAGATGTCCTAAGTCAGTGAGGGTGTGTGGCGTGGTAGGGCCTGGGTAATGGCTCCTTCCAGTCTTTGGTACCTCAACATCTAAAAAGCAATCCTGGGTCTGCAGTAAACCATGAATAGAAAGATCAGAGATATCCATAGGGTGAAGGCAAGTCATAACCTTGACTGTGTTATAAAACTTCTCTGCGTGTTAATGTTCTTAACTATGAATGAGATTAATGGTACCAATGTGACAATTAGAAGAATATTTCTTGGTCTCCTTTGCTTAACCACTGAGCTGTCTCTCCAGCCCCACTTCCTTCATCACTCAGGGTTCAGCTCCTGGTGACACTCTGAGGTGTGTAGTATACAGTCACATGTTTCCCCCTTGTACAGATGAAAAGGCTTTTCATTATTAAAGCCCCCAAAAACACATAGTTGAAGTTGGAAAACTAGTTTGAGAAAATCACTGAGGAAAGGACAATAATCTAAATGATACCCCCTAATAGGAAAGCTGGCAATGGGAGCAAACAAGTTGTGTTCATCTTAAGAATATCTCTTAATGGTGGGAATCACCAATCCCAGCACTCGGGGAGGCAGAAGCAGACAGATCTCTGTGAGTTCTAGGCCAGCCTGGTCTGCAAAGTGATTCCAGGACAGCCAAGACTACACAGAGAAACCCTGTCTCAAAAAACAAATCTTTTTAAACATGAGCATATTTATGAGTGAAACTCTTTTAAACATGAGTGTATTTATGGATGATGCTCTCTTGTTCCCACCAATGGTATGTAACCCTTTAAACTGGTGACTATGCCATTTGACTTTCTTTCTTGAACCTGGAATTTCATTTTCTAATCAATTTATATTTTGGTTTCTTTTACCCACATCATTTCTAAATGTCTGTCTCTGTTCTCTATGGTCCCAAGTTGATTACAATAGACATTTTTTTACCATATTTTTTTGTGTGTATAGGGTTTTCAGCATGTCCCTGCCACACTAGATATGTGGTGATCAAAGGACAACTTTTAGAAGCTGGTTCTCTCCTTCCACTGGGTTCCAGGAAAGGAATTCAAGACTTCAGGTATAGTGACAAATACCTTGACCCTGTACCATCACGTTTTACCCACAGTGGACATTTTAAAAGTATTTCCCTATGGTCTTACAATGGCCAACTCATATTTATTCATGTTTCTATTTTAACTCCTGCTCCTTCATAATCTCATGTAGTTAAAAAAAAAAAAAACCAAAAAACAAAAACAAATAACAAGCTAAAGGCACTTAGGCTATCTGATGAGACATCTTAGAAAAGTATTCTAGAGAGTAAATGTATCAATACTCATCCAGAGATTTTTTTTTCATTCAAAATGAACATTAGGAAACATTCAAACTATTTAGGGGGGCGGAGTCTTTTCAAATCACTCCTATGCAGCATAAATCTTCTAATTTTTTTTTTTAACGTAGCACAATAGCTACAGACTACCCACATCGGAGTACAAAAAGAACTCACCGTGAGCCTGCTTTATCATCTCTGACTGTGATTTGCGTCAAATCATGACTGTCACCCTATCTCCTGCATGGGAGCCACGCTAAAGGCAGCGGTGACCAAGGACAGGCTCCCCTCTCGCTGAGACAAGTAGGTTTTACCCAGTCTAGTACCACCGGCTGGTCCCCAGCTCAAAGTCAGGGTCCAGCAATCAGTTCTGTTAACAACTGCCACAGACACGCAGAGTCCAGCCCTCCCGCTCGCTCCTTTTTGAAAAAGCTTGATTTCCGGGTTTCTCTTTGATTGTTACTTTTAGAAAAGCGAAAGTTACTGCAAACCTGCTCCCCGCCCCCAGAAGAGGTACCCGCATCGCCACTCGGACCCATCTTCCTCTCACGGTTCAGGAGCGAGTCAGTGCCAGCTACAGCCACCCAGAGTGGAGCTCCACAGAAGCCGGCACCAAATGCCTTCACTGGGTTTTGAAAACTCCATCAAAGGTTTCACTGAATGCTATCTGTAAGGGCTGTAGTGTTCTCTTTCAGAAACTGCAGTGCCCTTCTCGAAGCACTTGAAAAAGAGTTGCTCTTGCTTTTCATCTCCTCCTCTGAGAGTGTAAACATTGTTTTGAGTGAAAAGACCTGAAGGAGCGCTTACTTTCCCTTGAAATTTCATTTTTAAATAAGAGGGGGAGAAAATCCTTTTTCTGACTGATACTAATAATACGGGTCAAAGTGTCAGGCGATATACAATTAAATGGAAAACAAAACCGGCTCTCCCTCTCTTTCTCACAGCACAATGGCACTGGAATATAAATTACCGATGAAGATGAAATAATGCTTCAAAGCCTACAAGGCAGGGCGGCGCGGTGTTTACAAAGTGTTTTCCATGGCACGATGAGACATTAAAGATGACGGTAACCCATGGACTTGGGGTGATGCTGAATAGACCAAAGCTAGCATGAGGTAGGGTTTTAGGTCCCTGTAGCCTGTGACCCCATGATATGCTTTGTTTTACAAGGGCAGCTGCAGTTATCAACAGATGTTTCAGCTATAAATAATTGGTATCATCTCAGAAAAGATCCACCTACCTGGGGAGAGGGCATAATACCCAAACCCCTGCCCGGCTATTACAGCCACATTAATCTCCCATCTCTCCAGGTTTCTCAGAGAAACGTCCTGCAGGTGTTTTTCTGGGAGAGTGTTGACAAAGTCTCTCAAGTGTGCGAGCTTTGTGTGGACTGTAAAGGAGGCTGGCCCCTGTCATAAATTTCTGTCGGTGGCCACACACCAAAGGGGGAAAGGATTGGAGGCTGGGGGAGAAGGGAAGGAAAGGGTGAGGAGGGAAGGCAGGATTTAGGGGTGTCCAGATAGCAAGGCGCAAGATACACAGACTATTCTTCATGAGGTGGGCTTGTAGAAAGAGTCATGCTAATGGACCCCAAGTTTCAACAGCCCAGAAGTGGCAAAAGAGCTGTCTGTGGTTTACATTTTTTTTTCTCCAGCATTTTATATTTTGCTTTGCTCTCTTGGCTGTGGGATTAACTGAAAGACAAAATGTTTACACTCTAAGCAAAATGCTCCTTTTGAAGACTGAGGGGGAATATTTTTTATGGGAAAAATTCATGTTAGGATTATATGTGAAATGCAAGAAGAAATGATAACTGAAAAAGACGAGTAAGTTCTTTAACTACTTTTCTTATAAATGCAGAGACTGAAAACTCAGTGGTTATTAAGATATGAGCATTCAGCTCCTGGAACTGTGACAGTGAAATGGAAAGCAAGTCCCGGAATTTCCTGGAGCCGCTCCCAACAAGCGACACTCTCAAAAGCAGTAAGGGTTTGGGAGCACCTGGCCCATGGAGAGCTATACTTCTCTCTCCGTATAAACAGAGTGGTTTAGTAATTATGCACTTGGCATCTGGCACAATGGGAAAGTATCCTAAAAGCCTGAGGAGGTGTGGTTGCTTAATTTATAACTTGCTGAGTAAGTTAACGAAAGTGACACTCAGCGTTCAAAAGCTCCCACGTTGAATGTGTTGGAGACTAAAGGCTGCCCCCAGTGGGCTGACTCTTAGGGTTGTCACTGAGTCACCTCGTGAGGGGAACAAACTCCTTCTGTTCTCACTGCCTCTGTTTCCACAGTTGGGAATCTTCTGGATTATGGAGTGCAGTAGGAGGAAGGATATGTGTACTCTTGAAGTGGTTTGCACAGCCCCAAACAGCTTTCCTCCTGATGCACATTGCAAATCCAAATCCAGAGACTGGAGCTCCCCCCCCACCCCCTTAATTTATTTATTTGTTCATATTACATCCCAATCACAACCCCACTCTCTCCTCTCCTCCCTGTTCCACCATCCCACACTTCCATCACACCCTCTTCATCCCACCTCATCCCCCACACTGGGTACCAACACACTCTGGCAGATGGAGTCACATCAGCACTAAGTACCTCCTCTTTCACTGAGACAAGACTAGGCAGCCCTGCTAGGGAAATGGGATCCAGAGGGAGGCCACACAGTCCAAGTCAGACACAGCCCCTACTCCTGCTTTAATTGCTAGGGAACCCACTTGAGGAGCAAGCATTAGCATGTTCCTTCAGTGCTTCAGTCTCTAGGGTCTGGAGCTTTAATCCCAAGCAAGCTTCTGCTTGCTCCTGATGTCACCACCAGCTTTAGATGCAGGGAAGGAAACTGGATCCTACCCCCTGACCCAGTAAAGATCATGCATTGGGGGAATTCGAACCCCCAAGTCCCCACTTGATCATGTTGTGGGGTGCTTCACAGTAAGAGCTGTGTGACCTTAGTACTGTCGCACGCCTTGTAGGGATGTAATAGCCAGTACATTTACACTGATGACAACCATGCTTACTAAAATCCCCCACTTAAGATGGGTTTGACGGCACACACCTGTAATTTCCACTGCGAGAAAACGAGGACAGAGGATCTAGAATTCAAGGCCAGCCTGGGCTACCAAACAAACTGAAACCCAGAGGTCAACACTTTATTCTTTACAAGGATTTACTTTCTTATGGCCAATAATCTCCAGTCAATTTAACCTGTTTTACCCTTTCTGGGAATTCCCAAAAAAAAAAATGCTTTTGTGTGTTCACAGACTAAGAGATCACTCCTGAGGGTGTCTCCTTCAACAGGAAAAATACTATCTATGGATTCACTGGGAATAACCCCTACGCATAAAACCGGGAAAGCAAGGTATGCATTCTGGGATGCTGCCATTGCTTTTATGCCAGACGTTTTTATGTGAGGAAAAAATACATTTAAGTTAGTAAATTTCCTTGGTGATCATCTGAGGAATTAAAGGTAAAAAGTTATGTTACCACAAGGCTGGAAAGATGCCTTAGTGCCTGCGACTACTTACTGCTCTCACACAGGACCTGGGTTCTGTTCCTAACACCTATATGGTACCTCACAATGATCTTTAACTCCAGTTCTAGGAGATGGAATGCCCTCTTCTGGCCTCCTTAGGTACCAGGCATGCACATGGTACACATACATACATGCAAGCAAACATCCATACACATAAAATAAAAACAACAAAAAAAATTTAAACAAATAATGCTGCCACAAAGGGAAATGATGCTCCTTTTTAACTCCCCTAGAACTCAAGCTTGGGTTTTGAGCCTTACCTGGCTCCTTACTGCCTTCGTTTAAAACATACTTTGTATTATTTCTTTGAAAACTAATGCACATATTACACTTTGATCATAGCTTCACCTGCCCATTCCTCCCCATCACTCCTTTCAGATCTCCCCAACTTCACGCCCTCTTTCCTTTTTTTAATAACCCCTACACTGTCCTTGATGTTCCTTCTTATGCAGGATGGTGGTATCAGTTTAGTTCAGAGGTCCTCAATCTTCCTAATGCTGTGACCCTTTAATACAGTTTCTCGTGTTGCGGTGACACACCTCCTCCCCACAAGCATAAAATTATTTCATTGCTACTTCATATCATAACTGTGATTTTTACTACTGTTATGAATTGTAAGGTAAATATTTGATATGCAGAATATCTAATATGAGACTCAAAGGGGTTCGAGACCCACAGGTGGAGAAGCACCAGTTTAGCTGGTTTCTATTGTGTGAGGTGATAATTAAGTATGTCCATGACTTTGACTTGACTCTTCTGGAGTCGCTAAGAAAGCAAACGGAACTGTAAGGGGTAGGCAGGTTCTGCATGACAGAGATCAATAGCTTAGACATCAAAATCAGTTGGGAGAATCTCTAAAAATAATGATATCATTACTATTACTATTGTTATTGTTATTGTTATTGTTGTTGTTATTATCCAACATCTAGAAAGTATCATTTTAAAATGAAAGTGTTTTGAGGCATGGTAGAACTAAAACCGCTCAGGTCTGCCAAGAGGATGGGGCTATTTCAAGGCAACAGGTTTTCAGACAGTATTTTCCACCCAACCTTCTACACTCGCGTTAGGTTTTCTTTCTCACACAGGGGGCTACAGGAAAATGAGACTCTTTAAATAGCCATTTCCCCCACATTAGTCAACCCGGCAGAGCTGACCGTAAGAGCAGGAACTGCCTTGTACTTGAGAGAAATTTAATCTGTTGGACCACTTAAAGTCTAAATGTCTCACTCAGGGATGTCAGCGGGGCAGGTGGTGTGACTCTTCTTACCAGCAACTGCTGCAGCCCGGCGCCGATCACGTCTTGCAGGTTTGTTTTGTCCTCTGGGCTCATGGCTTGTTTGTACTGCCACTTCTCAGGCACGAAGGGCCACTTCATTTCCTTTGCCTCCTGGATCAGGGTCCTTAACTCGCTGGGGAGTGAAGCTGCAAAGGTCAGAGTTCAGGTAAGGAAATTGCCGCTCAAAGAAAGGGCCGCTGAACTCCCCGTATTATGATGAAGCATCTCAGTGGCTAAAACACTTTGCCTATCTGCGGCTGGCTGGTCCAAGCTGTTGAGGCTGCCTTGAAGAATAATAGCACGGAGCTATCTGTCAGGGGTGGCCCGAGCCTACTCTGCCCTACAGGTAAATTGGGGTAGTCAGGCATTAAAGAAAGGTTTTTTAACAGGAAGTGAAGTACTTGAGTGACTGTCTCTGCATGAAGAATCAGAGAAAGGCACGGAGGAAATATTCCATCCCCTGTAAAGTGAGAACAGGGCTGGAGTGGAGCGGCATTTGGAACTTGTGGCACCTGAGAAGGGAATCAATTTGTTCAGCTTCTTTTTGCCTCTCTAAGACGTCAGCCCATCTCACCCTTTCGCTGCTCAGGATGCGTGAATACAGACAAAAAAGGACAATGTCACAACTGAGATTTTTGGTGATACCAGTTAACTGTGAAGTGGCCCCGTTCCGCCTTAGCGACTGTGTTAAGTCTCTAAGCGGGTCCCAATCCTAACTATTCTGGTTCACTGTCTCCTGCCTGAACTGCAGAAACACAAAAGCTATGGAAACTGTAAGTGTTTGCCCCAGTCTTGACATCCAAAACCACCCTAGCGTTGAGTCGGGTTGGGCTGTCTTACTTGACACTCAAGATTTCACAGCAAAGAAGTTCTACACTTCCACACAGGAGGCCGGCCCATTGTCTGCTTCACTGTAATTGTCACACGTGGTTCATGCTCCTCAGGACCCTTCCTCCTAGTGGAAACCCTCATGGTTCTGAAGTACTTGCCATGCCAGGGTTCCGAGGTTGTCTACAGACCTCCCTCTGTTTGTCTTGTGTCTCTTATCGAACGTATCCCAAACTGAACTCATCAGTGTAAGGTTTTGGATCAGGACGCCCAAGACCAAGTTCTCAGCATCAAGGAGATTTATTTGCCCAGGGGGACAGAGGGCAGGGAATAAGAGACAGACAGGAGATAGAGGATGAGGGAGAAGAGGAAGGGAACACGGTAGAGGGAGCAGGGATATCTGTCCTGGGTTGGGGGGTCTGCTTCTGAATAGAGGGGAGACAGATGCACACAGGCATATAGGAAAATGGTGGCATCTGAAGGTGAAGTGGGAAACCCGGAGTTAGGATGAGGTTTGATTTTAATTGGGCATGCTAATTAGGTGAGCCAAATGGGGCTTCTGATAGACCTTGGGAAATCACTTAAGGGATGGAATCTAACGGTTTTGCCATGGCAGAGGGAATCGGGGAGAAGCGCAAGGCCTCCCAGAGCCATGTTTAGAGCTGGCTGGAGTCCCTCCAATTAGCTCTTTTCCAATTCCATTTCCTTCTACATTCTCTTTTGATGAGTGGGACCACCACACATTGCATCGTCCCGATCTGAAACCTATATTTCTAGATGCTTGCCTTCTCTCATTCCTTGAATCAAGGTAGCTATCAAATCCCACAGCTCCTAAAACCCTTCTCCTCTTTCCTTCCTCTTTGATATTTTCAGCCCACCCTTACAGTCCTTTATACTGTGAGCCCCCCCCCCCTTTCTAACAAGGTAGACCGGGACAATACAACATCTTTCAGTTCTTTAGTTTTTCCACATTCCGTTCTGTTTGTAATTGTTCTGCCCCCCACACTGAGGTCCTCTACCTTTGGCACTCAAAACAGACATTGCCACTACTGTTAACTCAACACAACCGCCCAGTGGAGTTGAAATGCCTCTTCCTTGTACTTCTAAACCCACAGATGATGCATGCTCCCTTCAGACTGCATCCCACTGTCCTGTAATCACATCTCTTGTTCTTCCTAGGCTAGGAGCATCCTCAACACAGCTACCATGTTTCATATCTCATCCCTCTTGTAAGCCACAGCCCAATGGTAGCACACTGTGATGGTTAAAAGACATGAGATAGCATTCTATATACATGGGACATACTGGATAGAGAAAATAGGAAAGAATCAGAAAGAAGAGAAGGAAGAAAGCCTGTCTTGGTCCTGGATATCTATGTGAACTTGCCACCAGATGAGAAATGGTAAGGAAGTTTCTAGATGGGCAGGGGCGGCTTGGCAGTGAGAGCATCACACTAATGAGTGAGCAGTGCTGATGACTGGGAAGTGACTCTATTCCATCCTGTTGAGATTGTGACTCCCTGATCAGCACCTCCTGGCCCCTTACTCTGTAGTAGCATCCCTGCAGAGACAGAGCCCTAGAAGTAAGGACTCACGTGATCACTCTTGGCTGCAAAATCTATCTGTGTTGCTGCTAGAGGATGGTTTTCAGTTTCTGAAATTGCAATGTATATGCAGAGCAAATTTCTTCAAGAGTGCTTCTAAGTGTCAACGAGTAAGATGACTGTTGGGAGGGATGGTCCCATGTGGTCCAAGTGGACGTACAGATAATGTCCCTGTCCATCTAGACACAAAGAGTGATGAAGTCACTTGACAATGGAAACCCCATATCTGGATCCACAGACTTCCACTGTGCTGGGGGCTGAGTAATTTCTTCACAGTATTGGAGAACACTGCTTCTGTCTTCCTCTCTTACGGTTATTAAGATGGGGCATTGCTGTGCAGCCTAGGCTGGTCTCAAGCTCTTGATCCCCACCCCAACCCCACGCTGTGGACAGCCATGTCTACATAGAGAAACCCTGTCTCAGAAAAGAAAAAAAGAAAAAAAGGATACTCTTTACCAATCATTTTTGTTTCCTCCACACACCCCTCTCCATGCCAAAATGTAAACAGGCCAATGGAGCGCACTGAAATACAAGATGCCCCTAAAATACAGTTTTTTTTAAAGCCATGCTATATTTCAGTTTGCATTTCAGTCTTTTCTCCATCTCCCAGGTGGCACCTAGAGGTAGCTCTCAGGCTGGCAGGAACAAGGAGGAAGGAGATGGTGAAGGGAGAGACAAGAGAATATGCCTTGTCAGTGTTCCCAAGTCTAGTGGCTGCTGTGCCCATAAAGGGACCATGTATTCATGTCCTTCTCTATGACTCCAGGCAGTAACAGCATCAGTAGTGCCACAACGAATGGGCCATAGCTGCTCACAGCCACCTGCCCACCTAAGCAGGAGAGGTTCTGCGCAGACACAGGCCACAGGAACAGTGGGGATTGCGCAAACACACCACTCGGTGTGAGAATTCTTCCCTCGTTGGTTATCTGGCCCTATTCCTAGAAGCTTATCTGAAAGGCCATGTCTGACGAAATGATTTTATAGCCTTGATTTGCCTTTTCTGAAACTCAGTTGATTATTTCTCCCATTCTGTGTCCCTTGGGGGGAAAATGGCATCTGACTGAGGCCTCGGACTTGCAGAGAGAGAATGTGATGCTTAAGTGAGGGCACACGCTGGACACAGAAAGAGGACACACTAAGAAAATTTTAGAAACTGGGCATGGTGGCACACTCCTGCAATCCCAGCACCCTGGGAGGCATAGGCAGGTGGATCTCTGCTAGTTTGAGGCCAGCCTGGTCTACAAAGTGAGTCCAGCCATTGGACCAGACACTGAGATCAATGAATGTATTTTACAAGTGGCCTGAGGAGTTTGTTGGTGACCAAGAAAACAGAGGCTGGCCGTACTGATGAGATGACATAGTCTATGGAAATTGATGGAGCACAACATTCTTGTTTGAGGAAAAGTATGCGCCACCATTCAGAAGTTGCTTCAATTTTTTAATAATTGAAATGTGTGTGCACCAGCCAACTTGGACCCTTTGTTCTTTCCTGGACTACAGCCAAGGCTGAACAGTGGAACCCTGTCTCAAAAAACCAAAAGAAATAAATAAAAGAAAATAAAAAAGAAAATTTTAGGAGAAACAAGAAAAACAGCCCAATCCAACACATTGCCCCAGGGAGACAGAAAACCAGCTATCTCTTACTGGCCAGGTGCTGAGAAACTGTGGTTGACGACCAGGGGCCATATGCAAGGAGTCTGTGATCTCAGGCTGACAAGCACATGCTGCTTGTTGGTCCCGCTAGTAAAGAATGCAAGCACGCACCAAGGTTTGATTTGGGAACTGACTGCACATCCAGATCCTCATCAAGAAGGCAGTAGAATGAGGCGTTACAGAGCTGAGACCACCGTAGGTATCTAAAATGTCCTGTTAGACATGTATGCACCTGTTTACCGTAACTGAAGGAAACTCCTTCTCAGGGCCTTTCCAGTATGGTGTGTATTTTTTACTTAGGCATCCTATTCCTAAATGAAACATCAAAACCACTAAAAGTACACAGGAAAAGATATTTTTAAAACGCATGCGAAGAACATACTTAAAGAAATGGAAGGAAATTTATTTGAGCAATTGAAAAGAACCTTAATAAAAAGGGTGCCTCTCCAAAGCTGGCTAAAGAAGAAACGAGTCTTTTGTAGCTTTCTATATTTTGTGGTTGAAACTTCTCAAGCAACTATAAACATCTGTAACCATAGCCAGCATCAGCCAGGAAGCAGGCAAAAACCCAGATCATGGTTACGATGTAAAGAGTCTTTCTTGAGATCAATGAATGTATTTTACGAGTGGCCTGAGGAGTTTGTTGGTGACCAAGAAAACAGAGGCTGGCCGTACTGGTGAGATGACATAGTCTATGGAAATTGATGGAGCACAAAATTCTTGTTTGAGGAAAATTATGCGCCACCATTCAGAAGTTGCTTCAATTTTTTAATAATTGAAATGTGTGTGCACCAGCCAACTTGGACCCTTTGTTCTTTCCTGAACTACACTGTTTCTTGTAGCCTCGTGTTTACTGAAGCCTAAAATTAGAACTGACAGCAATTCTCTGCAACAAAGTGGGCTTCTTCCCTGCCCATCAGCCCACAGCCCTTCCCTCTCATGTCCTGGAAATCCACTCATCTCTCGGTGGTCATCTGCCAGGAGAAGAAAAATAGGGCAGAGAGGAGAACGTGTCATTCAAGCCAGGGTGCAGGCATTGAGCCTGCTGGCTCAACCCCTGGCGTCTCCCATCAGAACCTCACCCCGGCACCGCTGGTCCTCACTCTTGTCCTCTGTAGACACATCTGGCGTTTCCAACAGGAGACGATCCAGCACTTGCTTGCACTCGTGCAGTATCGAAGCCACAGCGTCCTGATTATTCATGATGATTACCCACCCTCCAGGATGAATTGAGTGTCCCTGGGTCTACGGTGATCAATTACCTAGGAGAGGCATTGATTCTCACTAAAGAAGGCCCTTGAAGGCTGAGGTACCTGGTGAACAAAAGAGAGAGAAGGATGATTAACTAAAGCATCATCAATTATCTGTGAGTCTCAAGCAGGGAGGGATAATAGAGCAAGCACATGAAAATACATGACAGGTCCTGAGGATGCTGTTAGGGGAGGGTGTGAAATGATTGCAGGGTCTGATCTAGATGGGCGGTACCTTGAAGGCACAGAGTGCAAAAGGGAGAGAGGCTAGCTACAGAGCCCGGTCACCCACGGTGAGGTTGGTGATCTCACACGGGCCAAATAAAATGAACGTGCCCCATGATTTATGTACTTTCCACATACTTCACTCAGTGCCTCTGGGTCCCAGTAACACTGAGCTCTCCCCTTTCTGGAAGTCAACAGGAAGCATCTGGCTAACGGTTCTAATAGCCTCATACAAGCACATGGTAATATGAAGGTTACCACTCTCGCAATCCACTGCTGATTTCCCTTGTGTGGTATTCTTCATGGTATTTAGCACAATATAATTTGGGCCAGGATAGGCAATGACAGATGCCAAATTTGAAGCTCTTCACTGCCAGGCACATTGCCAAGTAAAATGGAGAAACGGTGTTCCAGGAAACCCAATTTCCTAGAACTTTGTTGTGGATGGATCCATCATGTAGATGGATGAGTCAGCTGATGATGCCAGGTAACATGTAGGCCACAGATTCCTTAGGCGAATGTGAAGGAGACGGGAGGAGTTATTGTAGACAAGGTAATTTTAAGGACAAAATAGTTTCCTAGCACTGTGAAAATGCCTAGCCAGTAAATAGAAACAATTCTTAGCTAATAAATATTCGGCCTGTCTTCCTATTGTTGAAGTAGTGTCTTGTAAAGAAAAGAAATTATTCCTCTTGCCAAGAATAAGGAGTTGGCATGTCTCTGGTTTAGACACTTGCGGGGAGGGGCATGTAGAAGTGCACTTCCAGAGCAAAAGTCTGAAAGGGAAGATGGAAACAGTTACAAGGATGGCGCAACACAGAGCTCATGAAGAAAACACTGAGAACGTTGAGGCAGCGAGCTGTTGCGTTGGTATTAAATGTGCCCTTCTATTGCATGGCCTTTGTTTTAAAGCACACAAAAGTAAACCTTCAGGGTACCACAGGCTCATTTCACTCCAAACCAGCGTGTCGTCAGTAGTGAGCACAAGGAGAGTTCTCAAGTTAAAAATTCTATCACATTCCAAGAGCATTCGCAGAAATGAAGCAATGAGAAAGATGTCACTGGAATTATCTGAGGCTGACTATAATTTTATCCTCACTTTCACTTTCAGAATGGATTCCTGCATAAATCAGGTTGTTGCCCTAAACTGTGTCTGAAGTCTCTTTTAATTCAACTGTCTATAAGTCATGATGTTTTCTGCAATAAACTGGCTATTAGTTTGTCTAGCTATGAGAACAGGTCTCAAGAGCTACTCAGATTTTGTTTGTTTGTTTTTACAGACAGGGTCTCTCTGTGTAGTCCTGCCTGTCTTGGACTCACTTTGTAGACCAGGCTAGCCTTGAACTCACAGAGATCCCCCTCCCTCTGCCTCCCCAAGTTCTGGGACTACAGGCATGTGCCACCCCACCTGGCATTAGTCAGAATGTTATCCTCAGACATCTGTTACAGTAAATTACTTAATTAATAGAAAAATAGGAAGGAAACACAGAAAGTGGGAGTTCTTTCCCCTGAGAACTTCTTTACCGCCCTGGGAATGCTTATGGTCTATCATTCCCTCATCTCCAGCCATCTTCTGTCCATCACAGAAACAGTGGGGTTTTAAAAAATTATACATGTAACTGTTTAAAACAAACAAACAAACAAACAAATGAGGCCCCACTCATTCCTTCTGAGCATTACAATGAGCAAACAAGAGGTAACTAGTGGACTACAGTGGGCAACAGACCTTGGAAACAGTAGCATCACATGCCCCCCATTTCACTAGAGGAAGGTAATTGCTACAGTGGGGTCTTAAGTTCAGAGATCCAGACAGGCATCGGGCAGTACAAAAAAGGAAGAGAAAAACCGCTGGTCATGACCTGCAGGTGGGTCAGGTAGTCACTTTCCTTCAAGTCCCCAAATTAAAGCAAGAAGCAGATGATCTTTCCTAGAGTCATTTTAGGGAGTGAGGGGAAGGGCTGCATAACAATGGAATTTGAAGAACTAGTCTGTGCATGAAGAAAGAAAATTGTATTACCATGTGGTCCTAGTAGTCCAGCATCCTTTATAATAATGGGAAGACCACCATCTTGTAGAGCTCATAGAAAGAGGGCAATAGAAAGGAGACTCATAGGGTCTACAGGGTAGGGATGGAGTCCTTCTCTGCAGCTGTTCCACCCTGAAAGTGGAAGATAAGCAGGGCCAGGCCTGGTTAGAAGAAGAATGGGAGGCTGCTGAGAATATTGCATGTTATGGGCACTGACAGTGACAATCTAGCCTCCAGCCATTTCACCTTCTCCAAGGAACCAATGAACACACACACACACACACACACACACACACACACACACCTTCAAAGATTCAAAGAGAGTGCTAGGGAGTGTAGCCCAGTTGGTAGAGTGTTTACTTAGCATACATGAGATTCAAGGTTCAATCCCTAGCACTGCATAAACTGGACATTTGTGGTCAATAGAAAAAGGCTGAAAAGATGAACAAAATAAGCACCAGAAATTTACATAAAGAATATTCACTTGGGGGCTGGAGATGGCTGAGAGGGTAAAGGACTTGCTGCACAAGCATGGGGCCTCAGATCCCCAGAAGCCACAAGTGTCCCTGCAGTGAGTGGAGAGGCTCCTGGCCCGGCACACAGCAAAGGAAGGAGGCCAGCTTCAAAGTGCTAGGTGAGAACAGACACCTGAGGCTGTCCTCTGACCTCCACAGGTATGCCATAGCAGAATGTGCGGGCATATGAACATACATGTGCGTGTGCATGCACACACATGAACACATGTGTGCGCTCTCTCTTCTCTCTCTCTCTCTCTCTCTCTCTCTCTCTCTCTCTCTCTCTCTCTCTCCCTCTTTCTCTCTCTCTCTCTCTCTCTCACACACACACAGATTCAGATTTTTTTTTTTTTTTACATTTCAACAGAAGATCAGCAAAATAACATACCGATTCTTTGAAAAGAAGGTGACATTGACAAACTGCTGGCAAACTTATTGAGAGATCAGAGACAGAAAACTAGACTAGGAATTTTAAAAATCTGGAAAGAGAACATTATAGTATCTTTTTAAAAGCTAATATAATATTAGAAATGAAGCTAGAGAGATTTCTCAGTGGTTAAAAGCACTGGTTGCTCTTCCGGGGGACTCAGGCTCAATTCCCGGCACCCACATGGCAGATCACAGCTGTCTGTACCTCCAGTTGTAGGGATCAGACATTCTCATCCAGACAAAACATCAATGGATGTAAAATAAGATAAATAAATTTAGAAATACTATAAATATTGTATACCAATGATTTTGAAGACACCGATAAGGTAATAATTTTATAAAATATAACTCAAAAGAAATCAAGAAGTGTTGGGTGTGATGGTGCAAGCCTTTAATCCCAGCACTCGGGAGGCAGAGGCAGGTGGATCTCTGTGAGTTTGAGGTCAGTTTGGTCTAAAAAACAAGTCCAAGATAGCCAGGACTGCAGAGAAACCCTGTCTCAAAACAAACAAATAAACAAACAAACAAAAAGAGAAAGAAATCAAGAAGAAATATAAAATTTATATGATCCTATAATCTTAAAGGAACACCATACAGTGTTAGCAACAGTGAACAAACTAAAAATCCAATCTTAAAAGAAATATATTATTAGAAATATAATTTAATAAAATTTAAAACTTGCCATGACATCAGATACACAACGTTTTTCATTAAAAACATCATATATCTATAGCTGGCTAGCTATGTCTATATCTTCCTCTCTCTATATATAAATAATGCTTAGGAACATTTTAAGTAACAAGTGTGCAGGGCTTTTAGAAGAGATGTTATACAACTTAATTGAAAGATATCCCAGGTCCATGGGAAGTAGTTCATATTTGTGTCCTGAAAAACTCAGTATCATTAAGACATCAAATTCTTCCCAAATTAATCGATAACTTTAACACAACACCAATGAAAATCTCAGCATCTCTGTAAAGTGTATCCGTGTGTGATCTCAAATGTCACTTTAAAGTTTATATGGAAGAATAAAGAATAATGAGTGGTGGAGTGTGCTGGATTAAAACAAAATAAAACAGAATCCACACACACAAGAGTAGAATAAAATAATGCAGGAAAGAAAATTGAAACACCAAATGCCAATAGTTAATATTGAATGAGATTAGATCATATAACCTATTGGCATGGGAGAAATCAACCTAGTAAACACACAAGGATCCCAACAGAAAGCCATACCTGTATAGAGACTTGATCATTACAGATCAGTGCGTAACAGTGGGCTAAAATGTTACTTTTTAAAAATTAGAACTAAAGGCTTCAGTGTGAAAAATAAAAGTGTGCACCTAAAGGATCTCACTAAAGGAGGACTGAGGTGTGCTTAAATTTTTTTTAATTTAATTCCAAAGTGAAGATGAATTTTGAGATAAAATGCATACATCAAATGCTGCCATTTTTATGTTTACAATGTTACTATACACAGCGGCTTATAGTGCAGCCATCTCTAGCACCCAACAGCCTCAAGAAGGACGTATATATGCGGTTAGCAATCACTGCCCATCCTTTCCCCACTTTTAACATCCACCAGTCTGCTTTCTAGATCCTCAGATTAGCCCGTTCTGGTAATTGGTGGAAATAGGGTCAGACCGCGGCCCTCTCCTCTCACGGAGCGCCACGTTATCAACACATTAGTGTTGTGGCACAAATCAGTATTTCACTTTTTTGGGTTGTTGACATTGTGTCTACTTGTTTTGTTTTTGAGACAGCGTCTCTTGCATTTCTGGATGACACACAACTCCTTTTGTAGACAAGGGTGACCTTGAACCTCTGCTGCTCCTCACTCTACCTCCTGAGTGCCTGCTACCACCATTCCTTGGATATGTGGTGCTGAAAAATCAAACCCAGGGCTTCGTGCATATTAGTCACCTTATCAACTGAGCTACATCCATATTCCAGCAATTCATTTTTTTTCATGGCTAACGAAACACCTTTGTTCATACGTTGAGAACATTTCAATTGTCTTCACGTTTCTATTATTGTGAATGTAGTTGGTATTCACACTGTCGTACAAGACACTGTGGGTAAGATGTCAAGAGCTTAAAGGAGAGTTGTTGGTTTTTTAAATTACATTTGATAAAGGAAAAAAATTTTTTGAGACATGGTCTCTCTGTGTAGCCTTGGCTGTCCTGGACTCGCTTTGTAGACCAAGCTGGCCTCGAACTCACAGTGATCCACCTGCCTCTGCCTCCCGAGTGCTGGGATTACAGGTGTACACCACCACATCCAGCAGGGAAGAATTTTTGAACACTTGCAAGAGAGAGAGAGAGAGAGAGAGAGATGAAAATTATAAGAGAACAGATATACTTAATTAAATTACAAAAGTCAAACTTCTGATTTACAAAACCATGACATAAAGCAAATAAAATGAGAAATCACAAATAGAAGAATGTGTTTATTATTAAGACAGGGTTCCACTATGTATCCCTAACTGGCCTGAAACTGTTTATGTAAACCAGGTTGGCCTTGAACTCACCGAGAGTCACCTGCCTCTGCCTCCTGAGTGCTGGGATTAAAGGCTTGCATCATCATGCTTTTCAGAAAGAAGTAGTTGTAAGTTTGGTAACTGACAAGAAATTTACACCCAGAAAATATAAACGTATCCCATTAGCCGACAAGAAAAGAGCTAACTCTGCAGTGAGGAAAGGAGGGTACAAAGACTCAGGTGCTTCACACAGCAGCTAATAGATGTAAAAAAGGTTCATCTTCATTGACCATCAGGAAAGCTGAGTTTCTGTTACAGGAAAAACTATTTACTCCTCAATTAGAAAAAAAAACACTTTTAAAAAGCTATAATAGCAATTGTTGAGAGAGCAGTGTCCCTTATTCTGTGCTCCACAGCCAAACTTACATTTTGCCCTTATTCAGTGTAATTAGCTGTAAATAGACATTCTACCCACTGCCCATGCTCAGGTATAAACTCCAGCTTAGGGAAACTGTCCAGTCTGAGCCCTGCTGATGCATACAACGATGTCCTCAGTGATGCAATCTTTACCACTTAGGAAACAAAACATTCTTATACTGTAATAGAATATGCAAAAGGATGCCTAACAGTTCTGGGTAATACTGCAGTGAAGCTCAGAAATATAAACAGCAAGCATGTCACATGTGAGTATGGACATAAATCTAATAAACAATGAACATTACAGATACACACAGTGACATCACCAAGAATCACAAGGAATCATCTCCATTTACCAAATTAGCACTCTGTAATGCAAATAGTTCTAATTAAAAAAATAAAAAAAAATTTTTAAAGAAAGGATATAAAGTGGGAATGATAAAGTAGTAATTAGAAATCTAGAATCATGGGTTTTTGTCCAGAAAGGAGGGAGATGGGATGGAGTTGAGCACAGGAGACTCAAATGCAAACTTGTAGGCAGTAACACTCTTTTCCTAAACGGGATTGTTCCTGTTCTCACTGTGTCCCTTGCATTTGGTGCCAGACTTAGAGGTCTACACGCCTATTTGAAAACTAAATATCCAAAAGCATAAAGTTGTCCTGAAGCCTAGGTGTACTGAACAGCTAATGATAATCAGCTGATAATCAGCTAATAATAATCAGTTGCTGCCCTGAGGGGTGGAGCCCATGACTCCAGGCAGACGTGGCTAGAGACAGCCTTTCAGAGTATAGCCGGCTCTTGGGCGGGGAACTGTGGTAGGGGTAGGATTTGAATAATGCCATGGACAAAGACTGTAAGGAGGAGACTCTTGTGTGGCTGATAATGAGTAAGTTCCAGAAAGCCTTGACGGGCAGTTTGAACCAGTAGGTAAACAAACTAAAGTGCCAGGGCACTTCATTCATCCTTGCATTCTCTTTGGGTGGAAACAAAACCGTAACCCAAAGTGTGGTTTGGTTTTCCTAAAAAGACAAGTAGATTTTATGAAATTCTGTAAGTGAAAATAATTTGTTTTTATATCTCTTTCTTATACAATTGCAGCCTATGGGCCGTAGCTTACTGAAACAGGAGACTGGCTGGCAACACCACCTCCTGCTTCCGTCTCTCTTGCCTTCTGCACCCCCGCCTCCAGATCCCTGCCACTGAGCATGTTTACCAAACTTGACTGTGCAAGAAAGTACAATAAGAGTGTCTGGTCACAAATGAGTTAGGTAAGTGGCCCCAGGAAGGAAGAAGGGGGAAAAGAAAAGGCCACACTGCAGGGCTCACTGTGTCTTCTCCCAGCTACAGTTACCTCCTCCATCAGCCATGGTGACATTTGAATGCTTATTAGCCTGGCTCCACGGCTGAAGAGCCACATCTCAGGTCAAGGTGAGTCAAGCCTGCCATCTGGTCCTGGTTCCAGGCCCCTGGGCTGACGGATTAGAAATGGTCCTCCCAGTAGCTCTTCCTCTGGATATTTGCACCCTAAGTGACAGGAGATCACTCACGTCAGTGTACTCCATACATCTCCTAATCCAGAGACACGATGAGATGAGAAGCATTCATGAAGCAGGAAAATAGTTTTATCAACCTTGAAGGCATGTTTCATTTGAAGCGTGTTAAGCATTCACGAAGCAGGAAAATAGTTTTATCAACCTTGAAGGCATGTTTCATTTGAAGCGTGTTCCCCAA
Organism: Acomys minous; assembly: GCF_964271855.1. NCBI lineage: Eukaryota > Metazoa > Chordata > Mammalia > Rodentia > Muridae > Acomys > Acomys minous. The sequence goes on from NC_140496.1 coordinate 83,164,850, forward strand.
AAGGCAGACACCATCTATCCAAACGTTAGGGAAAACACTTGAAGATGAGAGAAGGCTGAGTAGAGAAAACTGAGAAGGTCAAGATAAAGTTTAGGTCTCTGACCTATATATGGTGTGCTGCAGTGGGTGAGGTGTGGAAATGTCCGGCTTATATTAGCACTTAGATAGCAAAGATTTTTGGGGGGTCTAGAGGAAGAAAGCCAGGTGATGGTGCCATGCATATGTGGAAATGGTACACAGGGGACTCAAAACTGCCAGGTGTGTAATAATGCACACTTTTGAATGATTTACTCCTATATGTATGTGTGTCTGATGAATGTATGTGCACCATGTGCATGCAGTACCTGCGGAGGCCAGAAGAGGGCATTGGGTCTCCTGGAATGTATAGGTGGTTGTTAGCCACCCAATAACTAGATGCTGGGTCCTGTGGAGCAACAACAATTACTCATCATTGCTGAGCCATCTTTTCAACCCAGCAGTGCACACTTTTGATGAGAGCAATCAATGTGAAAACTAAGGTTCAGTATGCAACAAAATAATTTTGTCTGTAATTATAATCCTCATGGTCATAACAGTTCATTATTTTTTCACAGAACATATAGATTGTGATGTGAGCATGTCTCACAAAAGAACAGCTCAAGGAGAAAAGAGATGATTAGGCTTTGAAAGTATGGGGCCAAATAACGTGAAAACAAATAATTATGATTTCACTCTTAGTCATCAACAGACAGCCAAGATAATGACCTGCAGACTGCAGCTAGGACTCCAAGGTTTAAATTTTAGTAGCTTTAGGCAAATCACATCTCATATTTTTTTCCCATCTGCAAGAGGCACAATTCTCTATAAATCTTACAGTTCTATAGGGATCGGCTGAATTAATATATAAAAAATATAAATCTTTGCCCAGTACATGATAAATGCTTCGTAGACTCTGGTGATAGCTTTCAATAAAATTTCATGGAGTAAATTTTTTTTTAAAAAATCATCCAAATTTCCACATTTATCCCATCAGGATATTGGTGGGGTACCACTTATCCACCAAACCCCTTCAATTCCACATTACTTTTCTAAAGGGTCATACAATCTCTCCACATTTACCCAAGCAGGGCATTGCTTCCTGGTGGCTTCATTACTTTTATGTTCTTGAGAAAGGAAATTGCTCAACCATTCAAAGTTTAAGTCCTTCATTTTTAAAACCAATATTAAACTACATGGTAATGAAATTATCCTTTAAACAATTCCTCAGGACGACATTTGATTAACAAATAGACATTCAGTTAGCAAACTGGAGAAGCATGGGCAGTTAGACATTTTTGAAGAGAAAGACACATTTTATTTGCTTAAAAAAGAAAAAAAAATTCCAAGCCCAGCTAACTTGATGTTATCATCTGTTTGCCTCCAGGCACCAGGCCGTCTGCCAGGGTGTCAGAAAGCAAGGGCTGAACCAGCTAACAGGAAAAAAATAGTATCCAAAGATTACAGCTCTGACAGAAGCACGCATGTCCTTACCTCCTCATTCTCTCTAAATCACACACACACACACACACACACACACACACACACACACACACCTACTTATTTTATACTTGAAATTTCGATGTCACTGGCTAACGATGGATCTTGCCAGGCAGGACCCTGCCTTGGGGTTGTCCAGAGACCCACCAAGAGCCATTTGTAGTGCTGAGCACATAGGTAGAAGTTTTGAGGGGTTACCTTCTATCTGCCACATCCCCACTTCAGGCAGTGGCAGCTTAGCCAGGCTGGCACTTACAGCATCTTCAGGGCAAAGGAACTGAATAGGTTTTCACAACTCCTGAGAGAGCTGAAGGAAGAAGCCCTAAAAAGGTCTACAGAGAAATGACAGTACATTTAATTGTTATTTTCCCTAAGCATTCTATAGTATAGTCAAAGACAGAGTCTTTAATATGGTACATTGTTAGGCCACAGACTTTCTTAACAGCCATAGCTCCAACCCAGAACCAGAAAGACTCACATGGTATATACTCACTTATAATGGAGCACTAGCCTAAAAGGCATGTCCCATGAAAGTCTTCACTTACCACGAGATTGGGATAGATGTAAGGACATCCCCCTGGCACTCTAGGTAAGAGAAATATAGGAGATGGAGAAATAGAAGGATCCAGAGGGTCCTAGAAACCTACAAGAAGAACATTGTGATGGGTGGATCAGGGCCCAGGAGGGGGTCTGCTCAAACTATTATACTAACCAAAGACAATACAAGTAGTAAATATTGAACCCCTACTCTGATCCAGCCAATGGACAGGACATTCTCCACAGTTATGTGGAGAGCAGGGACTGACTCTGACATGAACTCTGGCGCCCCATATTTGACCACCTCCCCTTGGTGGGGAGGCCTGATGGCACTCAGGAGAAAGAATAAGCAGGCTACTAAGATGAGACTTGATAGCCTATGACCATATAGTGGGGGAGGATGTCCCCCTCAGTGATAGACCTAGGGGAGGGGACTAGGGTGAAAATGGGAGGGAAGAAGGAACAGGAGGATACAAGTGATGGGATAACAATTGAGTTGTATTCTGAATAAATTTTTTTAAAAAAACCATAGGTCCTCCTATAGGCTATAGCTCTGGCCTCTCAAGTCCTCAGGCTCATCTGAAAAATTAGTTTAGTTTTAGAGTGACAGAAGTCTGGTATGGTGGGGAGGTGCTCTGTGTGTGTGTGTGTGTGTGTGTGTGTGTGTGTGTGTGTGTGTGTGTGTCCACGCTCAAGCACACGCAGATGCTAACATCAGAGGTGCACATTGGGTGTCTTCCTCATTTGTCGTCCACCTCATCAGTTTTGAAACAGTCAGTCTCTCACTGACCCTGGACCTCACCGTTGAACTAGACTGGCTGGGCAGTGAGCAGCAGGGACCCTCTGTGCTTGCCTGCCTGGCACTGGGTTACACTCACTGCCATGCCTGACTGTTAGTGGGTGATGGGGATTTGAACCCCAGTCTTTGTGCTTGCGCAGTGAGCACTGTTCCCGGGTCCCCCACTGTTGGCTTCTCTGTTTCCCGTGAGATTTCTGTTCTTGCAGAAATGCTTCTCAGTTACACAAACGAATGTGCTACAAACAGCAGACATCTCATTTTGGGGGAACCTGGTTTTGAGCCACTCTAATTTTCTTCTCTTGCTAGCTTTGCAGGGGATGGAACTCTCATCTCTCTCCTTTCCCTAAAAAAAAAGTGGATGCTTATCTTAGACTTAAAATAATCCAATTATTTGTTTTTAATGAATGAAGAAATGTTTGCAGCATTATACTAATAGGGATACAAGAAAAAAAAGTTAGACTAAGTAAAAAGAAAGAAAGATGTTAACTTCTACACAATTTGATGAAAATGCTCATTTTCCTAGACTTTTCTTTTTGAGGCAGAGTTTCTCTGTGTTGTTATGACTGCCCTGGAACTCACTTTGTAGACCAGGCTGGCCTTGAACTCAGAAATCTGCCTGCCTCTGCCTCCTGAGTGCTGGGATTGAAGCTATGCGCCCAACTCCTGATTTTTCTTATTGCTTGGCTTTGAAGCTAACTTAGACATTTCAGTCAGACCATCTGTAAACTCCTCAGTGACATTTAGCATTTACTGCCGTGTACAAAGTAGTTTGTGTATAATAATGTGGTGGTTTTGAAGCCCAGCAGAGAATCAAAATTAACATTTTCAACCTGAATGACAAGTATCTGGAGGATGTGCAAAGTAGGCACATCCGTGATTCAAATTCCAAATAAATTTTCCTAGACAATAGTCTGGCTCATAGTGTCAGTTATGTAAACTGAGAGAATCTGTGTGACCCATAGCAACCCTCTTGCCATTCCCTGCCTTAGAAGAGAAGGTGCAGACACACTTAGATCTTGCCAAAAATAAATAAATAAATAAATAAATAAATAAATAAATGAAAAAGAAAAAAGAAAGAAAGGAAAAAAGGAAAAGGAAAAGAAAAAACATGGGTTTATAACCTGAATGTGATACAATTGTGATCCGAATTCATTATAAATGTTGGCAGAAAGAAAGGTGGCCTTTATTTAAAATCGAGAAGTCAAATGTTTGGAGACTAGAGAGGCAGCTCAGTAGTCAGGAACCTGTGAGGTTCAGTCATGAGGACTGGGGTTCAGACCCCACCCACCCACCCAGGACTGCCCAGAACTGCAGCTTCAAAGGGTCTGCTGCCCTCTTCTGACATCCTAGGGCATCTCGACGCACACATGCATATGCTCATATGGGCACATGCAGACACATGCACACACACATGAGCAAAACCTTAAAAACAATTCAAAGGTTCAATGATTGTTTAAGTTTCAAGAACAGTTCCTCAGAGTTACTTGGCAGTAGCTATATACATGCTTTTAAACATCCAATCCATGGTTTAAGATGAGAATGCTCTGTGTTGTTGTTGTTGTTGTTGTTGTTGTTGTTGTTGTTGTTGTTTTCTAGGGAAGAAAGTAACAATCCTACTCCCCAAAGAGAAAAATCAAGTGGCGATTTTGTGATGCATACTCCCTTTCTGGGTTATTTAAAGAAGAAGTGCATATGCTCAGTTCTCAAATCGGGCCCTGGAGTAACCAAATGATACATTTTTCCTGGGAAGAAAGGATCCTAATTTTCACCTGATACAAGTGACAACATGACTCCAGAGGGACCAATGAAGAGCAGCAAAGACTAATGGAGTCTAAGGACTGAAGGCGTTTATAGATTAACCCTGACAGGAGGCAATCTATCTCCTCCCAGGAGGCCTCGGTGTAGTCAGCTGAGACGTGCAGTCCTTATTTAAGAACACGCTGGATCTTTCCCATTGTAATCAACCCATTCATAACTTTAAGTGAAACCTTTTGTTTAAGAGGAAGCTGAACGTGCCTCCAAACAATTTCATCCACACTGTGTGTGCATCCTACTTGGTTTTTTTTGTTTGGTTTTGTTTTTTACATTGCTTCCCCCTGCGGTTTATCTTGTTCTGAAATCACAATGAGAGAACAGTGTACATTCATAAAAAGCATTTTGTGCTCTAAAATCTGTATGTTCCCACTGAAGGAAGACAGACCAGATGAATGGCTGGCAGCAAGGCCCCATCACGCAGTGGCCTCCTACATCAAACTTCATCTGAAGCCAGTAGGTTAGAAAATGATGCATTGTCCAATCATAAATAATAATCGCAATATATTATAATGACTTTTAGTGCAACATGTCTGGTTTCTTATGTGGGTACAGGGGACTGAGACTCAGATCCCCATGCCTGTGCAGGGAGCTGTCCTACTCACTAAGTCGTCCCTGCATTCTGCCCTGCATTCTGAAGTTATATTGTTAGGTTGCTAGTTTATTTTTCTGGTCTCTCATTTTGGTAGTAAGCAACCATGGACATCAGCCTCTTCAGTGTGACTATAAGCCTACAAAACACCGTTCCAGCTTTATCCCGCTCTGCAATTAAGCCCACACTGTGCACACTTGGAGTATCTACTGTGTGTGTGATGAACAACACATTCTATTTCCAATCAGGGCCCGACTGCCTCCAGCCCTGCCATAGAACACTCTCAGATTCCTCTGTTGGCAAGATTCTGTTAGTGTGTGCTTGGAAGTCACACTGAGATTTAATATTATCTCAAGCGAAAGGTTAAATGTGCAAAATAACCACACCTTATACTTCAAAGCTATCAGCACAAGCAAACGAGTGTGGTCTCCCCAGAAGCGCATTGCCTATCGACACTGTCCTGGGAAATCAGAGGCTATAAGTGAATGAGGAAAGCATCCAGGCTTTCTCTGACCCAAACATGACCCAAACATGTAGAAACATGTTTTCTACAGAAAAACAAACAAACAAACAAAACAAAACAAAACCAAACAACTTAAAATAAAATTTATGAGCTATGGAAAAGAAAATCTCTCATTTTATCTCCCTTTAACGTGTTGTTGTTGTTGTTTCAAATATGGAAAACCATTGTGGTGATCGGAACGGAGAGATTTTTGTACCATCTCAACATTTTCAATACATGATTTGCTGTCCCCGGCAAAGGTGAGAAAGGACAACTGCCCGTGGTTGTCCTTTCTTTGGTCTACACACCGTGATGTCCACCTCAGATATGAAACTGTTAAGAGGTAGGCTTTATCCCTACTCTAGAGATCAGAAAGTTGAAGGTCATGGGGGCTAAGTAACTTGCCAAGGTCATACATCCTAAAGGGGTTGAACCTCGAAAGCACTTTGATCACAAGGGTATTTTCAAAACCATTTGCCTAGCAGCCTATGGCCACCAACCCGAACATTCCAAAATATATCAATACCATTGGTGTCCTTTGAAACACTCTGAGTTTTCCACTAAAATCATTCTCTATACATACTTTCCACTTTACTGATGAATCAATTTCTACCTACCTTGGTCTTAATGAAATTAATAAAATCTCATCACCCCCTCCATCCACACTAAAGAAAGACAGCTAAAAAAAAAAATCAGACTAATCCAACAGGACAGACAGTCCTACCATTTTCAGACTGGAAGACAATTGCTCACAACTGAATTCTCTCTAGGGCTCAACTGCCATAATTCAGGCTCTCCTGTCAGACTCTATCAAAGGGCGGGGGGGGGGGGGGCATCCTGCCTCCTAACAGATAATTACAGATGAGTTACTGCCTCTTGCTAGGATTTCTCTCCTTCGCTTTCACCTCTTATAAAGAAGAAACTTTAAAGATTAGGTTTTCTTCTTCTTCTTCTTCTCCCCCCCACCCCCACCCTAAAGCTGGGTACACCAACTGGCATGAGCTGTATTAAAATCAGGAGAAAGCTCAGTCAAAAAGCCTTTCGGAAGGCAAGCATTCTTGTTACTATGCACCAACATGAAAGGCTTTCTTTTCATCCTATACAACTACAGTGTGTGTAAATTGCAGGGGGGCTCATTGGCATAGATCTCGGCTGCGACCTCTGAGGTAAACTGGATTTACATTACTTTCTGACAAGAATTAAATGAAGGCCTTGTGGATATATGAACAGCCTTCTAGGCTGCAACAGATGGGCATGAATGTGTTCCCTAGGAAAACTATCAGTGACATCTGTGTCCTCCGAATTCTGGTGGTCTCAGCCAATTAACAGGGGGTGGGGGGAGGTGGGGGTTGGGAGGCCACTGCACAGCCCCCAGCCAAAACCGAAGCAGAAGTGTTTGTGTTTTGAGATGGGATCAGGCTGGCCTGGGGCCGTGAGGTTAGCACTTCATTGTCACCATTCAAAATGGGGAATGTGGCTTACAAGCTATTTGTACACCACGGTGCAGATAATATGATTTTTTCTCATTTGACCGGAGGAGATGGCCCTCTCTTGCAGCTGATATCATATTTCAGAGCAATCTCTTTGAGAGTGTTTACTTTTGTCTCCTCCAAGGCAAGCTGATGGTGTTGCTGTCTGCCAGCTTGTCGCTCATTTACATGTCACAGAGCAGGTGAACTCTGAGGCAACACAGAGACGTTTCCCCCCCACCCCCAAAATGTGCCTCCTTAAACCAGACTGCACTCTTCCTCCCTTTACCGATTTCACAGGGAAAACAAAACTGAAGTTTCCGGGTTTAAATGCATCAGGAGAAATTACATCAGAGACCTTTAATGGATCAATGAGTAGCTGTCTATGGCACACGGCTGTGAATCCTGAGTCCTGTTGTCCCCAGTGAACAGACCTCAGAGGTCAATCTCTGTGTCTATGAGAGGGAGGTAGGATGCTAAAAAAAAAAAAAAAAAAAAAAAAAAAAAAACCAAAAAAACAGAAAGAAGCTCCGGTTCCTCTTCAGCCATCTCCTTCTCTTCACATCTCCGTCTAGTTGTCCAGAACAACGCTGGGAAGGAGACGGAGCTTGGGGAACTAAAGAAACTGGGGCCGAGGACAGGTTGCACATGCATTTGCTCATGTAAATGGCAGTCATGACAGGCTGTTCATGCCGCCCCCTTCTGACCCCCCACATTAACAACATGGCTTGAGATGCCAAGTTCCCAGGTCTGAACTGAACCACTGACTAGACGTGAGAAGCGCAAATGTTCCTTGGGCTCTCTGACCCTCAATTTCCTTATGGGTAAGCCTGAGCTAACCGCAGTACTATCTCAGTCAGGATGAATTGACATACTACTGGGATACGGTGTAAAGCTGAGGGGACCATGCTCGTGGGAAGCCTGAAAACCCGCTGGTTGCCTGGTGTCAAACTAGCTGTTCAAAACAAAGGTCCTGGTATACTACATGTACTTTGGGAAAGTCAGAGAACTGCTCTTCCAAGAGAAGAGCCATTTCCACTACACTGAGGAGCCTAAAGACATGTTTTAGCAACACATGGTAAACATGTTTTAAATATGTTTACATACTGGGGACTTAACTCGTTAGCAGACACGAGCCCCTAGGCTTTGTCTGGAGCTTTGGTAGAAGAAATGACTTATTTTCCTTAACATATAGGACTTTGAAATTATGACTCACCAAGATTACCTTACTAACCATCAAAACTGCCGAAGCATCCTGAAGTTGTGAGGACTAGCGCGCTTGGCCCACGGAGGCTGGGCGGAGCTGCTTGAAGTTTTCTTACTTGCGGGATGAACACTGGTAGCTTGCTTGGTCTGAAATGGATTGTATATGTGTGACATTTTAGAAGTAGTTGGTTGACTGGAATACTTTCCATGGAATCTAGTTTCCGCTTCCTCCTAGATGTTGTTTAAAACAGTGATTTCATGCAACTGTGGGTTCCAAATACCAAGACTGCAGGGAAATGTGGAGAGATGAAGCCTCCAGAAAGAGGGCCTGCTCACCAAGAAAAAATAGCCCTCATGCAGAACCTTCTTGCTCTTTCTCCCTCTGTTATTTTAATTTTTTTTATATTATGAAAAATTTAAATATACAATAAAGTCCAGGAAAGTATGAGGTCTAAGTACTTTATGCTTAACATTTTGCTGTATATGCTTATTTACATATGTGTGCATGCACGTGTGTGGATCTGAACGACTTGAATGTAAATTAAAGAAACCACAAAATACTCTTCTTAAATCATTATGAATATTTCTCCTATGGATAGTGACCCTTTTGCATTAAAAATATTTGTATTACTTCTTTGAGAATGTCCTACAGTGCAGCTTGAGCGTATCACCCCCTCACTCCTCCCAGATCAACCCTGTGTGCGATCATCCTAAAGTCAGTTTTCATGTATATCCATAGAGATTTTTACCCTCTTGTTTTCTGCTTTGTATAATCTTCCATCAATCCAATTACATGAACTTAAGCAAGCTACCCCCTCAGCCCAGGGGAAGCTTGCTCCTGGTGGAAGCCAAATTGTCGGTCAACAAAGAAACTGCTCTAGTCCTGCACAGCCCCCGTGAGCTGGCTTTCCAAATCCGGGGCACAATGGGGAATGGTGTGAGACAACTGTTGGCACAATTTTTGTGTAGATTTTTTTTTCTTTATTGAGCTGTAGTATCACTGTTTTGTCTTCTTCTGCTGGTACTGATATTACTATGTGTCGGCAAGCAGCAGTCGAGCCCTGTTCCTCAGGGACTGGGAAACAAAAGCACCTGTTGTTTGGTTCTTGTAATGACCTTAGAAGTGGCCAGTTGGCTGCAGCACCCTCCCCCCACCCCCAATGCCTCCTTAGGCTCTTCCCAACACTGCATCTCACACATCCTTACTGGATGTAAAAGGAGAATAATTGAAGAGAAGATCAATAAATTTAAAGGCTCTTTAAGGAAAGACATAATGAATTTGGTACAGCACATATTTTTAGATCAAAGATGCCTTTGAAGTGACAAAGGCCTGATCCTACGGGAAGCACTTCCTCTCTCACCCACAGTGCTTGTTGTCAAATAAAATGGAAGTTAAGGAAATTATCTTTATCTGAAAATGGCCAAAAGAAGCCATCACCTAGTGACAGCCTTGTCACAAGCGACAATTGGGGAAATTGTCAGGAAGGGAAGGCCTAACAAGCAGAGGAGTGGGCTCGCTGTTTGCACTAATCTGGCCATGCAGCCCCCCCACACAATCCCAGTCAGCTTGCTGTGTGAAACAGCTAAGGCTTTGTCAGAGCTAACAGGGAGTGGAGAGTGCATTCTTTCATGAATATGTATCACCGTCTCTCTGTGCCCACAGACAAACCCTTCAAAACTTCGATAAACACACACACACACACACACACACACACACACACACACACACACACACGCATGCACGCACCATCTCTAACCAACAAAAAGCCAAGAGAATCTAGGCTCCTCAGTCAAGCACAGCAAAATAACCAGTGAAAGCGCACACAGTAGGAATTGAGCCAGGGGCACTGAGTTCCATGTGTTTTCTGCGTCTGTATTTCCCAGCCATTGAGATAAAGTCTTCAGGGTCTTTTCAGTCTCCAGGAACCATGCCCGTGCATGCAGGGACGTGGCCTCATGAGTTGTCCGCAGGCACCTGGCTTGCGATCACAGCCTGTCAATGAATTCACCTTGGCCATGCCAAATCGGTTCTGAACCCGAAATACTAAGTCGAAAGTAACTTGTGTGTCATGAGCCAAGGACACAACAAGTCTCAGATCTGGAAGAGTAGAGACATGGTCTGGGAAGTTACAAGATGGCATTTTCCAACAGCCAGCAGAAGGGCACTGAGCAGGCAAAAAGGAGGGTCACACAAAGAAATTCTAAATGAAGGTGGAAGAGAATGCTAGCTCTTCGTTAGCCTTTCGCACTCCTGATTCTTAAAAACCCACATTATACATCTTGCTGTCTACAAGGGTAAATTACTTCGTATTCACCCCTGGGGGCAGACAGACCTAGTAAACACACTTTTGAATGACTGTCTATAAACAGGCTTTGCCTGTCAACTTTCATTGGAGTTAAATTTAGCTGAAATATGAATGCACATACATTTAACTTCATCTTTTATCCCAGCAGATATATAAGGCAGGAGAACTAGTCCTTCTGATATGATAAAGTTTGGTTTCCCACTGTGGGAGGGACAAAGCTGCGTTTGGAGGGGATTTGATATTACGAAATGTTTGCCGTACACATTACCATTTCATTAGCATATTCAGCCCCACATGAAATCCAGCTTTGAATGCTCTCAGCACGCTGGGCTAATCCTCTTTAAAGAGCTACAGGCGATATTACATGTGGCCACAGCAGCAACCATGCCATTGCTGCCTCACTTTGAAGACCATGAACAGAGTCCTCTTGTGCGGCTGTCTGCACCAGCCTCATAAACCGCTGCTTTCTGGGCTGTGGGACCTTCTGTTTGCTTCAAGGAGAATTACGAGCCGCCATCCACGTTGCGCTCTGAAGGCTGTACAGCACTTGAAGCGGAGCTGTTATGCTGCCTTCTCTTGCCCCGAAGTGTCCATCTACAGTCTTTTCAGCTAAGATTAAAATGAACTAGATCCAAGTATTTTGGGTCCTTTGATTAGGATCAAGTGTTTCCCACATCTTCTAACTAGGGAATCTGTCCCCAAATATGCAGGGGAGCCGGGCTTAGAGGTGTCACCGGCCTCTTCCCCTGTACACTCATCTTTAATGGATAGCATTAAACTTTTATGCCGTCTGTAGGTAGCTCACTTTCTCATGAAAACAACTAAACTGACAACATCCAGCTAAGCAGTAGACAAATAACACTGGGATCGAAAGTGAGCAGGTGGAATAAACTAAAAACTATACAACACTGCAGAGAATACATGTGTTTGCTTGTTTGTTTGTTTGTTGAGTTGAAAGCAAAGAAAGAAGGCTGGTGAGATGAGAAAGCTGCCAAGCCTTAGCACCAGAGTGGAAGAAGAAAATGGACTCTTACAGATGTCCTCTGACTGCCACATGTACACAGACACACACCACACATATACATACACACACCACAGATAAACACAGCACACACACCACACCACACCACACACACACAACTCACATACACACAAGCAGAAAACACACACACACCACACTACACACACACATCTCACATATATAGACACACCACAGATAAACACAGCATACACACACCACACAGAAACACAGCACACACACCTCAAATACACACACATACATACACATACACCTCACATACACACAGCTCACACACACACACACACGTACACACACACACACACACACACACACACACACACACACAAGATGTTCCCTTAATGTTTAGACTGTACAAAACCAAGACATTTTTATACCACAAGTAAGGCTGACTGTACTTTTCTTACTTTGTGATAACTAACTTATCAATATATAACTAGTTACAAAAATTATTGGTTTGCAATTTTGAAGATTACTGTGTAAAAACTGATACTGAAGGTCTGTTGTACTGATCGTATGACTTTGTTTAAAGCCCACCCAGTAAATTCTATGACTGCAGAGAAAGAGACCCTCTGATTTCCATGCCAATTGATGCATTTCTTTTTATTTGTTTATAAACTCCTAACCCTCACCATCATGTTTGCCTCTATGCCCAGAAATCTCAGAACTAGATTTTGTGCTCAGTAACAAGCATATCTGACTTGGACAGTCTGATATAAAACATTTTACGCTGACGCTTTATTCTTCCTTTCACTTAGTTCAGCAGTTCTAAACACATTCTGTCGTCCAGTGAGTGGAATTTCAAATATTTTTAAAGTGTATGCAGCTTAAAGCACGTTTTCTTCAGTAGTATTCTTTTTGTTTGTTTGTTTGTTGTTTTTTGTTTTTCAGACAGGGTTTCTCTGTGTAGCCTTGGATGTCCTGGAATCACTTTGTAGCCCAGGTTGGCCTTGAGCTCACAGAGATCCTCCTGCCTCTGCCTCCCAAGTGCTGGGATTAAAGGCGTGCACCACCACCACCTGGCTAGTAGTATTCTTTATTAAATGTGGCCATATGTTTTATAAGCGTGTGCCAGGGAGTACAGGAAAGCACACGGTCTAGGATTAAACACACTTGCTGTTAGGCTGGCACTTGTCTCCCATGCTGACGTGACCCAGAAGCAGGTGACCACTGATAACTATATTACTGATCCTTGACTTCACTTTGCGCCTTGAGAAATGCACCAGCCACTTAGCCTTGTGGGTATGGGCGCTGCCTCCCAGGATGAAGAAGAAGTCTCTATCTCTCTAGTAGATGCAGTTTGCTCCTTGCAGTGAAGCCCACTTCAGAGGTGACAGGATCCCAGTCAGCAAGTCACTTCCCCCACAAGGAGCTTCTCCTGAATCTGAGCTGCCCAGAGCACCATCAGCCAACACTTCTGAGGGTGTCCCGTTCTCTTAGGCCTAGTGATGTGTTTATGTCAATTTCCTCACACGCACAGGATAAGAACTTCTATTCAAGAACATTTACTCAAAAAGTGGCCTTTGTAGGAACAAAACACTGAGGATTGTTATATTTAAGATTTTTTTTAAAAAGACATGAAAATAGTTCATTAATCAAAATTATTTTTAAAGTGAATCCCTGCAATGTTACCTGAATATATATGTATTTATATGTGTGTTTAAAATATGCAACTAGTAAACTATATTAGAATTAATACTGTATCAGGCTCAAAGGAAAATTCATGAGTCCACAAAAGGCAAAACATCTGAACACATATATAAAAGCATTATGATATTAATGGAAAACTAAAATTTTTATAATCAAGTCAGTTGGAAATGTCAGTATCCCCTAGGTACCATCCTCATATTTCCCAATACATTTCTGAACTAAGCAATTCAACCAAACCATATTCAGATGGAAAGTCACAGCTTCATAGTCTCTACCAGTGAAGGTGAGGAAATTAAAAATCAGTCTTCATGACAAAATGGTAGAAAGAAAGCAACAGACCAGGAGCGACCGACCATCAACAGCCAGGAGCATGGATGAACGAGGGTGTTTTTTCTGGAAAGGCTCTGTTCACTCAGTCCTTCGCTATCACTTCTTATACTCCCACCGTCACCAATAAAGCAAGATGGTGGCTGGGCTTTTAAATCTGGGACGGACGAGAACAACGCTGCTACTGTAACAGGCTTCAGGACAGATTCCCTTTGGAATTAAGAGGCTCCCAAAGAGGCAGAAGCCAGCAGGCTGCCAGAAGGAACATGGACAGGGCTTTGCTGTGTCAGAGCCAGGTCAGTAACCAGAATGGTTTGACCTGCAGGGGTCTTCCACTTCAGCTTAAATGTACGGGCATTAAGCACACACGAACCCTTCGATTCCTTGGCAAGAGCAGTAAACCTAGGAGAGCTCTGCTGGGGAAGAGTGGTAGCGGGGTTTCAGCTCAGGGCTTCGTGTGTGGTAGGCCAACATTCTATCGGAGGGAAGCTCCCACTTTATAGCTTGTGATTTAGAAAATTGTGAATCCAGCGTCATGATCCGTTGCAGACGGTGAACTATTGCCCGTGTTTATACTGTCTTGCCCGTGCAATAACACGTAGCTCCATACAGGAGTTCTGTTTTCACCTCTGCCTGGTGTCTGTTGCTGTACATGGCCTTCACTGCCGCTCTTTAACTCTAGTTTAATCCGTAGCAGTACACACGCAGCTGGTACCAAACGCCTCTGTGTTCGTCTTCCTTAAGTATCCTGGAAGTAAAGTCTTGCTAGAGATAATTTCTAAGAGTGAGTGTGTGCATCGTGCATCACGGACAAACTGGCACGCTTCCTTGGCAGGCTGACGAGGGCTGTGTGCCCCAGCATGCTTCCCTTGTGACTTGGTTGTCAGAGAGCTCAGCGTTTTCAGTCATTCTTGTTGTGCGGATCCAGTTCACCTCTCCTCCCTGGGTATTGACTTCTTTCTAAGTAGCTTACTGTACACTTTCTTTTCCTCTTGTGTGTGTGTGTGTGCGTGGATGCTCATGAATATATGTGGGCAAACGGATGTGCGACTGCTGGCTGCTCTCCACCTTCTTCGTCGAGCCAGGGTCTCTCAGTTGAACCCAGAGCTCACCGATTCAGCTAGTCCAACTAGTCCGCTTGCTGTCTGTCTTGTCTCCGTCTTTGGAGAGCTGGATCTGTGAGTGGGCAGCTAGCTGTGCGCACGTGGCGTTTACGTGAAGTCTATTTGCAAGGATCTGAACTCAGGTCTTCACGTTGTGCAGCAAGCACTTTAAACACAGAGCCATCTCCCCAGCCCCTTATCATCCAGGTTTTCAGATCACCTTCTTTCTCCTCCAGTTGCTCATGTACATTTTAATAATGTGTTCCACTCCAATTCTTCCGTATCAGTACCTAAGTAACTGCACGAGCAAGTAAATAAGCCTTGCCTTTAGCAAGACAGTCCATCGCATCCCTTAGCATCTCTGCCACACAACAGCTTGTTTATTGAATTAGTCTTTATTGAGTGCTTGCCATGGGCAGACCCAGCAGGCCTGTAGTGTGTGTGCCCTTCTGTCCTTGAATGCTGTTGTCATACTCATGCCAGATGCCCACTGTCCACTCTAGGGGCGCTCCTTGGGAGTGACATGGATATTGCGTCTATCTGGATTGTCCATCAGAGTCTGATTCTTAAAATTCCACTTGACCACCCGCCTCCCTGCTCTGATTTTCACTGATGGCCTTTTAAAAATTCAAATATGATCCTTTGAAAATAGTTTTTAAAATTATCTATTCATTTTCACTTGTGTATGTTCTTGTGTGTCAGGGTGTGTGCACAGGGGTGTCGATGCCTGTGGAAACTTCTGAAAGTGCGTGCTGAGAAAGTGGGTGGTTCCTTTGTAAGGTCAGTACATGCTCCTAACTGCTGAGCCTTTTCTCCAGCGTCCCCCAAACCCATTCTGACATAAATCAGTTCCTGGTTTTCTGGTATTTTCTAGATTTACCATATCGTAGGTGAACTGCAACCTAATGGTTTAAAAGCATCTTCAAACCAAACTTGCCTTGTGCCACGAGCTAAGGATTCTGCTTTGAAGATATGAAACTCATAGGTTTAAAAAAAAAAAAAAGGACAGTGCTATAAGCAAGCAAACATGAAGGTCTTTGGAGACATAAGCTTGTCCTGGGAAATAGTCACTCAGCATTCAGATCTACCTCACTGAGAGTATGGGGTATAAAAATACACAAATTAGATTAAACACACTCTACTTGTCTTATTTCCTTTTCTATTTCTTAGTGTAATATTATCTAATATTGGGTGCATCGCTCCGTATACAGTTGCTGGCATTTCCTCTTCTAAATCAATCTTCAGCTTACTCACTCTCTTATTGTATCCAGGCACAAGAATTTGTCTTCCATCCACACAGCCCTTTCTAGTTCACATGCCAGACACAAGCAAAGAGTGAACAAATGACTAAAGCACTGTTATGTGGACTCCAGGAGCACACATTGGTGGGGAGCCCAGTGTGTGGGGGTGATCATTACAGCCCTGTGATAAATGGCAGGGCAGACGAACCATAGAAGCCTAGAGATGTCCCTTCACCTGACCCACAAGCCAAGAGGCTCTTTGGAAACAGTGACCCTGATTCGTAATGCAGTAAAAGGTCACCCATCTATCATGTTGGGGGAGTTACTGGGCTTTCACAGCTGAAAGGACCAACATAACGTCTCGGGCCACTGCATGAACATGCATAGTTTGGAAAGTCACACTGATCCCCCCCCCCCCCGCCCCCACAAATGCACAAATATTGTCTTTGTGGCCTGTGATGGTAAAAAATTTTTACCTTAGAATTTTTTTAACGGAATAAAAATGTTTCTCAAGTAGAACAAATAGATTATATGAGGGTATTAAAGAGATCCCTTTGGAGTTCTGAGTGCCCAGTGTGTCACTCAGTAAATCTCTGTCAGCCAGCAAAATGATGCCACTAAAGGATGATAATTGGTCTCTAAAGGGTTACCTTGGGGAGTAGGAAGAACAAATACTCAACAGTGGCCACAAGCAAGCACCAGCATGCATAATTATTACCTTGATAAAAAAAGGTACAGACACCATGGACACAGCCTGGAGTTGGGTCATTGAGTACTGGTGTGCCCACATATTGGAGAGGTAGTACTTTTGTACCACTCCGGGGCTGCTGGCAAAGCTGCTTATGGTCTCTGTTTGACCTAAGGTTCTGTAGCCTCAGACCCGACAGCCAGTGTGGATTCAGCCCAAAACCTTCCTACCAATCCCTCACACTGTGTGTCAACAAGTAAAATCATGTCCCCAGACAGATAGGCAGTCCCTTCAGAGGAGGTCCCTCATACCCTAAGGAATCACAGTCCCACAGTTAACCTTTATTAATGTACCACTTTTATTTGCTCTTTTGTCTTTTTTCTTTCTTTCTTTTTTCTTTTGGTTTTTTCTTTTTCTCCTTCCTTCCTTCTTGTCCTTTTTGCAAAGCGCTAACCCCAGTTTTCTCCACAAGCCGCTGCCCAGTGTTTCTGTTATACAAGTTCGCCATCTACAGATCACACGGTTTACAGATCGCTTTTAAGGTCTTCAGGTGATTGAGAGTTTGCATGTGGCTTCTTACTCACAAAATTTTGTTTGTTTGTTTGCTTAGATACTCATGACAGACAAGTCTGACATTTATTGTGCCACTTTTAATTCCCTACTGTGTAGGGAGTTATTGTTAGAATGCCAATAGTGAGGAAGCCTTAAACGTAATCTTCAGTGCTCCATTTCTCAACTTAAAGCAATTTACCTTTTCTTTTGGCTAATAGAAAAAATCTTTTCATTAAGGTATGTGTTAAGTGCTGACAACTTACATAATACCCACCCCACCCCCAACTGTCCCCAGTGCGGACAACTCAGCTTATGGCAGTGGACTAAGAAGTTACAGGCCTTATCTGATTTGGCACGGAAGGTATGTCTACGCAGTAGTACTTTTCTCAATTTGGTGGCTTGACCAAGGACACGGAGCTAGTTCAACACTGTGGAATTGGGGTTAGAACTTACACAGGAGAAACGTTCTAAATACATTTCTAAAAATGTTTCTAAATGTTCTGAAAATGTTCTAAACAACATTCAAGTAATTTTGTTGTTTATCTATTTTTCAGACCTAAGGTAACCACCTGAGGCCCTTTAACTACAAAGCCTTCCTCTTTTTCACGCTTACATGTGTCCTCTTGAGCTGCAGGGTTGCCCTGCTGCTTAGTGAGCAGAAAGGAACAATTCTTTGCCACCCAATGCATTAGAGCTCATCAGGGTTCCAGAAGCCTGACGGAGGCCTGCCTACCTCCTCTTCCCAGAGCTCAGGTTGGAAAATCTCTCCTGACAGGCCTAATCCTTCCTGTAGGCAACAATGAAGCCATGAGTGGCCAACATTGCCCAGATCTATGTGCACAGAGGCCTCGTCTGCAAAAGAACCCTCACATTGGCATTGGGGTTACATTTTCTTCAGGGATTACTTTTAAAGATGCCTATTAGGTTTTACTTTGGGCCATAAGCCCTTTATTATGCATTTATATACATTTATAGGATATATATGTGCATACTGTGAATGTATATACATGTTGTATATATACATACATAATGTATATATGTATACTTATACATATACAATATATATATATTGTATTTTAAGTTATACTCTGTCTCAAAAGGGTAAGATTCACAAAGGTAAAGGCAGTGGCACAGCCACTTCCGTAACTTGGTGATTTCTAGACAGCTCATTCTGGTTTCCAAGAAACCAGGAGGTTGAAAGGATGATGCTAAATGGGGCTCCCAGGCTAAGACATTCACATGTTTAACTTGGTTGTGGGAACTGAATGTACCTGACTAGCTTTGGCATTGGTGGGGTTTACTGGACAGACACAAGCATATCTCTTAGAAATAAGGACCATTTTGTGGGGGATTAAACCCAGGAATTAGAAGCTGTTAGGGAAGTTGGCTGTGTCCATCTTTCCCTGCGTCACAGTGACAACTATGTGCCAGGCACCATGGTAGTTGGTAAGGGCACATAGTGAAGCCAACAGGCGGGGTCTGGGGTAGCCCTCTCTAGCCATGTTTCTGACCACATTTACTTACATGACCCCGTCCCTGATGCAGGCCCTCAACAAACATTGACTCAGTCATAGCATCCCTATCTCAGACATAAAGTCTTAGCAAATTCATACATTCAGCCACTTCTAGAGTTAGATTTCCATCTCTATTCAACCAGAAGCAGTGACCAGAGGCATAGAGCAGCCGCAGTAGCAGAGAAGATCAGTGGGATGCTGCAAGGAGGCTTATTTATTGAGCTGGAGGGCCCAGCTCACTGTGGTAGGGTCATCTCTGGGCAGGTGGTGCTGGGTACTATAAGAAAAGAAACTGAACGAGCTGCAGGAAGCAAGCCAAGAACCAATGTTCCTCCACGGTCTCCACTTCAGTTCCTGCCTCTAGGTTCTACCTTGAGTTCCTGCCCTGTCTTCCCTTTATGATGGGCTGTGGCACTGACGTCAAATAAACCCTTTTCTTCCCAAGTGGCTTTTGATCCTTATGTTTGTCACAGCAGTAGAAACCAAACTAGGACAGAGATAAAAACAAAAATGTGTCAACTTTACTGACATAAGGCAGTTTTATAAACTTTCTACATTGGGGGCTGAAGAGATAGCTCAGTGGTGAAGAGCACTGTCTGCTCTTCCAGAGGTCCTGAGCTCAATTCCTAGCAACCACATGGTGACTTACAACCATCTATGATGTGATCTGATGCCCTCTTCTGGTGTATAGGTGTACATGCAAACAGAGCACTCAGCTACATAAAATAAATAAATAAATAAATAAATAAATAAAATAAATAAATAAATAAATAAATAAAAGACTTACACAAAGCTCAATGCCCTTAAAAAAAAAACTTTTTCCATCTTCCACTTTGTAGCCTGCCTAATATATAGCTTATATTTGGATATATAGAGATAGATATATAGATATATGGTTTTTTGAGGCAGAATTTCTCTGTGTAATTCTCTGTAGATCAGCCTGGCCTTGAACTCACAGAGACCTACCTGCCTCTGCCTCCTCAGTGCTGGGATTAAAGGTGTGCGCCACCACTGACAAGCGAGAACATCAATTCTTAGAAATTAAAGTCCAAAATAATAATAATAATAATTAAAAACGAAAGAAAGAAAGAAATTAAAGTCCGTGGCAACTTTCTTCCACCAATGTAGATTAATAAAAGTTTTCTGGGCAGGGTCTGGAGTGGCGACAAGGATGGAAAGAACACCAGAACTTTGCTGTCTCAAGGTTCACAGAGAAATCTTCTGTGGCCACAGGCGGTTGAGTGTTTGAGGAAGGGGATGCTTCATTATATAATGCTTTCCTCAGAAGACCAGTCGCGGCTATCCACAGAAGAGCAGGAAGATGTCCGTGAGTGATGGATGGTAAGCTGGACCCAAGGAGCAGCGTGGTGTCGTGAGAGGTGCACACCAGGCTGAGGGAATCTGAATGGTGCCGCAGTAAGGGCAAAGGTGCAGGGTTCTACAGATCATTGGTTTCAGGCTTGGTGTATTGCAAGTTCCCACAGCAGCTTGAAAATTGATTGAGTGTTTCACAGAAGGTGGGAAATGTGAGGTAAACTCATGATAGATTCAAAGTACAGATATTTTGGGATCATGCATATGGGGAAGACACCCCAGGCTTCAGTGCAGACAAAGATGAACTGATTGCTGATGGGGCCTGTAGCCCAGATGCTGAGCTTTTGAATAGCATGTATAAGGACCTAGATTTGACCCACGGTATAAGGCGGGGAAAGATAAACTATGAAAGAGAGCCAGATTTTGAGAAGGATGGCTCTACCTAGAGACCATAGAATAGGAAAAAAGACTAAAAAACAAGATCTTGAAACTTCAAACTGCAGGAGACAGGATGCTCTGTGTAGCAATAAGCTCTTTACAAGTTCAGGGAGAGACAAGCAGCCCATTGATCCAACGAGCAGCCATTTTCCTGAAAGGACAGACTGGAAGAGGCTGCTGGGTAGATGTCAAAGACGCAAAGGGGATAAGTATACATACTTGAACTATTTTTAGAAGCACTTCTGTTAAGGGAAGAAGAAAAAAAAGAAGAGGAAGAGAAAGAAGAAAGATGGGAGCTAACAGTCTCAAGAGAAATGAATCTTTCATAAGAATTATTCTGTGGGGGCTGGAGAGATGGCTCAGAGGTTAAGAGCACTGTCTGCTCTTCCAGAGGTTCTGAGTTCAATTCCCAGCAACCACGTGGTGGCTCACAACCACCTATAGTGAGATCTGGTGCCCTCTTCTGGCAGGTGGGCACACATACAGGCAGAACATTGTATACATATAAATACATCTAAAAAAAAAAAAAAAGAATTATCCTGTGGGCCAATGTCTTGCCAATAGCTAAGAAAAAGATTTTAAAAGCAAATATAAAGTCAAAATAGAAGATGGAATGTGAACAATGAGGAGAATCATGAAAGAGGTCGAAGATGTTTTGGCTTAAGAAGCTGAGAGTAGGCTTGGATATAAAGCAGAATGTTTGTTTCCCCAAGACAGAAGGCAGGATAGGATACAGTAATGACTGATGACTTACAGGTGACCCCAGAGTTCTTCCTAGAGGACCAGGTACCCTAAACCTCTAGAGGGAAATCTGGGCACTAGGTATCAGGAGTGAGTAAGTTTTAGAATAGAGGGATTGGCATTGTAATAGATGCTCTGGTGAAAGAGCCAAGGTGTGTGACCAAGCAGCCCTCTGAGGCTCATGCATAACCAGCCAGAGCCAACTGGAGACTGTCTCAGACTTGACTCCAATTGCTCAGTCAACACTAGTCCAGGGAGTGATGCCATGGGAGGTAAAGGGGCAGAGCAAAAGTCTAAGAAGCTTGTAAAAACACAAGCAACCTGCGTGGCCAACAAAGCGTAGCCAGACTTAGCAGACTGGGGAACTGGGGAGGGTGGAGACACCTGCAAAGACAGGGAACAAGAGATCTTAAGGGAGATTTGGGGTGAGTGGAGTGAGAAAAGGTTTTCCGGTTATGGTTATGTTCACTTACGACTGAGTTAGAGTAGAATCATGCACACAGTCAGGGGGCTTGGGGTGCTTAACATCTCCGTAAACTAGTGAAGATGTTTTAACAATTACTCAATACTTCCCAATTTTCAGGAATGTGTAAATTTTGCCTTATCCATTTTCTTTATAGTTAAAAGGGGGGAACAATATAAATGGGCCTTAAAATCAACAGCTGGGAATTGCACTGTACTGACTGTAATCTTAGCACCCAGGACTTGCGTCAGGAGTAAAACCCAGTGCCCTCAACCCCACCCCCACAAAACTAACTTAAAACAGGCTCTCTTGGGTCCTAGTTTCAGTTTCCCTTCACTACCACAGCAACTTTGATTTGGAGCCCTTCTGTAAACTGGTTTCCTTTTTTTTTTTTTTTAAACACAAAAGTTTCTCTCAATTGTAACTAGCAAATTATTCAGTTCTATTAAATACTTTTCTTCCCTACAACAATATAATACTCTAAGACAGTTAAGAATAATCTGTCCTGTTTCCTTCTATGGACCTAATACTAGTATTTCTTAGTTTCTAATACTTCTGAGAAAACCTGCCATTGCTGTTCAGTGTTTACAAAAGCTGTGTGGGCTCCAGTGGAAACTGCTATTAGGCACCTACTCCTCCTATGCGTTTCTCACTGTTGGTACGTTGTAAACATGTCCTTTTATTTCAAGGACATCTGCAATGCTTCAAGGAAAAAAAAAGAGGCTTTTTGTTATTTTCCAACTACTATAGTCTTTTTCTATACTCCCAACAAGATATGAAAGGTTTAATTTTAAGTCATTCGCTAACCTTTTTCTACAAAAACAAAAATAAAGATAAAAATTGCAAGTTTTTCAGAATATCTCAGCATCAATCCTCATCAGTATTAACAGAAATCCCCATAAATGGTATTTCATCACACTACGGTATTTCATAAGATTTTCTGAAATCTTAGGGAACGTGTTTCTGGAATTTAAAAACGAGTCCGTTTTGGACACTCACTAGGGCGTTGGCTCCCCCTATTGGTGCCCTCCCCGTTACCCTTGGTATTTTAAAGCCAATTTCCGAACTGGCTAAATCCATTCTTCTTCCTGAAGTATCACTGCTGCCCTCTTCTGGTTGAACACAACAGCATCTCTCCGCTTAAACTCCCCATTTTTATTTTACTTACTAATGAAAGCAAATGGAGCACTCTAAAGAGGAAAAATGATCAAGAAGAGACTTGATACCCTATGAGCATATACAGGGGGAAGAGGTCGCCCTCAGTCATAGTCATAGGGGAGGGGAGTAAGGGGGAAAGCGGGAAGGAGGGAGGAATGGGAGGATACAAGAGATGGGATAACAATTGAGATGTAATATGAATAAATTATATATATATATATAAAATAAAGAGCAAAAATGACTCATGCTATTTACAAGACAAGTGATGACCCAGAGAACAATTTATGAGGCATTAACAGATCCATATATATTGTTAGCCTGATCAATAATCTTTTCGAGCTTCATTTTAGTAGCAATGCACCAGTCTATCCAAACTTCATCTTGGAAAACAACTTACCAATCAATTGCCTCAGAAACCTATAGAGCAGAGTCAGTGTGGCGCTGACAAAAACCACAACTACGCTATCTGCGGAGACCATGTTTGGTACCAAATCTGTAGGGAGCATCACAAAGGCACTGCTAAACTATGTGGGGAGGGGGAGGCTACTTAATGAGTATTTTTAAGTGGCTAAGGATGTAAAGAGAACATCAAGATGACAAAAAGCTTTATATATTCATCAAATTCTCCAGGGATCTTCCATGTGCTAAATCCCTGGGGTGTTCCTGAACATGTACCCGCTCCAAGGTTGTGGTTTCTGCTCTCCTGACAGTTGATGAATCTGGAAAACTCTTCCTTAGAAATGTGGTTTTGCTTCTCAAACCCTGTTGGTGTCTCCTGTGCCAGGTTCTGTCTAGATCCAGTTTGGACCAGTAGATTCCAGCCTGGTCTTCCTACCCATCTCTCCCAGCTCCTACAGCACATCCTTCACACGCTGTCAGGTAGTGTCTTGAGGAAACCATTACCTTGTTACTTAAAAGAAGTTTGTGTTGCCTAGAAAATGAATGCCAAACTCTTCAACTCCTGGCTTGCAGGGTTTAGCATGGCATGCCATTTGTGCAGCGTCCGCCATATTGAATTTGACCTTAGTGCCCTGTTTTCTTATATATTTGGTTGTGAGCCTAGCTTTTAATGGCTGAGCCATCTCTCCAGCCCTGATGTCTGTTTTGTAGCAGCAGCAGCAGCAGCAGCAATAGTAAGAGTGGTAATATAAATAAATGAGCCTTAGCATGATATTTCTTAAACTTTTAAAAAGTTTTATTTATTCATTTATGTTTACTCTGCCTGCACGTACAGCTGCAGGCCAGAAGAGGGCACCAGATCCCTTTTGTGCATGGTCATCAGCCACCATGTGGTTTCTGGGAATTGAACTCAGGACCTTGGGAAGAGCAGACAGTGCTCTTAACCTCTGAGCCATCTCACCAGTCCCTAGCATAATATTTCTTACATATGTCATTGTACTTCGCTCATATTTACCCCACTAAATATCCCTTGCTCATATTTGCACCCCCCTCTCCTTGTCCATTTGCTTTCTATGTTTCCCTGACAACTCTGTGACAGGATTTGACAGTACAGTCTCCGAGAAGTTAATCATCCACCTGCCTCCCAGCAGACAGCGCCTCCTAGTGGTGCAGCAGCATCCTTCCTGTTCTCTTCTGTCTCTCCTTGTCTAATACTGTGACCAGCACTGAGGAAGTTCAGGGCCCTGAGTAGCAAATGGATGGAGTCTCTTCTCTCCCTCTTAACCTAATGAAACCATCATCTTTTCTCTCATTCTTGTCATTGCCTTTAGTGGGGGAAATCTATTGCTAGACGTTATATTTGTGTTCGCTTGAGAGATAGTTGCTTCCTACATGCACAGAGACAGCCTGAGTAGTGAAAAGCTGTGAGGGCTGACAGCACACAACCTTGAACTTGTCTCCTAACCTTGCCACTAATCTCTATGTCACCTTCAGTGAGATGGTCAGGTTTTCTAAAGTCACCTTTAACTTGACCAATCTCTATTTATTGTATATTGTTAAATATAGTCATTTGTTTGGTGGTACCGAGGGCTGACGCTGAGCATCGTGCTTGCTAGGCAAGTACTCCCAAGCCATGTTTCATCAGTGTTAAGATGGGGCCACTACTTCTCCCTAGACTTATGCAGAAACTAAAAACAAGAGAGAAATTTCATGGCACACTTACACTTGCATTGAACTTTAGTACTACTTAGTATTTATGTCTTTCCAAAGCAAAGACTCTGTGTAATACATGGTCTGTGCATTTAAAAACTTCAGTAAATATTTGTTGAGCAAGTAAACAAATTTCAGAATTGTAGATACTCAAACTTAACATAGGTCTATACATTAATAAAACCTTTCATTCTTTCCTACTTAGTATAAATACTGTATTCTAAAACTGACATGTCATCAATCTGATTTCTCTCAGTATCGAAAGTATGCAAAGATCATGTGAGTTGAGAAAAATATTTACAAGCATTTTATTGTTCTTCCATTTGTGCACTATGCTGTACTTACTCATTGAAAAATATATTCTTGTATTGTTGTTTTAATGGCATAAATATATAGTTAAATACAATATAATATTATATATTTATACATTATGTATTAAATATATAATTATATAATATATGTATTGCATAATATTGTGTATTTATATATGTGTTATGTATTATATAAATATTATATATAAATATATATTAAATGCAAATTTCTTCATATAGGGTAAAAGCAGCTAAATTTTAAAAAGAAAATGAAAACGGTGAAGAATGAACAGAACAAGATATAATGAAACGTGTGTGAAAATGACATGGCAAAACCCATTACTTTGTATGTTCACTTAAATTTAAAACATTAAAAAATTATTGAAGAGCACCAATAATTTCATGAAATTAAAAAATCCAGCAAAACACTCATATAGAAAGTACATTATTCCTGAATGAACAGCTAAAACAGTCTTTTAAAGAAGAAGAATACTAGAAGACGCATACTGCCTACTTTTACAACTTGCTTCATAGGCTGGCCATATGGCCGAGGGGTTAAGAACAGCGGCTGCTCATCCAGATGTCCTGGTTGGATCCCCAGCACCCACATGGCTGTTTACAATAGTCTATAATTCCAGTCCCAGAGGACTTGAGGACATATTCTGGCACCTGCATGCACTTAGGGTACAGCCATGAGTGTGGGCAAAACATCCATATACATAAACTAATAAAGTAAATAAAACTCTTAGAAAAAAATATAGGAGTGGAGCTTCATGACCCTGGACTTGGAAATGACATCAAGGCACAAGCAAATAGAAGAAAGGGATAAACTAAAACTGCAAACCATCTGTGTACCGAAATATACTATCAGCAGACTAGAAACGTGCAAAACAGGAGAGATGTTTATAAATCATATCTCTACTAAGGAGTAAATATCCACAGTATATGAAGAACACCTACTATCCAACAACACACAGAAACAACCTAATTTTAAAATCCCGGGCAAGTCTTTAAATAGACATGGAAGATACATACATGAACAAGAACACAAAGAGACCCTCCTTGTCATTGACTGTTACAGGAATCCGAACCCAAATCATAATGAGACATCGTCTCACATTCATTAGGATATCCACCACGAAGACAAAGCCACAAGCGCTGAGGAGGAAGTGGAGGTTAGGACCCTTGTACTCCTTAAGAAAACTGAAAGCAGAATTATCATCTGATCCAACAATCCCGTTTGTGAATATGCACCCCCAAAGAACCGAAAGCAGTGTTTCAAAGAGAGCTCTGTGTAACTGTGTTCACAACAATAGTATTTGCAATAGTGAAAAGGTGGAAGCAACTTGCGCATCCACTGATCACCAACAGATAGACAAACTTTGTATGAGCATACATACAGTAAGCATGAAAGGGAAGGACACATGCTACAGCATGCATGAACGTAGACACCTTGTACCAAGTACTTTGGACAGTCAGACTCATTGAGAAGCAGGATGGTGGTAGCCAGGCTTCAGGGGAGGAAAAAAACGAGAGATTAACGTAAGTGAGACTAAGGCTGCAGAAAGAAAGGGTTCTGTGAGGTGGTGGGTTGTTAAATAGTATCAGACTTGCACTTTGAAGTAGTTACAATGAGACGCTGTATGCTATGTGAACCTTACTGTTTTTTAATCCCTCAACAATAATCAAGAGAGAACACTGGGATTAAAGGCACGTGCCACCGCACCTATAACTACGGATTTTAAGTTTGCTGACAACTTCTAATTCCGATGTCGAGTCCAAACTTCTCTCTTGAACCTCATAGGTGCATTTTCTTTCTGTATTTATTTAATCTATATATGAGTATTTTGCCTGCTTGTTTGTATGTGTATCAGAAGGTGCAAGATCCCCTGGAATGGATGGTTGTGAGCCGCTGGGAACCCAACTAAGGTTCTCCAGAAGAGCAGCCAGTGCTCTTAACCACTGCGCCGTCTCTCCGGCCCCAAGCATTCTTACCGTGTTCACACTAAACTCCTTGTGGGAGGCCTCAGTCAACGACCCATGTTTCCTGCTCATGGTGGTGGCTGTTCCTGCTCTAAGGCGAAGATGCAAAGCACGTGAAAGGACACACCCTGTGCAAAGACCTCAGCTGGAGCTCCTTGATGTTCTGCCCCTTGTGCAACCTTTACTTCATGAATGTTCAGTTCCCATGCAAAGAGGTGTTTTCTTAAAGACTGTTATTGGGGAATAGCTGTGTGAAGACACTGTGGAACTTCTGTGGTGTTGTGTAATAGTTACACTCCCTCCCCCCAATCTTGTCTTTTACTCTGACTTTGTTCTCATCTACTGGAGCTCCCTGGTGAGGGAACATGATGAATGCTTCCAGATTTCTGAGAGGGGCTAAGTCATAAAGGTCTCCAAGAGTCACAATTATCTTTGTATATTTTTTAAGGCTATAGACTTTTAAAACACTGTATACTCTTGGGATGGAGATATGGCTTGGTGGTTAGCTGCACTTGCTACTCTTGCAGAGGACTCATGTTCAGTTCTCAACACCCACACAGCAGCTGCAGGGACATCCAGTGTTCTCTTCTGACATCCTCCAGTATTAGGCACAGGCGGGATACACATGCATATGTGTAGGCAAACATTTATACATGTTACAATAAAATAAATAAAAATTAAAACCATATTCTTATGAGAGCAAAAAATATTATCACTGAAAGTTTGGCATAAAGAAAGAAAGTAAGCATTAACTATGGTTCCACGAAGAAATATGCATCGCAAATCTTTTATATCCTCATCTCTCTGTATAGCCATAATAAGTATAAGTGAGGTTTTATAAAGTGTAAGTTTGATGTAATACTCCGTGATTGAGGGTACCAAGCAGTCTGATGTAAAATGCTCAGGTGTGTGTAGAAAAGATGCATTGCAATTTGATTGCTGCTTCTTGTCATTTGTGTCCTTGGTAGGGACTCAGGGATGTCTTTGGCATGTATACACTTGTATCTTTCTTTCAGATTTTCTTTAAAACCTGTTGTCCCAGCCACCCCCTAACCACCCCACCCCCCACTCTGCCTGCCTCTCATCTCTAAACACAAGCAAGTAACTGCAATAGCCAACCACCATCATCACTAGTCAACCTTTGTCAGAACCTTTCCAGGAACAGACCCTTCCTGTCCTTACACAGACCCCCCACATGGCTGCCAGTGGTGGAAGGAAAGTGAATGCATAAGGCCAGGACCGGTGTTAGAAGGGGAAAGAAGCCTCAGATCTTGGGAAATGTCTAGTCTGGAGGGGATGCCAGCTATGTCAAAGCAGGCGTAGACAACTGACAAAGTTGTGCCAAATGGCTGTGCTTAGAGATGGAGTATACAACATGAGGAAAAGGAGCGGAGTGGTGCTAACAGCCAGTAAGGAGATAGACATAGCAGTCGTTTCAGGTTGAGCAAGCCCTACCAATAAGAGTGCCTAACTCATAAAACCGAAGTAAGTATTGAACAAGAAACTGGAGATCTGCGACAGGGTAGGCTCCTGGGAGGATGGGGGTGACTCTAGCTGAGACATGGAGACTGAAGTGGCCACTTCCTACCCAGGCAGGACTTCTGGTGGAGGGAGGGGAACAGCAATCCACTCACAAAAGCTTTGACCCAAAATTTATCCTGCCTACACATTGTGCAGGGATAAAGATGGAGCAGAGATTGAGGCAATGGCCAACGAATGACTGATCCAACCCGAGACCCACCCAATAGGAGAGAGTCAACCCCTGACACTATTAATGATACTCTGCTATCCTTGCAGACAGGAGCCTAACATAACTATCCTCTGAGAGGCTCTACCCAACAGTGGGTTGAAACAGAGACCTACAGCCAAACATTAGGTGGGAGCTCGGGAAGTCTGGTAGAAGAGTCAGGGGAAGGATAGAAGGAACCAGAGAGGACAAGAACTCCACAAGAAGACCAACAGAGTCAACTAACCTAGGCTCATGGAGGCTCACAGAGACTGAGGCACCAGACATGGACGGAACTAAGGCATCCTACACATATGTAGCTGATGGGCAGCTTAATCTTCATGTGGGTCCCCTAGAAATTAGAGTGTGGGCTGTCACTGACACAAACACTGTTGCCTGCCTTTGGATCACTTTTTTCCTAGCTGAGCTGCCTTGTCTGGCCTCAGTGGAAGACGAAGTGCTTAGTCCTGATGTGCAAGGGTGGGTTGGTGTGGGACAGGGACTCCCCTTTTTTGAGGAAAAAGGGAAAGAGAAATGGGAGACAGGATGGGGGGGGTAAGACTACCAGGAGGAGAGGAGGGAGGGAGCTGCACTCAGGAAGTAAAGTGAATAAATAAATATATATATATTTTAAGTATCTAACAAGAGAAAATGTGTGCAATTTGTAGAAAGCCTGACCTATAGGACCTATCCAACACACATTTCTCAATGAATGACACAGTCTACTTACAATGATCACAGCAACCTTCTCATTCACAGCTTGATTTTTCTTCCCTATCCAAAGTAAACAGTCATCTGTGGTTTCAAAATATCCAGTGGAAATTTCCAGAAAGAAGCAGCACACAGTTTTAAATGACATGTTGTTATGTGTAATGCAATAAAATCTGAGTTGCTTTGTCCTACTTGGGGACATTGGATCATTCCATTGGCTAGTGGAGAGTGACAGAGTAAGAAACCTGAATTCTACCTTTGACCTCCACAGGTGCATGTACAGATGTGTCCTACAGCCCCCACCGCCACCCACCCCTATGAAACACTAGTTGGGTGATAATATTGATTATAATTGTTGTATTGTTAACATTTATTTTGTTAAATACTTCTGTAAAGTTGGCTAGAACCTAGAGGTTTATTTGATACAATAACAAACAAATAATAAACAAAGAACAGGAGGGGTTTTGTACTTAAAGAGTGGGTATGAAGGAGTAAAAATGAGAGTCACGGTGTATGTTAGTGATTGCCAACTCCAGAACCTGAATTTGGAAGTAAGTGGCGGGGAGAGTGTGAAGAAGCATACTGGAGTTGAAAAGCTCAAGACGAGAAGGAAATATTGTTGACAGACACAGTGGGAAAGGGCAGTGCGAAATGATGCTCACATCAGCACCTGTGTCTTTTATGAAGTTAGTATTGAGAACATCTGCTTGGGCACAACACAGTGAGTGTTCATTTTACTGAGGGGAAATACATTGAGAGAGGTGACCTCAGAAACCTGGAAGTATGAGGTGCCCAGTTCTCATCAGCAGACAGGGGCAGTCTCCCACGTAGCACAGAAGTGAGTCTACCGAGGGTTTTTCTGGTGGCTGCTGAGAGGCCCCAGCAAACCATGCCCTATAGCACTACATCCCCCATGCCTGTCTCTCTTGCCCACCAGGGAAGGAGAGGGGATAGAAAACCTCGGCACAGAGGAGATATTAAAGCCACTTCCAGCTCAGAGAAACAGCCATCAAACCTGACCCATCAGTACTCAGAGTGTTCCCTTTCTTGATAATTACTGGAGGACGTGACTCATGGGAGAAAATGGGCGGTCATATGGTTATCTTCGAAAATGACAACCTGCAGTGTCTAAACTTTAAATATAGGCCAGGTTACCAGAACAACACGAGGAAAGGAAAGAAACTGTGCTAAAGTTCTAAAATGTTTTTTATATAAGAGAAAGGCAATGGTGAACGGACAGGATTTTCTTGCCATCTGACAGATGTTGTGTGCTTATGTACCAATAGGCAGCACTGCAGTAAACAGATGTACTGGGGTTAGGGGCTATCCTGAGCATGGCTTCCTGGGCGAGCCAAAGGCCCACGCTGGGATGCAAGATATGGCGACTAAATATAGACACAATATCAATGCTCATGAATGAGTGCATCTAGATTACGGTGGCATGGAAGGACAAAGACTGTAACTAGAACGTTGTTGGCACACATAGCAGGTCAAGTTTATATTCCTCTTTTTTTTTCCTTGTCTGCAAACTACTGCTAAGTAGACTTCAGTGAAAACTATGAAAAGATAACTTTGGAAAC
Organism: Acomys minous; assembly: GCF_964271855.1. Taxonomy (NCBI): domain Eukaryota; kingdom Metazoa; phylum Chordata; class Mammalia; order Rodentia; family Muridae; genus Acomys; species Acomys minous. The sequence continues at coordinate 83,196,236 of NC_140496.1, forward strand.
AGCAAGCCACAAGAAAACTCAGCTACAGGTTGAGGGGTCCAAACTTAAGAATCTGAAATCCAAAATTTTCCTTTTTTTTTTTTTTTTTTTTTTTTTTTAGCCCTGACATGCCACAAGTGCAAAACTCCATTCCTGCCCTCATGGTTTATAAAGATATATTATAGTACCTTCATGCTATGTGTATACATGGAAGTGGATTTTGTTTGGCCACTTTTGCCATAATGTGTTCTATATATGCACTTTTTTAAAAATCCAAACTCCAAAATACCTCAAGTCCAAATATTTCAAGGCAGGGACACTCAATGTGTAGCAGCCTTTCAGCTGCCACTGCCTCTCACATGGAGGTCAGAGGACAAGGTGTGAGAATGGTATCCCTCTGTCCACCATGCCGGGTCCCAGGGTCTGAGCTCAGGTGGGTCATCAGGCTTGACCGTAGCTCCAGGACTGATGTGTGTTAAACAAGAATGTAGTCTAACACTTTAAAGGGAAGAGCTTGATCAGTGTCATCTGAAGTCCATAGCACAGGTGCTGGACTTCAGAGGAAGTGTGACTCTGGAGTGCAGGTGCCATAGTCGCTAATGCTCTCAGTCACTCAGCAACACAGAGAAAGAAAGCAGCGTGAGGACCTGTGCCAACCTGGGCAGCAGCAACAAATACACATCAGGAATTTATAAATATTTCATAGCTATGGGGTCTCAGCCAGGCAAAAGTCAATATTATCTTTTTAAAGGGAGTATTATAAGCACAAAGTTTTGTTTGTTTTCAAATGCCAAGAAGCGAGTATTCCAATGAAGATGTCATTATGCTGTGGCTTAAAATTCTCTCACTTGCTCCTGCCTTTGCGCTGGTACCCACTGTGAATACTAAGAACTTCAGAGGTCTGAATTTGTGACTTTCGAGACTAGAGTTCTACTTTCAAATGTTAAAGATCCTTAATGAAAAGACTATTCTACCTAGACACACGGTGGGATTTAATTTTTATACATGCTTTAAAAAAAAATCCTGTCCATATCCAGAATTCCCATCACTTCTTCCCAAGTGTGCAAAGTGCCTTTCACCCAGCTGTGTCCTCACAAAATCACTGACTCGTTCATACAAGTGGTATTGCTCCTATGATGACTTCCTATGTGCTCCAAACCCAGTTTCAAATGAGTAATACCCACAATCCTTTAATGCCCTCCCCAAACACTGATTTAGTGAGAAACAGGCTAGCTGTTCACTAGCAGGTCTGACAAGTTTTGTGACAAAGCACATTGCTATTAATCCGTATATTTTTAAAAGGGTTTATATTTCCCCTCTTCTCAATAACTGAAGCCTAGTAGCCTTTCCTCTGCTTTCTCCTCCTCCTGTCCCTTCTTAGAAATTTACAGGCGCACAGACGTTTCTTCGCGCTCCAGTAATTTAAATGCAGTCAAAATGAGGAGGTGGAAGCGGCTGAGTCTTCCACAATCACCTTTGAGGAAACTCTGCCGCCCCCAGCCAGCCAGCATCAGCACCGCACCTACTGCAAGCTCTCCTGTGAAGGCTGATACTCACTTTTATCCCAGAGGAGGGGAGAAAGACTTAGGACTTGCACTCTGATTCTGAAGGTCCTCACTTCCGGTACGACCTTCCTGGAAACACAGCGTTTCTCTTCAACAGCTTTGGTTTCAGGAAGTGGGGACCTGAAAAGAAAAGCGCTTGTGTAACTTTAGCACAAGCCACGCCCCGTCAGTGACTGCTGCGGGAAAGGTCTTCTGGGAGTCCTGCTACTGCGACTGGCAAGAGTTCACCAGGAAAACCCCAGCTTCTTTGTCCAGTGCAAATAAACATGCTGGCAGAGTCCACCAGGGAAACCCCAGCTTTTTTGTCCAGTGCAAATAAACATGTTGACACACGTGCCTCTGTGACACCTAGTCTCCTCTATGCACTAATTCCGAGATAGACCACGAAAAAGAGACACCGAGAGCTTGTCTTCTGATGACATCAAAACAGAGTCGTCATGTTCACGGTTTCTCATTGGAAGTCTCTTCTTTCACTCTTGGATGACTCCATCTGCCCCAGTCCAAATAAGGAGCTCTCCCTGCAGTTCCACAAGAGGAGGAACTTGTCTACCCACTGGTGTCTTTCAATGAAGCAAATGAAATTTGTGACTCAAGTTTTGACAAGTGTGTCAAAAATACACGACATTGCTGAAATGTTTATCGAGATATATTTTATTGAAAAAGTATAAGAGGTAAACAACATTTTATCTTTCTCAAGCCTTTCTGAGCCTGCTATGCTGAAGAAGTTTGTAAGGAAAGGAACGGATTGTATTAATAGCAACGGGATGGATGGGTTTGGGTAAAGAAAGCCTTTGGTACATGACCCAGGAAATGAGAGGTGAATGGCTCCTTACCTGGGCAAGAAATGCTTTGGCCAGTGGATAGATTCCAACTCGGCTTCCCAACAAGGCTGAAGGGAAGAATCAAACAGTCAGAACCCTAAGCTGCCTGAAAACTAACATGATAAACAATAATTCTTCATATATGACTTTAGAAGGCAGAGGCTGGTCCTGCATCTCTGTGAGTTCAAGTCCAGCTTGGTCTACATAGTGAGTTCCAGGACAGCCAGGAACACACAGAGAATCCCTGTCTCAAAAAAGAAAAAGAAAACAATGGGGAGGGGGAAGTTGTTCAAGTAAGTGCATAGAATTGCAATAACACAACTTTCTGTTAATTTATGTAAACAGAGTTTCCTTTTTATGTATACACTTTTTTGGAATGTTGCTTTACTGTAGCTATACGTAATGGCCATCTGTTTACTATTTTTGTTTTTGAGAAGGGTTTCTGTGTATAGCCTTAGCTGTCCTGGACTTGCTTTGTAGACCAGGCTGGCCTTGAACTCAGAGATCTGCCTGACTATGTTTCCCAAGTGCTGGGATTAAAGGCATGAGCCACCACACCCAGCCCTGTTTACTAATTTTTAAATATCATAAGCTTCATTGAGAAATACACTCTTAAATAGCACTCTATTATTTAATATTCATCAAAGATGCTACTTTGCATTTGGCTTTTAAATCAATTACAAGTTTAAAATGCATGTGCTATAAAAGTATATATGTCCATCTTTAGAATGCTTATTCAATAGTGTCTGTAGCAAAGAAGAGAAATAATTTTAATATGTGCATGTTTTCATTGTACACAAATGATGGAAACTTAAAGGTATATATGAGAAAAGTCTATGGAGGAAATGTAATAGAGACAGGAACTTAGACTGATAGAAGAATATAAAATTTTCCAATTATTGACAAAAGATTTCATGCCTTTATAGAGAGATAATAAGCAGTCCCAAGTCATTTGACTTATAATTTTGTTTGGCCTTTAAAAGAATATGCCAGGATGTAATAGTACAAGTCTTCAATCTCAGCACTTGGGAGGCAGGTGCAAGTGAATAGCTATGAGTTCAAGATCAGCCTGGCAGTACAGGGGGTACAGAGAAAGCCCCAGGCCAATGAGAACTACGTAATGAGGCCTAGTCTCAAGAAGACCAAAAAGAAAGAAAGGAAGAAAGAAAGGTAGACTTTTGTTTGGAATACCATACAGAGATCTTTTGTAATTATTTAAAGTTATAATAAAAAAAATGAATATCAATTTCAATATATGTGACTTTTTTGAAGAACTCTGTTTAGGGGCAGGTGAGTTAAAAAAAAAAAAGAAGCATTAGGAATTATTTGGGGAGAAGGAGTAATAGTAAAAGAAGGCCATGGACACATGGAAATATAAGAAGTCAGTGACAGCAGAGAATAAATCAGCGGCTGAGCTGTTTATCTTCAGAGTTTGGGCAATAGCCACATCTATCTGTGATAAGGATTCCTGGCAAACTTGCCAGAGCCATAGAAACAGGAAATTTGATGTTTAATTTTTAATCACAACGTTGAGTTCCAGAAAGCTTCCCAAGATAACAGCTCCTAACAGAAACTTACAACCAAAAGCTTTACTTACTATAAATGTCTGAGGTGTATACCGTAAAGGAAGCACATACTGTACACTTAGAAAAACTGGCTACCCTACCATATCTATTCTGATTATGTAAGGTTGATGATTTTGAATATAAAATGCTGAATCAAGCTGATAGCACTCATTCATTTGTGTAACATGATAGAAGTGTCTGGATCATGGCCAAGCATTGCCTTGGCGCTGTGGGTGCTGACATTGCACACAAGCAATGCCCTCAAGGTCCCTTGGTGACAGGTGGGTGGAGGAGGACAGAGCTGAACTAGCTGGGTATATGGGCAGAAGTTAGCATATACAATGAGTGCCTTGTGCTACGTCAGAATTAGTTCGCACTTCTGCCTTGAGAACACTGGCAGTTCTTGGAAAACCTTCAGGTATCTGTTAATAAGAACTTAAATTTTAGAAAGAAAGCTTACAGTAGGAAGATAGGACTGTGCAATATGGTAGGAATCAAAAACGTGAATTCCAAAGCTACTGCTACATTCTAGATATAACTGATAGCTGGGCTAAATTAATCTTGCTAATGGTGGAAATGAACCGGCCCAGCTGAGAGATATGCAAAATAGGAGTAAATGATTTAGAGGAGATTGAAAAAAAAATGTAGGTAAAGGTGGGGGGTGGGCAGGAAAAGAGAAAGGCACTTAATAATATAAATATAATTAGGACTTAGATGGCATTGTTTTTCTTTTTTTCTTCTTTTGCTCCCTCCTTCTCCTCCTCCTCCTCTTCCTCCCCTCCTCCCCCAACACCTCTCAGTGCTGGGAATCAGATCCAAAGCTCGGCACATGTCTAGCAAGCCATTATCACCAAACTAGACCTGAGTCAGGATTGATGAAGAAAAAGAGGGATTTGGGGGAAAGAATGACCAGAGTGGCAACAAAAAAAAAAAAATCACAAAATCCTGTATCCCAAATAAAACAAAACCGGCAACATCATATATAGTTCTTCTTCAAAAGTGGTTTGGCGGAGAATTGCAAGGAGGTATCAACAGAGTCCGTCAGGGTCATGACCTTGATACTAGGCCTGCCCGAATGCCAGGCAGGCAGGAGTGGTCATAGTTTGGGCCACAGCTGCACTAAAATGGGAGTGGCTGGTAGAGGATGGTGGAGAAATGAAATACGTAAGGACAGGAGAGCATCCAGGCTAGTAAAAGCTTGTGTCCTGATGCCTTTTAAGAATTCTCCTGGTTCCTAATCTGTTGTGGCCTGTGGCCTTGGTCCTACTGAGATTCTTCAAAGGCTTATCAAGAATGTCCAGGTCTCTGTGAAACCCTACTATACCTGGGTTCACTAGGAATTTGGCATAGGAAAGGAGCTAATGAACCTCATCCTTTATAAAAATCAGGAGTGCTGATAAGAGTAAAGCTTTAAAAGGCTCCAATCCTGCACCTGCCCATGTCCACCATTAACCGCTCCCTGAGTCCACTGAATATGAGTCATGTTGGCTAAAGCTATGTAAGCCATGCTAGACGGGAGCGTGGAACATCGCTGTACACTTGTGCAAGTACCATTTACAATGTGGCATTAATAAATGTATGTGAGAAGAAAAAAGAATTACCTGGCTAGGTCAGCCCAGCAGGTCTACCTCCCTTTGGGTGAGTCAAAGACAAATGATTAGAAGTCCAACCACAGTGGTGACAACTTATGCTGGTCACAGGTTTTCCCTTCCCTGTGGAAAAGGGAGATTAATGGGGAAAGAGTTAGATGAGCTGCTATGGTACTTGACACACTGTCAGGAGGCAGAAACCCCCGGCTAGGAAACAGGATGCACCTCAACTGAATCCCACGGGATCTGAGGGACTGGAGTGGACAAGGAAGTCAGGGGAGTGTAGTGTGTGTGCTGCTTTCTGGAACAGAAAGTAGGTATCAGATAACTCAAGACCAGCAAGAGACAAGCACCTCTCTCTCTCTCTCTCTCTCTCTCTCTCTCTCTCTCTCTCTCTCTCTCCTATACGGTATTATAAAACCAACCTTTATTCCTTAAGTGAAATAAACAGGGAAAACTGTGGAATGGAGAAAGAGAAAGTCCCTAAAAGCTATTTGAGATTCTGTTCACAGCTGAGCATTGTGGTGCACGCCTTTAATCTCAGCACCTGGGGAACAGAGGTAGACGGGTCTCTGTGAGTTTGAGGCCAGCCTGGTCTACATAATGAATGCTAGAGTAGCCAGGGCTATGTAGAAAGTGTAGAGACCCTGTATTTAAAAAAAACAAAACAAAACAAAACAAAAAAATCTTTAGCTGAGCATGGTGGTGCATGTCTAAAATCCCAGCACTCAGGAGGCAGAAGCAGGCAGATCGCTGTCAGTTCAAGGCTAGCTTGGTCTACAAAGTGAGCCCAGGACAGCCAAGGCTATACAGAGAAAACCTGTCTCAAAAAAAAAAAATAATAATAATAATCATTTTCACGAAACTGTTACTTGAGCTTCAAGCAACTGTCTTAGTTAGTGTTCTATTGCTGTGAAGATACAACATGACCACAGTAACACTTATAAAAGAGTGCATTTAATTGGAGCTGGCTTGCAGTCCCAGAGGGCTAGTCCACTGTCATGGTGGGGAGCGGGGTGGCATGCAGGCAGACATGTTCCTGGCGAAGCAGTTGAGGGTTCTCCATCCAGGTCCACAGGCAGCAGGAAGAAGGAGCCTGTCTTGAGCTTCAGAAACTCCACAGCACAACCCCAGTCACACACTTCCCCCAGAAAGGCCATACCTACTCCAACAAGGCCACCCCTTCTAATCCCTCTCAAGTAGTGCCACTCCTTGATGACCAAGCATTCAAATACATAAGCCTGTGGGGGGGGGTCATTCTTATTCAAACCACCACATTGCACTCTTTGGCCCCCATAAGCTTGTAGCTATATCATAATGCAAAAATGCAGTCAGTCTAACTTCAAAAGTCGCCATAGTCTATACCATTTTTTCCATTAAAATTAATTAACATATGTTATTGAATTTCAGGAACTTGGCACTTTTTTAAAATTTCCAAATGTCTACAACGTTCTTAACGTTGTTCCAAAGTTCAAAGTCTTTTCTGAGACACAAAGGAAAAAAAATTGTCACCCCTTGTTTAAAAAAAAAAAGCAGACTACATACTTCCAACACACAATTGGGACATGATAACGTTACCAATCTAAAAGGAGGGGTGGGATGGGGCGCATAGTGAGAAAATATTGGCCCAAAGCAAGACTGAAAACCAACCAGGGCAAACTGCGAACTACCTCTCCATGTCTGATGTCAAAGCACTCTTCAGATCTCCAGCTCTTTCCTCTTCGCTGACTGCCACACACACTCTCTCTCTCTCTCTTGGGCTGGTTCCACACCAGGTCTGCAGGTCCCTTTGGCAGGTATCTCACAATTCTGACGTCTTCAACATCTTGGGGTCTCCACCACAATCCAGGCATCCCCATCACGGCTTCACCCAATGGCCTCTCCTGGCTTCCAAGCGGGGCATCCTGACACATGCCTGGCCTCAGTGCCTTTCCTTAGCCACGGAGGGAGATTCCACAATCCCTTCCTTGTGTTCTTGACTCTAAAGCCAGAATCACCTGGCTGAAGCAGCCACATCACTAAAAATGGTAACTGGAAACGATACGGAACCTATCATGGAGACTGACGGCGATGGCAGGAGGGGATACAGTGAGACAAGCATCAACTGGATGGGAGGATTTTGACAATTTTTTAACCTAATTTTAAAACAGGAATAGAATTTGTGCGTTTCAGATTGTTGAAGGATTGTCAGAAATGTGCTGGGTTGTGGGCACTTGATATTACTTTCAAGCTAAATGCTAAGTCACTTCACATCACAATGGAGTGTTCTTTTGTGTCAAGAACATAGATGAAACTGGTCACTTTTGTTTTGACTAAGCCAGCAATTCAGGCCTAGCTCTCTCTTGGAGGGCCCACTTCCCTAAAGAGCTTAGCTCAGCTCAGCGTACTTCCTAGGAACCCACATCAATCCGTGTATCCGGTTCCGTCAAGGGAGGCCATCTAATTGTAGAAGCAGCTGAGGTCTTTCAGTAAAGCCCTGGAAAGGAGTTTAGCCTCTGAGCAGCTCTGGGCACAAGAAGCCTCACTCCTTGAGGTCATCTTGACAGAAAACTGGAATTGTGGGCTGGAGAGATGGCTCAGCAGGCTAAAGGCTCAAAACAACAATAAACAACAACAACAGCAGCGGATTTGTTAATATGACAACCACAACACAGTGAAAGAAAAACGTTTTGTCCCTTTTTAAAAAAGAAACCACAGAACTGGGCATGGCGGCACATAATGTCCTCCTAGCACCAGGGGACTGTAGCAGAAAAAGCATGAATTTGTGGCCAAGCTGGGCTCTGGGGTGGGGGGCAGGGTAGGGGATGGAGGTGGGGGATGGGGGTGGGGGATGGGGGGCGGGGGTGGAGAGGTGGAGTTTGTTGTTGCTGTTGTAGAAGAAGCTGTGGGAGAAGTAAGAAAAAGAAGAAGGGGTGGAAGAGGAAGGAGGAGGAGGAGGAAGAAGAAATTAAACATGAATTCTAACAACCATGTTCTTAGCCGATTTAAAAAAAATATTTTTGAACATGCAACATATTTGTTCATATTCTTTCTCCCTCCTCCTTCTTAGCAGATCTGTGAGGGCAGCCCATGATGGGCTGGGCATTTCTCAGGGCTAACTTACTTCAAGCTGCCTATGATTTGACTTTGAGTGGAAAAAAAAAATGAAGCAAAATCTGAAGTCATTTTGTGAAACAATCTCATTCAAAACCCAGTTTTGATGCTCTTGGGAGAATGGACGGATGGCGATAAGGCACAATCGGGACAGGGTGTCTGCTTCGGGGATGCGAGGCTTAAGATGGCCTATGTTGAGCATGTCCTCTGGCGATCTTCAGAAGACTCGAGAACCTGAAACTACAGCAACAAGTGGGCGCCATTCCTTTTGGCTTTGGCCTGAGTCAAGGTCCTAGACTCTTTCTGGGCCTTCTGTCACTTGTGGAGAGAGGTCTGGCAGGCCCAGATTACTGGGATGATATTATAACTATCGGAAAGCAGATAAGAAAAGGCTGGTAACTGCAGCCACAGTCAAGGAACCCTCAGGCCCCAAGGCAACAGGGACGCCCAGGCACTTGTCTGGTTCTTGTTGCCCGCAAGCTCAGTTTTTAGTTTTAAGATCCATTATTTGTAACTAGTTAGCAGCTAAGCCACTGTGACTAAGATTAGATTCTAATCTCAATCTAGATGCTTATTTAAATTTCCATTCTGGATCTATCATGTCAGGAAGTGCAGGGAAACTAAGAGAATGCTCCCCAGCACCCTGAATTTTAACCTGTATTTTCTCTGTCAGTGTTATTAACAGCCCCTACTTATATATTAATGGTATAAAGTAAAGGTTTCTAGGACATTTCCATACTTGTGTATATGATCGAAGTGAATATACTATTTTACACTTCATTCACTATTTTATTACTTTCTTGCTCTTCATATTTTTTTTTTCACATTTTCTTTGGCTTAGCTTTAAAGAGTTCAGTGTGATGTGGCAGGCCCATAATGCCTGCACACAAGAGGCTAAGCCAGAAAGATCTTGAGTTGGAAGCTAACCCGAGCTACATGACAGAAACTTTGGTCTAAATATAAAGGCAGTAACAACAAAAAGATTAAAGAACAGAAACTCCAATTTTTACATTATTTTATTGAGTGAATTTATTTGGCACAATCAAATCGGCAGTGTCCTGTCTTCCACCTGCACTGATACTGCTTCAACTGAAAGAAGATGCCACAGCTGTCCCTTCTTCCCAGAAGAAATAACAAATGTTGATCATTAACCAACAAAATTACATCCCTTACAGGAATCTCCTTCACTTAAATGCAGACTTCCTTGCACACCCTTGGGTTCCCAGATGAATCTGGGGAAAAAAAAGCCCTCCAATAGACTTCCAGCAGTGCGGAAGCCACAAGAGTCCCTCATTTTATTGTCACACAGAAAGACCAATGAACAAGAACCTCCCCCTGAAATTAAGGACAGAGTCCAGACAAATAAATGATTTCCAAGGGATGACTGTGGGAACTGGTATGCAGGTTCCTGAGCAGAGAGGACGGCTAGACCATCCTCTGCTACATCTTCAGTCACTCTGGTTCTCCTACCTCTCTTCTCCATCTCTTTTCTACCTGTACATTGTCCGGCTCCTATCTCTCCCCACGCCTGCCTTTTGTTTTTCCATCCCAACCTCCTTGAACTCGGGGAATTAGGGGCTGTTGCCCCTCTCACCACCCAGCACTAAGTGTTGGGCGAAGGAAGGACGGTCAGCGGCAAGTGAAAGGTGAGGAGGGTGCTGAACTGCTTGTGCGGAGGCTGGCAACATCCAGAGCCCGGTTCCAATCCTGTCTGTGCTATGGCTGGACTCTTGTCCACTCCCGGTGCCTGCACCTCTAGTTAAACGTCTGCAGAGAGTAACCAAGGTCTCCTGAGACCTTAGGGCAGGCACGCATCCTTACAGTCCTTAATGATTCCTCCAACTCCAACTTCAGTTCCGGTCCCACCACCCCACGTCTGTCCGCCCTTAACCTGGAACTGACCCAGTTCCCTTCTTGTCAAAGCCTGGCTCCTGGGTCACGGGTCACATGCCGTCTAGAGCAGCCTCTTGACTGGAGAAGGTGCGGTCGCGTCCGCTTCAAATCAGGTCGGGAGACTTTCAGAAAGGCGACAGGGGGGCTGGGCTTTCTGTGGAACAGGCTGGGAGGACAGCGGTGACATCCTGGCTGGCTCTGCGGGCTTCCCGCCCCATGAGGGTTTTGCCAAGGTCACCCACGCAAGGCCGCTCTCTTGAGCGCCCGTGAGCGGCTCGGTGACTCGGGAGGATCGGCGAGATTTGGGTTAGGTGAGATCTCTGGCAGGGACGGTCCCTCGGCCTCACCGAGGCCTTGTCCTGCCACTTCCACCAGAAGGCTCAGCAAGGTTCACCACGGACCCCCAGGTCCCCAGGTACCGGTGGGTCAGCAGTCTGGGATGAGGGTTGGCACTGTCTCTTTTTTTATCCTCTCCAAGAAGTCAGCTTTGTCAAAAAAGTTTTCAGGGTGTCATCATCTACCTCCGCTCCATAGCTTGGTTTACAGGCAGACGTGCACTATATACTAAGGAAAAGTTGAAAATACTTATAGACAGCATCGTCGCAGGTTTATAAAATATGTGATCTTTATAACGTAAGAAACAGAACAGTACTGGGGGCGTGGGGGGGGGGCGTCTTTGTTCTCTCCCAGTCTTTGCGAACTTTTCTTCTAATCGGAAACCAGAAAACGCCAGTTGTTCATTCTGGCTCACCGACATCCTGGTGCCCCGCCGCCAAGCACTGGCATTGAACTAGGGGGACTTTCCCTGCCGTCCAAGGCTCCCGGGAGAGCCGTGTCCCGGGGTGCACAAGTTCCTCCAGACCCACCTCCTGGCTGCAGCCGGGTCACTGGAAAGCGCACGTTGTCCTAGTCCGGGGGTTTTCCGGAGCTTTCAGAACAGATGGAGCTTCCGGGCTGGGGGGAGGGGGGATGCTCGGCGAGAGGTCCGCAGCCACGGAAGGGGGTGAGGGTGGGAGTGGGACGGGGGGGGGGGGGGAAGGTTGGAACTAGCTGGTGAGCAGAGCGAGACCTTGACTCCTGGTCCCTGAAAAGCACTGAGCTCGCCTAACGCTCCCTTCTCCCGGTGCTTGGTTTCCTTCACTCTGAAAAGACCCGGCACCAAAAAGGCTGCTGACTCTACAGAGGAGGTGTGCTTTGGCGTAAAATTCGCGGACAGAGGTCTTTCCCCTCCCCGCGGGGCCATGGCAGCTGAGGGAGTTGGGCAAGAGGACAATTTTGTCTTTCGTTTCTTCCAAGTTTCTCTTCCCCTTCTACTAGCTCAGTGTCGGGTGTTTGTCAGGGAGAAAAGTTTTTTGAGGTGGTGGGGGGGGGGGAGAAAGTTCCTTCCTTCTTGCAACCACATTCTCTCTTAGAGACGGAGAGAGCTGGAGCAGAAGGAGGCGAAGGTAAATGTCTTTTTTAGAGGGGAGCCTTCCCTCGCTCATTGATTCAAAGAAACTTCCATTTTACAACTAGCGTTGTTTTAAACAAGACAAAAAAGAAAAAAAGAAAAACAAATATCAAAACATGAGAAACCTTAAAGGCACGCATGACCACCACGGACGAGGCGGGGGTGGGTGGGGGGGTGGGTGGGGGGTGCGGCGAGCCATTCAAACTTCCTTGTAAACCGTTTGGACACCTGGCTCATTTCAGTAAAAACATAGCTATGCATCTTCTCGTTTGTGGCATTTGAAGCCAATCAGCCTTGTGCAAAAGCAGAGCCCTGCAGCCCTTCATGGGGTTCACAGGCCTCAGGGGTCAGAGAGGAGCAGCTTGTCCTGTGTATGGAGTTGGGGTGTCAGTGCTGCTGTGTACCTAACACCTACACATACTCCTCTTTTTTTTTTTCCCCTCAGGAGAAGAAATAAGACTCTGGAATCCGCCTCTAGCTTTGGCCACTGGAAGGCTCTCAGGTGAGTGTGTGCCTCTGGGTATCCAGCATTTAAAAGGTTAACACCCTGAGCCTGGAGTACAGGACCCAGGCCTTTGGTTCCTGCCTGTTAGCAGAACTTGTTTTTCATTTCATTTCTCTCCTTGTACAATAGTTTCTTTGTGAACAATCATTAATGTTTGTCGCACCGTTAGTGTTTTACAACTTTGTAAAGTCAGATAGCAGAGTAATATATAATGTAATGCATTGCCAATAATCCTTTACTATCTCTAATTCTATTTCAGTTAAAAAAAAAACTAATGGTTTGTAGGTTTTGTAGAGAAAAAATTGTTAAATATTTGAACAGGTCTTAGTAGACATGGTGTCAAATTCCAAAGGTACACGGTGTGCAGTGAGAAGTCTCTCTCCTGCCCCTGGCCCTTGGTTTCTCCTTCCTAGGACAATGACTGTCACCACTTTATAGCCCCTTGGCCTTCGGTGTAGTTGGTGAATTAAAGCCAGCAGAGGGCAAAAGCACTTTTTTTTTTTTTTAGCTTCTACACACCAGTAGCTTAAAAACAAACAAACAAAAACTAAACAAAAAACAACTGCTACTCTTAAATTGGTTATTTTAAGCATTGTTTCTCTTTCTACTGAATACTGAGGCGACAAGGATTCAAGATACTTTGTAGAAGGTCCTTGTGCCTGGCGTGGTGGGGCAGGCCTTTAATCCCAGCACTTGGGAGGCAGAGGCAGGTGGATTGCTATGAGTTCGAGGCCAGCCTGGTCTACACAGCAAGTCCAGGACAGCCAAGGCTACACAGAGAAACCCCGTCTCTAAAAACAAAACAAACAAACAAACAAACAAAGAAGGTTCTTGTGCCTCTGGACATTAACAAATAGGTTAGTTTGTTTATTGGCCTTTGTGATTCCCCCCAAACAAGCTGCAGAGTGGTCCGTGAGTGGTAGGCCTCTGCTCATATTCTTGCATGCAGGAAGAGGATGATTGGCATTTGTGGTAAGCTGATGTTTTGGTTCACATCCTCCTATGAGGCAGCACCAGCAGCCGTACTTCCCTCCTTAACAATGGTGTCCATGCTCACCTCCTGCTGGCCACAGCACACACACACTTCGGAACCCCTCTTCTCTTACCGTCTGCAGTTCGCAAAGTATTAACTGTTAATCCTGGAAGGGAGGCAGTTTGTGTAGTGCTAAGAGTTGGGATCCTGGCTGTGACACCTTGTTTTAGACCGGAACCAATTCTTTAAATTCTATATAACTACACCTCCCTCACTTGGACAGGGGTGGTTTGTGGGGCTGTTTTGAAGACAGGCAGAGATGGTAAAAGTCGAGCCCTCAGCCCCGTGCCTAGCACACGGTAGGTATATCATAAGCACAGGCCTTTTAAACTGTCAGCGGCTGTCATCACTTCATCTTCCTAGGACAGGTGAATGCATTGATCAGCTTATGGTGCAGTAACAAATAGGCCCCAGAAATCTCAGAATGGGTTTCTTGTTCATAGGCTATATGCCTAATGTGTCCATCTTTGGCCCTTCCCTCTGGGACTCAGACGGAAGTAGTAGTTCCTTAGGGGGCTGCTGATGCTATGGCAAGGGATGCAGGGAGGTGGAACTACATAGCCGCTTTTAAAACATCTGCTTAGCAGTAAGCTTTTGCATCGCTGTTTGTGTGGACACAGTTATTAATGGAATGGGCCAGCAGACCAAGGCAGGGGAGCCTTTTTAAAGGGCCGGCTGGGAACAAGAGACAGAGGCAACAAACTCTACCACGGTGTTTGCTGGAAGGAATCACAATATGGACTCAGAGGTTCATCAAACCCTAAGAATGAGACAGCCAAGGCTACACAAAGAAACCCTGTCTCAAAAACAAAACAACCAACCAAACAAACCAAAACAAAAAAGACCCTAAGAATGAATTCACACCAAGACTACCATAGATCTGCCTGCCTCTGCTTCGCTGAGTGCTAGGATTACAGACATGGGCCACCACACCCAGCTGCTCTGCAGGCTTTTTGTTTGTTTGTTTGTTTTGTTTTTGTTGTTTCGAGACACGGTTTCTCTGTGTAGCCTTGACTGTCCTGGACTCACATTGTAGATCAGGCTAGCCTTGAACTCATAGCAATCCACCAGCCTCTGCCTTCCATGTGCTGGGATTAAACGCGTGTGCCACCACCTCCTGGCCTGCTCCTCAGTTTTTTATGTGAATTCTGGGAACCTAGGCACAGTCCTTACACTGGCAAGGCAAGTGCTCTACCAACCAAGCCATCTTCCAAGTCCATCATTCTATCCTGAAGGGCATTTGGTTTTTTGTCTGTTTATTTGTTTTTGTTTTGTTTTTCGAGACAGGGTTTCTCTGTGTAACAGTCCTGGCTGTCCTGGACTTGCTCTATAGAGCAGGCTGGCCTTGAACTTACAGAGATCTGTCTGCCTCTGCATCCTAAGTGCTGGGACAACAGGTAGGCTACCACTACCCGGCTCTATTCTGAAGTTTCTTTGTTTGTTTGTTTGTTTTTTCTTTTTTCTTTTTTTAAAAATTATGTATATATTATGTATGCAGTGTATACCTGCAGGCCAGAAGAGGGCATCAGTTCACATTATAGATGGTTGTGAGCCACCGTATGGTTGCTGGGAATTGAATTCAGGACCTCTGGAATTGCAGTCAGTGCTCTTAACCTCTGAGCCATCTCTCCAGCCCTTTTTTCGTTTTTCAAGACAGGGTGGGCTGTCCTGGACTCACTTTGTAGACCAGGCTGGCCTCGAACTCACATCGATCTGCCTGCCTCTGAAGTTTTAACTTGCCAAGTGTAATGTAGTTTTATTGTAGAAAACTTTTAAACAGACAGGGAATATAGGTGGAAAGTGGATGTTACCCAAGAGTCACAACAATGAATTCTATTTATCAATTGCTAATTACATCATTGCATAACAGTGTAATTACTCTCATTCATGCTGTCTCGAATAATTCCTCTTGAATAATGAGCCTTTATTATCATAATAAAAGTATATTCAAATGACAGCATGAAGCGATTTATTCAGTTCCACCCATTGCATGTTAGTTAATTCTTGCTGGCTTTCATTTCAGTTATTTTTACCATGCGTGGCTCAAGACTTTGATGACTCCTCTCAATGCTTTGGTTTTCAATTTACATTTGAGGAGCCCTTACCTTGTCGGAACTTCAGTATGCTGCAAGAGATAGGAATGAAAAATTAAGATTAAAGTTAATCTCTAAATTAACAAAAGATACTTTCCTTGGCTGTCATTTATGAAATAAG
The DNA here is from genome assembly GCF_964271855.1 of Acomys minous. Taxonomy (NCBI): domain Eukaryota; kingdom Metazoa; phylum Chordata; class Mammalia; order Rodentia; family Muridae; genus Acomys; species Acomys minous. The sequence goes on from NC_140496.1 coordinate 83,211,943, forward strand.
TAAATGAAGCCTGGTTTTAGCACTGGCTGTTCTTCCAGAGGATCTGGGTTCAATTCCCTAGCATCCTCATGGCAGCTCACAACTGTCTATAACTCCAATTCCAGGGGCTGTAACACCCCTACACCTATGCACATAAAATAAAATAAAATTAATTAAAGCAAGTCCATAAAAATAAAAAGGTTTCACAACTTATAGTAATCATGTTGTAATAGAATTAATAGACCGTACGTTTTCTTTGTGTATAGTTCCTCTGAGGATATTAAAACCCAAATCAGTTTGGTTTTTATAGTCTCACTAGATTGTCCAGGCTGGGCTTGAACTCATGATCTTTCTGCCTTAGCTCCTCAAGCATTAAAAGGGCATGCCACCACAACACATCTGAGTTTATTTTTTAAAGTACAACCATCCTAATTCTCAGTTTGCATCGCTATTTAAATGAGAAAGGAATCGACACTAACTCTCTGCTTCCCCTAAAATCCCTGTGCTGTTAACAATCATGCACATTATGAGAACGGCCAAAGGAGAACTGAAACAAAGAGCGAGGAAGAGGGATAGCACCCCTTCCTTGTATTTTTCTCAGTTGAGGACCTCCCTCCCCCCTCCCTGCCCCCTGCACCACAAGAGGGCAGCACTGGAGGAACTAACCTGACTGTTTGACTGTTGCAGCCCCGGAGAACATCATGTCCACCTTTGAAGACGCAGATACAGAAGAGACGGTCACGTGTCTCCAGATAACTGTTTATCATCCTGGCCAGCTGCAAGGTGGAATATTTAAATCAATAAGGTTTTGCAACAAAGAGAAATTTCCTTCTATTGAAGTGGTGAAATTTGGACGCAATTCCAACCTCTGTCGGTATACCTTTCAGGACAAACAGGTTTCCCGAGTTCAGTTTGTTTTACAGCCGTTTAAACAGTTCAACAGCTCGGTCCTCTCGTTTGAAGTCAAAAACATGAGTAAGAAGACCAGTCTGATGGTGGACAACCAGGAGCTCGGCTACCTCAATAAGATGGACCTGCCTTACAGGTGCATGCTCAGGTTTGGGGAGTACCAGTTCCTGCTGGAGAAGGAAGATGGAGAGTCAGTGGAATCCTTCGAGACTCAATTCATCTTGTCTCCAAGACCACTCTTACAAGAGAACAACTGGCCATCACAGAGTCCCATACCCGAAGATGGGGGCTACTCATCCTATTTCACCCACAGAACGTCTCCTACAGAAATGGATGAAAATGAGTCGTGACCGGAGTCCCAGTAGAGAACACGGAGGATGAGGACACAGGGAGCCACTTGAGAGGCGCTCTGCTTCTCTGGAGTTTGTGAGTGTGGCGCAGCACACATATCTGCGTGTCGACTTTGAAAAGCCTCTAGACTGTGTTTGTCATCAATTTAGTCTTTTCATTCTGGATCTACAGAGAGTTAAGTGTGCATCCGTAAGGGCTGGTGTACAGGACACGTCTTCTGTGTCCTAAGGTTGTTCTTGCTCCTTTTTCTGCTTGGTGCCACTCCCGTGCTTTGTTTTGGCAGCAGCTATCTCTTGTCTTGGTCACGTCATTTCGTAGCAGCCTATGTTTTGCAAGGTTGGATCTCTTGCAGCTTGTTCGCTGGTGTCTGTGGCATGCTAGCGCTTGCAGAGCCGGAGCCCTGCAGTGAGTCCTAGAGTGCTGTCTGAGTCACTGTGCTTTCATATGGGAAGCCTGGAGAACTAACACCTTGATTTTCTTTCTATGGAAGTATAATGTTTATTCCTAACACGGCAGTTTTGCTTTTTTTTTTTAACATTTAAAGACCATTGAGGTTAAAAGCATTCTCTTACAAAACTGAAAGTGAATTGTAAGTATCTTACACATTTAAAAGTTGCAGAAATCAACACTTTTAACACCTTCTTGGCTTATGATAAAAGTCAGAGCTCAGGCCCCTTGCTCTTTGAACCTTCTTAAGGAAAGAAAATGTGTTCTTAGGGGGCTCTGCAGAAGTGAGTATATGTGAATATTTATAACAAATACTCCAATATTTCTGAAGTTTCAGCTTCACATGAAGTTGTACTTATTTAAAAGATTCTCACGTTAGCTAGATTAAATGCTAGTGAATGGTATGTAAAAGCGAACGATAGCAATCATGTTAAGGTAAATTCCAGCATTACCAGGAAGTATAATTTCCTTGGTAAATGAAAATTTCATGCTGTAACAGGAACAGTTATTTGGGGGTGGGAGTAGGTCAAGTGAAGAAAGCTAGCCATACACATATTTTAATTTTGCTTTTTTGACAACATCTTGCTTCGAAAGCTCAGGCTGGCCTTGAACTCATGCATTAGCTCCTGAATGCTGTGATTACAAGTGTGTACCCCGGTGCCTAGCTTAATGTAACTTAATTTCTGCAACAACCTGTAGCGGTGATCTTCATTCACATTGTGTTAAGATGTGCTAAATGTTAATAGATTCTGACATTTTCAGTGCTATTGAAGAATCTCCTGTCTCAGTGTTGTGTAAAAATTACTCCCCAATTATCTCTGATTGGTTAATAAAGAAGCTGAAGAGCCTATGACTGGGCAGAGGAGACAGTAGACAGAACTTCTGTGTGTGTGTGTGTGTGTGTGTGTGTGTGTGTGTGTGTGTGTGAAAGAGAGAGAGAGAGAGAGAGAGAGAGAGAGAGTGTGAGAGTGTCACCAAGCCATGAGGATGTTTTCATGAGGAGGCTGGGCCATGAGAAGAAGGTCATTGGGCCATGAGGAGGGAGGAGGTTGCAGTGGAGGAGTTGCCAGGAAGACAAAGATGGAGAAGAGGTGGCCAGGGAAATACTAGAGGACAGGAAACAGGGCATGTGGCTAGGAAGTAGGCCAAGTTAGCATAGATAGGTTAGAATAGATCAATATCTGCCCAGTTATGGTGCTTAAAGCTTATTAATAAATGTAACAGGTCTCTGTCTCTATATTTGGGAGCTAGAGTGGGTATAGAAAAAAAAAACCATTAAAATCAACCAACAACCTTTTGAAACTATTTCTAATAAGCTTTTCAGCCTGGTGCCATATGAATACTATCTTCACTATGCATCTTGGTGGTGATCACCATCACTCCTGACTGTAAAATAGGACCTCACATGCTGCCCTGGGTCAAGGGTTGTTGTTAAGGGTGCCATTTCCTGTCACTGTGTTATGTACCCAGATGACTGCTTCATTTCTTGTTCAGTTTTCCTGCTGACTCCTGTGGTAAGCAAAGAATGGCTCACAGGTGTCCATGTGTCTATGAGCCAACTGCCACAACCTGTGAGTACATCATGACATAGCAAAGACAAGGGAATGCTGTGGATAGAATTAAAGTTGCTCATTAGATGGTCTTAAAATAAAGAGATCATCTTGGATTATCTCAGACTCAGTTAATAACAGGGTCTTTAAAAGAAGGAAGGATAAAACAGATGATACCAGAATGATGAAGTGTGACAAGGACTTGGCTAACTGGTAAGGGCTTTGCGCTTGGATGAAGGAGGCCTTAAACTAAGGAAAGCTGTGACATCTTGAAGCCAGAAAACGTGCATAGACATCCACGTGCTGGAAAAGGCAGAGAAACCTTAGCAAGGACCCTTTAGTCCAGTGGCACCTGCCATTGATGTCCGACCCTTAGAATTTTGAGATGATACATCTTTGTTGCAAATTATAACAATTTGTTACAGCAGCAAAGAGAAAGCAAACATACTCCCTCCCATGTAAGGTTATCGCTGTACCTATTCAATCGCGGTGAAGAGACACCACGATCAGAGTACTTATAAAGGAAGCATTTATCTGGGAAACTTGCTGACCATTTCAGAGGGTGAGTCTGTGGCTGTCATTGTGGGGCATTGGGGCAGCAAGCAAGCAGGCGTGGTGCTGAAGCAGCTCCTGAGAATTCACTTCAGGTTGAAGGTGGAGAGACAGCGACCCAGCCTGACTTGGGCTTTAGAAACCACAGTGACATATCTCCTCTCACAGGGTAACAGCCCCCAGATCCTTCCTTAACAGTCCACCAACTGGGAATGAGCCGCTAAAATATATGAGTCTATGGGGCCCTTTTTATTCAACCCAACAGAGTAAGGCACTGTCAATCAATAGCCTTCATTACTTTACCTTGCTTTAGGATTATACTTTCTTTTCTGAGGCAAATTTGCAAACTAGATCACCTAGCTTGTTAGACGTGCTTCCAGTGTGAATAGGCTGCCTAGGAGTGCAATACGTGAGTTATAATAGTGTTCTGATTACAAATAACAAAATGTCTCCTGAGCTACTCAAGCACAGAGGAGGTTCTTCAAGGGAGTCTGAAATATCTCACAGAACAAAAGGAAGGAGTGTTTCAGGCGCGCAGTGGGATTGCACTGGGCAGCCTCATTCCTTGGTGTGGCCTGTGCTGGCCCCATTCTCCATGCACATGGTCACAGGAACTCCCAACACGTTAATCACTGAAGGTGATTACTCTCTGAAGGTAACATAGTCACATTGTAAAACAGCTGCCTTGGTGTGTGGCCGGGTTGAAAGAAAATAGGATTTTCTAACAACAATAACAATACCAACAGCAACAACAAAATCAACCTAGCATGAGTGAAAATGAGGAAAAAGGAAAAGTGGTGTTTGATGCAGCACACTGTGTAGCTAAGAGGAAATTTCAGCACAGGTCTTATGAGCTCTGCCTCTGGGAGTTGGAAACAGGCTTTTAAAAGGGCACACCAACTCGTGCCAGTGTTACATGCAATGTACTGGGGAAAGTGAACTCATGTGGCATACGATTGTTAATGTTTTTATTTAAAAACTTATGTCTATAAGTATTCCTGTGTGAAGCAGGGAGCTTTGGCTCATGCCTGAAACCCCAGCACTCAGGGAGGCAGAGGCAGGTGGAAGCCAGCCTGGTCTACAAAGCAAGAATAGGACAGCCAAGACTACACAGAGAAACTCTGTCTCAAAACAAAACAAAACAACAAAAAAACCAGAAAGCAAAACAAACAAAACTAAAGTATGCCTGTGTGGAGGTCCATGCTAGAGTTACAGGAAGTTGTGAGCCGCCACGCCTGAGTACTTGGAACCAAGCTTGGGTCCTCTGCAAAAAACAGTGATTGAGTTCTTCTTAACTGCTGAGTCACATTTCCAGGCCCTGGCATAGAGTTAAATTTTTTTCTTTTTTTAGATTTATTTATAGGTGTAAAGACTTACACAGTTGAATGGGTGGAGAGCTGAGGCCGACTTTTGAAGAATCAATTACCTCCTTTCGCATATGATTTTACAACCACTTTCTAGAAAATTCTATTTCCATATCCAGTGCCTTGAGTGACAGGCAGAAGCTCTAACATGAACAGAGTTCAGTGAATGTAGGACGGGGTGTGTTCACCTGGGCTACAACACATGTTACAGAAAACTAGCCATGACCTTACTGTCTGGGAGATGCTGTTGGCAATCTGAATGGCAGCTGCCTCTCTGTGACCTATGGTTCTTTTGTTTTTTTCCTGCTTAGCATTCAGCTACTTCCTTACTCTTTAAGAATGTAGTAGGTGTGGTTACCACCTTATGGTGTGGGCTGTGACTGAAACTATCAGTCTCCATTGCAGGTGGTGACTAAGGGACAGACCTGCTGCAAGCGTGGGGCTGGGATTCCCTGAGCCTCTAGTTGGTCTGAGTTGCTTCAGAATCCATCCAGTTAACCCATTCTTCTGCTGTTCTGTCTACAGGAAAAGCTTTCTTTGCTGGTAGCTCACCCAGTTAAGTATTGGCTTTAGGATCAGGAGCTATGGGACAGCAAGGGCAACAGTGGCTCCAGCTCTGTTGCTGGTTTCATTTTCCTCTTGATGGAAGGCCACCAAGGAACGGGAGGTGAGTGCTTTGGCCTCACCACCAGCATCAGTGAAGTCCCCCTGCTCCTGCTCCAAAGCACAATTCATCATAAAACTTCTGAGGTTATTAGACAGGCTGTAAACTGAGGCAATGGAACCCATCTTAGGCCTCCTCATGTTCTGCTGCTCAAACGCCTTCCCAGAGGAAGACAGACAGCATTTACCTCTCTTCCTGAGGCCCCAGACACAAAGTAGGTGTGATTCCAACAGAGGTCATTCTGACAGACAGGGCACTGGGTGAGAGGTCACGGGCAGGAGCATTAAAAGGAGCCACACTGCAAAGAAGGTCTGCTCACGTAGGATGGATAATGACTCCTCTATGACCATGCAGGTGGCACCCCTTACCCGACTTAGGTACTCTAACTCTCCCTGAAGCCAAGAGGAAAGGAGGGATTTGTGGGTGAGAGTCCCAAGACCCTCCCGAGCCCTTCCACCAAGGAAGGAAGTCAACAGTCGACAAGCCCAGCTGCAGTGCTCTTTTGTAGGAGGACACAGAGGACTTGACTGTGAGAGCAGCTTAGCTCACACGTGTTGACACACAAAGCCCACAAATCTCAACTCAAAGGGGATGAGAAAGAGTTTTATCCTGGAGCCGAGTAATGAGTGACCATGGGCCCCAAGTTCCATGTACTGACTCAGAAGCAGTTTCATGACGTTTGCTTAGCAACAGAACAAGGCAAGTCATACATCAAGGAGCTTTTCAGACGCACTGGTGTAAACAGTAAGTGAGTGGCTGCAGCACTCTGCTGTAAGCCTCAGATGTGGTTTGGTGACTCTTATCCTTTTGGTTGGTGGGAAATTAAGGTGTTGTTAATAGACTCCAAAAGGTTTTATCTGCAGTCAGGATGTAAGGCTCTACCATAGAAGGGAGCAAGGCATGGCTATGTAGCGGGCTAAAACTAACTTAAGATAAATTGGAATTAGTCCCTAGACCTGCAACATCTCTAGCTCTCCAGACACTCAAGTTTTTGGTTTCTTTCTGTTCAGGAATTCTCCCCCATAGAAGATAGCCTGGTACAAAAACATTTGTTTTGTTTTGATTTTTTTCAAGACAGGGTTTCTCTGCATAGCCATGGCTGTCCTGGCCTCTCTTTGTACACCAGGCTTGCCTCGAACTCACAGAGATCCACCTGCCTCTGCCTCTCCAAGTGTTGGGATTACAAATATGCGCTAGGGGCACCCAGCTCACTGGGCTATTTTAAAACAAGTTTTTAAAAATCCTTGGCTAAGTAAACAGAACAAAACAAACCCGTAACTTCCCAAACCCTCACAAACAATGTTGACCCAGTGTCTAGAGCAGGAGGAAGCTTGACGTTCAATGTGGGCTGAGTCAGACTGCCGGGGTTTATCATCATTGCTGATGCTTCCTGACACTCTGTTTTCCTTTTCCTTTCTCTGAAACTAAGGATTAAGACAGTGCCTCCCACAGAGGGCCTCTGCGAAGCTCAGCTGCGGTGTGGCGTGGCGTCTGTCATCACAGTGCTCCGTGTTACGTTAGGAGTAGCACCGAGCAGCTGGCTCTTGTATCTCATGTACTCTTGAATTGACACAGCTCTCACCACTACAGAACTAAAAGGGGATAGGAGATAGTTTGAGTAACCATATACCAGGATGCCCAAAGGATGCCTCATAGATGTGATTATGTGAGATTTTTTTTTTTTATTAGTCAAGGAATGAATATGTTGGTGGGGCTAGTATGCAGCTGGGTAAAATGACTCTGCTAAGAATACATTTCAAAGGTTTCGGTGGCGCTAAGAATGTTAGCTGAGTCAGAAGGGTGGGCAATGGAGGCCTCAAAGGGACTACAGATAATTCAGGATAATTTAGCTCTGAGTCTTCATCATTCTAACTCTCCCAGTCGAGTTTCTTTTTAAAATTTATTATTTATATATTATTTTTTTTATTAATGAGTTCTCTATCTCCACGTACACCTGTGTCTTAGGGTGTCACTGCTGTGAAGAGACGCCATGGCCACGGCAGCGCTTATTAAAGAAAACAAAACATTTAATGGGGGCTGACTTACAGTTTCAGAGGTTTACTCCGTTATCATCATGGCAAGAAGCATGACAGTGTGCAGGCAGACATGGTGCTGGAGGAGCTGAGAGTTCCGCATCTCGATGCACAGGCAGCAGGATGAGACTGTTCCACGCTGGGCATAGCTTGAGCATATAAGACTTTCAAGCTTGCCTCCACAGTGACACACTTCCTTCAACAAGGCCACATCCCCCAATAGTCCCACTCCCTGTGGGCCAAACATTCAAACACATGAGTCTAAGGGGGCCATTCCTATTCAAACCACCACAACCTGTATGCCAGAAGAAGGCATCAGATCCCATATGGTCATGAGCCATCATGTGGTTGCTGGGTATTGAACTCAGGACCTCTGGAAGAACAACCAGCGCTCTTAACTGTTGAGCCATCTCACCAGCCCCATCCCAGTCAGCTTTGTAGCCTTCTCAACACTGGGTGGCTTGGGTTTTCCTAGAGAATTAATTTAGAAAGAATGTCACTAGGTCTAGGTGTCAGGGAGTCTCCAAATAAATGTTTAATTTTAACAAAATACTCATAACAATAATTTTCAAGTTCCATCTCATTTCGTCTTTAACGTTTTCCGAGGGTGTTAAGTATCATTTTGGTGAAGCTGTTTCTTTTACAGTATTCCACTTTGCTTTCTACAATCAAAATATTAATAGGAGATACTAAGTAAAATAAAGACAGGAAAATACTGCATTTGACATATCTTATTAGATGTTTGTTAATAAACTATGCCTGGGGTTTCTGTAGCTAAAGTAAAATGCAAAGTCTGTCTTCTGCTAGAATACATTATCCATTTTCTAAAAATGAAAGGGGGGAATTTCAAACTATCATTTTAGAGATAAACTGTAGCCTCTTCAGTAAGATCCCCCACATAATGCCTCATCCCCCTCCAGCTCCCTAACAGAAAAATTGCAAATATCTATGCTGACCCTTTGTTATCCTTCACCACCTCCTTCATTTGCCTAGCACACCTCATCCATCACCCTTGCTGTTCCCCAAGGTCACCAGTCCCCCCTATCAGGACATTTTGATGCCAGTGACCCCACTCTCAAATTATGTATCTGCATCTTTAGGAGCCTTTTTACCCCCCTGCCAACGCCCCCACCCCACTCCCGAGAGCAGCTTAGCTTCTCTGCCTATACTTCCCTGTGGGAGAACTCAGCTACTATGACTTAAAATACCACCCCGGTCACTGTTATGGTTAATGTCAAATTGACAGGACCCAGAATTGCCAAGGCGAGAAGCCTTGGGGTGTGCCTGTGAGGGATCATCTAGTTAGAGGAAGGAAGAGGCACGTCAACTATAGATGGTACCATTCAAGTGGGTGGAGTCTCGGATGACGTGGAAAGGAGAAAGCTAGCTGAGGACCAGCCTTGGTTATTCTCTGCTTCCTGACTGTGAACACAACGGTGATCTGCCTCAAACTCCTGGGTCCAAGACGTCCTTGCTATGGGCTGCATACTTGGCAATGAGCCAGAATAAACCCTTTTGCCCTCAAGTTGCTTTTGCTAAGGTATTTACTTAATGGTAGCAAAGATACAAGTAAACATTATCTACCAAGAATCCTTAAACTTACAGCGACGCCTCTTCCTTGATGGCAGGCATATGCACAAACACCTTTTGATATCCCCATGGAAATAGTTAGCCTTTCCAACAAAAATTTTCATTCCTCCCACTTCACCAAATCTGTTCTTCCCATGGTGCCGATTAAGTCAGATCAGAAGCAAGACGTTATTGGCAGGTAGAGCCATGGTTGCTGGTTGGCTGTCAAATATCCATGGATTTATCTAGAAGGGAAGCAATGAACCCAGACACTTATTATTTGCACACAGCAAAGCAACAGGAGCATGGAGTCATTCTCATGGATGCTCCTCAGATGTCACTGAATCAAGGAGGCCAAACGACAGGTGACATAAGCAGACCCATAGTCTGTGTCTATGTTGTTGAGGAGCCAACAATGAACTGTGGCCATAAAGTTGTATAGATTGTCTCTGTATCTGAATGGGGTGACATCAGTTCTATGCTTCACTGGAGTGATGGCATTGGGTGAGGACTGCCTCCTGGCAGAGGCAGATGATAAATGGCCTGACAGTTCCTCTAAGGATGGGCTACTTTCCTACATCCCAGGAGAGATCTTGAGGCCCTCTGCCAAGATCTGCTTCAGTGTTGAGTTCTGCCTGTGTGGAATGTATACACCGCGTGGAATATCTGACCAGCCCTCGCTTTTATTTCCATAATCAAGTCAATAGGAAACCCTTCTGAATCTCCCTCTAAAATGACTGACTATGGCTCTTGTAAACTTAAACCACACCCCACCCAACTCGGGGTGCCCTGCATCTGTGCTTGCCCTCTTATGATCTGGTCCCTATTTAGCAGCTAGGCCAGCTTTCAGAAATGCAAATCTGATCACTATACATCTTAAGCTTCCAACAAAGTATCAAGAGCATTTTATTATACATCAAAACACTTTTTCTTTGCTCTTTAACTATGGCCTGGAAAGCTTCCATAAATTACCTGTGACCTCATCTCTGACAATGCTTTGTCTCACCCAGATACTTCAGTCTAGGCCTTTCTTCTTGAAAATTTCCTTTTCCTGCCTCAGGAACTTTGTCCATACTCTTTTCCTTGCCTATGACATGCTCTACTAGGCTCCCCCACCTTCTCAATTAAGACCCAGAACAAATGCCTCCAAGTGCTCACTCGGCCTTGTTACCTTGCCCTGTCACCCTGTGGTTTGTGGTTGTCTGAATGACAATGACGCCCATAGGCTCATGTACTTGAACACTCAGACCCTAGTTGGTGGAACTGCTTGGGAAGGATTGAGAGGTGTAGCCTTGTTGGAGGAAGGTGTGTCACTAGGGGTGGGTGGCTTTGAGGTTTCAAGAGCCCATGGCGTGTCTCAGCACTCTCTCTGCCTCATGGGTGAATCCTATGGAAGCTCTAAGCCACTGCTGCAGCGTCATACTGCATGCCTGCTGCCTGCTCCTGCCACGATGGACAAGACTCGAATTCTCTGGAGCCATAAAGACCCGATACACCTTTTCTTGTTTAAGTTGCCCTGGTCATGGTGTCTCTTCACTGCAGCAGAAAAGTAACTAAGACAGAAGCTGGTGTCACATTTGCTGAACAAATGTTATCCTTAGCATTTTATAAACATAAAAGAAGAAAACTAGGATTCCTTTTCTTGGTAAGAAAAGCATATTTTTACATGTAGTTTCAGTCTTATCTTCACAGTTGATTTGAGAAAATAATTATAAGACAAGAGTCACACTACCTGCACCATTATGAAGCAATATCAGCAATATGTAAATATCATTAAATGTAAAAATGTTTATTCACAATCCTTGAGAGGTTACCATTCCTTCAGAAAATTCTTTGTGAACAAAAGGCCAAGAAAATTACAACAGTAGCTTATGCCAAAACAAAAATATACATCTGATGTAATATAAACTTTAAAAAGCATTAGCACAGGCAACGTGAATATAGAGACCTTTAAATTATCTCCACGACACACTTACAATTTAAGTTTTAAGACAGATATAAATAATAGCATAACCTAATGTATATTTACATATCAAAGTATATTTATTTTTATGAGATTAAAAAATGACAAAGCTACAGATGTCATAGTATAGCAGTACAAATATCGAAAGGGCCACATAATTTTTCCTGTACAGCAAGAACTTGACTATTTCTACCTGGACCTTCCTGTAGTGTTGAGAGCATGCACCATCACTGCTGAAGAGAAACAGCAAGGGGGACAGACACCGTGTGCTTGCCAAAGTGACAGTCCTCAGCCAAGCCGAGGAAGGAGTTAGGAACATTTCACAGCCCTGGCCTTTTCCAAGCTTCAGACGCAGGTCGTCAGTACACATTAGCTCCACTTTACGAAGCGCCTTGTACTACAAGGCAGAGTAAAGGGCAGTACAATCACAGGGACCTTTCATAGCAGAAAGGATTTTAATTACTTTGAAATACCCGTATTTTGATGTTTTCTTAAATCATTCACAGAATATGTTCTGTGTAAAATCTTTCAAAGATCATTCACTGGAAATATAGAACTTAAAAAAAGAAAGTAAAAACTTAAGATCTCAATTTAAAGCTAGTATAGTGGCATGTAAAGTAAAAATCTTAAATATATATTATTAGTTTTAATTATTACCAACTCAACATGTCCAAACTCTGGAAGCTTCTTTAATCCTATTATCTTTTATCCATATTGAGTGAACAATGAATTAGGATCTGTACATGTGGTAGGTGTGGAAAGAAACCCATACCATAGCATGCCTTGGGGGCATCTCCAATTAACTGCTGACAACTAGGCAAAAACTAAAAGAAGTAATCAAAGTAAACAATGCTAGATAAGAATCAGCCTGCAAAAACAAATCTAACCATCCCTCCTCATGCTGCCTTTACATCTGAGAATTAACAAAACAATACTTTTAAATTCATTTCTATAATAAGATAGGCTTAGTAAAGCAATCAAAGTAAAACTAATACAGAGTTAAGATGCAGTCGTGACCAGGGTAAACAGAATGCCACGAGTGCTTGATATGTCAGAATCACTGAGTCGGGCCTGCGACACAGAAGGCAGATGTTGAAATCGCACTTGACTGAAGCGTTCAGCTCTCTCCCTCTACTCCTGCTTTTAGGAAATCGAGCATTTGTCACATGTTTTTGCCATCTTACAAAAAGGCTTGACATGCCATCTGTACATTCTAGTTGACTTTTAACATTTGGTAAGTAAGGTCACACAATTCCTTCCTATCTGATCTGCTGGTCTGTATCAGACTGCTGTATAGCAGAGTCTGACAGCTCTAACACAGGGTTCACAAACCCAGAGTACTCAGAGTTGCCGTTATCATCCATCTCGGCACTGACGAAGTCATTCTCCCACTCCAGCCCGTTGGAATCGTCAGAGGCGGACGTGGGGTTGCTCCCCTTCTTGCTGCTGTACCTCAGTGCTGCCCGCAGGATGTCTTCTTCTGTCTTGGAACGCTCTCTCATTGGCATCATCCTATTCATTCCTGGCATTTGAAGAACATTGAAAGACATCTCAGTAAGGATAAGAAGCTGCACTAAAAGACTTGCCAGCTAAGCCAGGCACATAGGTGAACCTTTGGTCCCAGCACTCAGGAGGCGGAGGCAGGTGATCTCTGAGTTCGAGGCCAGCCTGGTCTATAAAGAGAGTTCCAGGACAGCCAAGGCTACACAGAGAAACCCTGTCTCGAAAACGGACCAAGACTTGCCATCTTAATAATATCATTGTTCCTGTTCGTCTCCACAGATGTGTGAATTAAACAATGGAGCCAGTCCTGTGGAAACTTTCTCAAGGCGAAAAATCTGGGGCGTGGTCACATCTTATATAAACAAACAAACAATAACACCCCCCCAAAACCCAAAACAAAACAAAACCAAAAAACCAAAGCAAAAACCAAAAAACCAAAACTGCAATACCGATCATCTGATAAAGTAAAATTTCTGAAGGGCCAGAGATCAAATACAACAGAGGAGGGGAGTGTGTGAGTGTGTTCATTGCTCTGAGTCTCATAAGGCCACTTGGTATCTTTGCCAAGGTCCTTTCCCCCCAGATGGCAGTCACATTTCCTGGAGCAAAGCAAAGATGGCACTACAGTGATGACACAGCATTTCCCAGTACATCCCAGATTCCTGCTAACACTGCACTTACTTCCAGTACATTAGGCAGCTCTGTGAGGCTAAGTACTGCACCATCAACTCCACTTAGAGTGCAAGAACCTGCAGCAGAGCGCTGCGTGTCCTCCCGGTCCCTCGGCTTTACCAGGGCCCCTATTGAGCTATGTCTCAACCACGGCTCAACTTAAATTTCCTCAGTTTGGCTTCAAGGTCTGTGTTCTCATGCTGCCTTGACTCTCGACTACAGTAGAGGGAGATGCTTCCTAGTTCTAGTTTTACTTCTCATTATAGATGGTGGGTAACATAGTTTCAACAATCGAAGCAGACGGAGGGAAGAAAGGACAGGAACTTCTAAATTCCTCAATACAAACTGACATTGGTAAAAGAACTAAAATCTAGGAGAGGCAAAAGGGGTTACAGAGAACAGGGAACATAATCAACTGTATTTTCTGACCTTAAAATATCAGATCTCACAGTAAAGAAAGGAAAAGGAGTACTAAATCTCTACCACTGTTGTCTGTCAGTCCTAAAACAATTATAAAGTAAGTTGTTATACTAGATGAGGGCACTATAAAAATATGAGCCAGGGCTGGGGAAATGGTAAACTCAGTTGGTAAACTGCTTGTCACACAAATAAAAGAACCTTAGCACCCATGCAGAAGGCCTAGTGTGATCACAACTGTAATGAGAGAGGCAGAGACAAGATAGACAGCTCTAGAGCACCTGAGGCTGACCCTTTCCCCCTGCCCCGTCCCACACCTATACCTACAGAAAAACTATGTGGGTTAAGAACTCATATGCATTTGTACAGTGGACCTGCTTCCCTGCACTGACATTTCTCTGAAGGAAGCAGCAGCTGTACATCAACTGAAAAGAAGGTTTCAGTGGACTCCTTCCTCCGCCTACTCTAGCTGAACGACCCTGTTAATAATCTGAGTAATGAGCAGTCTTCTGTATGGATATGACCGCACACATACAGCCGACAGAGTAAGTTACAAACAACTGGTGACCGGGGTGCAGTAAGTGCAGGCCTGGGGAGGGTAGCACCGGGAAGACATAACAAGCTAATGCAGCCTATCAGGAAACTATTCAAGTTCCCCGCCTGTCCAGCTTTTAACTGGCAAACAAATTAGCATGATAAAGGATATCTAAGATCCATTTCATCATAACTGTCTACGAACTCCCTAAAGCTTATTATTTTCCTTAAGGTCTATGCTCTGTCATTCTTTCTTACATTCTCAATGTTTTAGCATGAAGTTGTGTTGAAAACAAGTAAATATTTTAGCTACAATTCTTAGCACTTGTGTCAAAATGATTACCGTACTCATTTTCCCCAAATATTTATTTTTTTATTGTCTCTCTTTTATGTGCTGAGGATCACACCCAGGTCCTTGCACGTGCTCGGCAAATACTTTACCTCTGAGCTACACTGCCCTCCAATCTAGACACTTTATTGTTTAGTAATGTGTCAGCACTTAGACAAAGCATGAAACATCACCCTTTGCTCTTCACTCTTGAGGATGAGCAACATGTAAGTACTACAGCTCAGAAGACCAACCAGATACAACCCAAACAATGGCTTCTCTTCTACACAACCCCCCAAGAACTAAATTGCTCAATTATAGTGAATCACACATTGCCTGACTTGACACTAAACTGCTTAGAAAAAGGCAGTAATCCCTTAAGCAGAAAACTTCATTAATTAGGCTAGAAAGGCGCTTGAAAAATTAACATTTGCTTTCTGCCGGGCAGTGGTGGCACATGCCTTTAATACCAGAACTTGGGAGGCAGAAGCTCTGTGAGTTCAAGGCCAGCCTGGGCTACAGAGCAAGTTCCAGGACAGCCACAGCTACATAGAGAAACCCTGTCTCAGAAAAACAAAATAATTTGCTTTTTAACTCTCAAAAATCATAGAAATTTAAGTAATGTTCTAAGTAATTTATTATGAGATTATAATTATTAATAAAATAATAGCCATGAGTTTGCATAATGGCTGCATTGGTAAAGGGACACGCTGACAAGCTGGAGGGCCTGAATTTAATTGGTAGGCCCCCACATGGTGGAAGGAGAGAACCAATGCTCTCACAGATGTCCTCTGACTTCCACACACGTTGTGATGTGCATCTCATAAGCGCACGTGTGTACGTACACACACACACACACACACACACACACACACACACACACACACACACAATATAAGAAACAGGCTCATGCTTGTAAGCCCAGTACCCTGGAAGCAGAGGCAAGTGATCTATATGAGTCGAGGCTAGCCTGGTCTACAGATCGCGTTCCAGGACAGCCAAGGCTAGTGTGACTCCATTAAAAAAAAATAGTCTCAGTATGATTTTTCATAGACTTGTATACACTAAAGTTAAATGCAATGAAACACAAGGTAGAAGACATTTCTATTTGAACTAACACAGGTCAATGTGACTCTCAGGGAAACTGAGGCAGCATACCTTCCTCATCTTCCCACTCCAGGTCCAAGGAGGTGCTGTCATCATTTCCACTAGTTGATTTGGTTTTGGTCATTAGGTCACAGCTGCTTTCGGTATTTGGTGTCAATACTGTGGCGTCAGATGAGAGTCCTGGAACACACACCAAATGAACTAAAGTCACTGCACTCCTACCACAGCAGCTGTTTTCTTTCTTTTCTGTTTTTAAAGATTTATTTATTTATTATTTATACAGTGCTCTGCCTGCATGTACACCTGCACTCCAGAAGAGGGCACCAGAACACATTATAGATGGTTGTGAGCCACCATGAGCTTGCTGAGAAGTGAACTCAGGACCTTTGGAAGAATGGACCTCTGAGCCATCTCTCCAGCCCTAAGCGTCATTTAATTTTCTTCTTTTCCTGGGGGGTAAGGGAGGACGGACGATGAGATGGGATAGGACAGATGGATAATTATCTCTCTATATCTTAATGCTCCTGTGAACTACAAATAGTTCTTAGTGTGGCAAAAAGTATGTTGAAGATGTTCAGAGAATATTTTAAAGACTTACTACTACTTCGAAAAACTTCGTACTGTGACTTTGTATTTCTCAAACAAGATTCAAAGTCGTCTTCTGGTCCTGCACTGTAATAAAAGTGAATTTTAAAAATGCATTTGTAAGAGATTCAACAGAATGAGTACCGACGTCAGCCATGGTGTTTCTGGCTTGAAGCCTATTTCCCCAAAGTTGTAACTGTTTACAATTAGAATACTCTGGTGCAAATAGGTCTTACCTTTTAATGCTACCCTGAAACTGAAAGGAGACCAACCGAGAAGGCCAGTCCTCAGAGCTGACCTGTGCAACAGCCCTATACTGACAAGCAGTCACATGCTCTTTACTGAGGTTATCAGCAACGTGCCTGCAGGAGCCCAGCTGCCATATGCCTCTCTACATGAAGACGCTATCACTCTACAAATGCATCAAAGCCAGTATGAATACATGACCACTTACAGCTTAAAGAACCAATGCTCTCAGGGCTCTTCAGGACAATGTCTTAGGAGTACATATGAATACATATATGTGTATGCATATAATTTTGGAGATGTTACATACCCGGGGGTGGCGGCACATTGAGGATTGAACCCAGCGCCTTGAGCATGTGAATATGTCTACAGATACTTCAAGGCAAACACTGGTCTGTTTGGCAATAACACTTTCTGCCACAAATGGAGGAGGAAACACACGTCGCTCTTTACCTTTGATAGTCTCCACTGCTAGGATGATAGCGCTGTGCAACTCTCTGCTTTTCTTGCTTTGGAAACACAATGTAATACAAAATCATTTTCACATCAAGCTATGTTCTTTAAAAATACCCATACAATGCCAACATCCTTCTTTACCTAGTTTCTAAAAACAAAAAGTTAGTGTTACTCCCCTGAAACCTTCCCCATCATCGTTACCTCTACCTCCTCTTGTTTAGGAACAGAGCTGCTCTCAGCTCTCAGTGTGTGCTGCTTTTGTGCTGAGAATATGCAGTGTTGTGTAGGGGATGAAGACAGATGTGTGCTGGTGCTCCTAATGCTCAGTAGTCCTGAGAACTCCCGTGACCAGAAGGATGTGGCAGGTATGTCAACTGCTGGTTTATGCTGCAGCCCTTTTTGCTAGACTAAAGAGCAATCTAAGGACCAGAAAGCTGAAGAACTCTAATGGCAATGGATCACTTGGGACTCAGCCAGCAGTCTCAGAGCTCTGACAGTGGCTGTGCATTCCTGGCATGAGTGCTAGCTTCTGCTTCTCCCCCTGTTGATTACAGATGGCTACTATACTGCCTTTGCAGACCCAGTTTCTAGGAAAAGCAGTAAGGCAGCACACATCTCTATAGTTGGGTCCATGTACAATGTGCAGATGATGTGTTCCCAGAGCAAACATTTAGTCATGGAAACAGGAACACAGAACCTCGATTACCCAAACTGATGCATCAAATGCGGTGTTTTAACCCAGTGGTTCTCAACTTTCCTAACACTGCAACCCTTTAATATAGTTCCTCATGTTGTAGTGACCCCCAACCATAAAATAATTTTCATTGCTACTCCATATCTGTAATTTTGCTACTGCTATGAATCATAATGCAAATGTCTGATATGCAGGATTATCTGATATGCGACCCTGTGAGAGGGTTGTTTGGCTGCCCAAGGGGTCTCAATCCACAGGCCGAGAACCACTGCTTTAACCAAAGACAAGGTAGAAAGAGAATTTATTATTATAAAAGGGAATGCCTATATTAAGAACAATTAGTTTCATAGAAAGTGAAAGTTAATTTTAAAGTTTTCCACTATTTAGGATGTCCCCATAGGCACGTCCCCATAAAGCGTCGGCTGAAACCCACCCCCTCATAGAGGGAGAAAGACAGTTCATACAGAAATCACAAAGATGGAATTGCTCAGGTTCTCTGAATTGCCACCTGTGACTGGAGTTCTGTGCTACTGAACCTGTACTACTTAACACTGTGGTGGCAAACACGCACAGGTCCCAGTGGAGGAGGCCAGTCAGCAGTGTGCTGGCTAAGCACCATGCTGGAACTCTGGCTCTCCAGTGTGTCAGCTAGAAGATCTGCCGTCACCTTCGCCATCTGTAGAGCAGGGGCTTCAAATGTCCCCTCTCCTAAGACTGCTGTGAACTGTAAACTAAGAATCTTCCTGATACTGTTCCTGACACTTAGCTCTATAAAAATCTGTTACCGACAGTTGATAAGCACTGTGGGATAATGCCATCGTCCCATGTCTTGGTAAGAGACGGTAGATCTGCCTTCCCTGATAAAATGCCAATGATTTCTCAAGACTCTTAATGCTTAATGTCTCAAACCTATAAGGCACTGAGAATTAAACAATACCCCTATTGAGCCATTAAGCATATAGCTTGTCTTATATTAAGAATGAGAGTCTTACAATTTAAGAAATTGTTTTAAAAAATCTTCATGACAATACACTAAAATGCTTGGGAAATTATATTGAAGGCTAGTTTTGAAATACCTGCCCTCTAAACACAATATTTTCCCCAAAAGAATTTGAATTCAGAGCACCAGAATTCACCTTTAGGTTAAACGAGAATCAGCTTCTGCTAAACTAAAGCTACACTTACGTAATATCAGGCACATGTTTATGTTACTTCTAGAAGATAACGATCCATGAATTTGCCTTTGAGAGTCCTAAGAATATATGCATAAGTACATCCTCTGCTAAACAAGGAGCTGTTGATTCTACAGAAAAGGCCCAGCTAGGAGTTGTCAGAGAACACAAGGAGAGAAGGAAGCCTGGTGTGCGCTGGGGTCTCCCCCTCACCTCCAGGAGCGCTCGCTGCCTTGCTGCCCTGGCTGCTTCCCGCTGGGCAGCATATAAAGCTTCTTCTTCTAGTCTTAACTTCTCCTCTTGTAAGGCTAACTGTACATGAACAAAACGATAAGGATTAACGGAAACCAGAACCTGTCTAGCTGCTCTAAAAACCAGCTATTCCGATTATAAAACAAAACATAAATCATTGAGAATAACTGATATCTGTGAACCAAATCAAAATTAAGACTTTTGTAGCTGCTCATTTCAAATTCATTAATAAATAAATACCCGAGATGATACATAAGACGTTACTGAACTCACTAGAAAATGCAATGATCTTCATTTTCAGTCATCATTTTAATGCTTGTCACCCTGACAACAATGGTTCTGGCCCTCCTAAATTCAAGGCCAATCACATCTCTGCTTCCCTCAAATCCCTGTCTTTCCACTTGACTAACATCTATATACATTTCTCAATTTTATTAGTATTCATTATCTAAACTCTACTTTCGCATTTAAGTTCGCGCCATTTATAACAGCGTAAGCAGAACCTTAGCGATAACCACTGCATATCAAATCCAAGTTAACAAACTAAGAACTAACCTTTTCTTCTTTGGAGCACTATTAGCATCTCATGTAGATTAAATTAATACATTTGTAAATCACTAATGGTACTAAACATACTGCGTTTTACTCCTTGAAAAAATTCTTTTTGGTGCTGCAGACTGAACCCAGCACCTTGTACTCTACAGTTGGCCTAGAAGACCATAAGGTTACTTCGATACAGAATCTCACTATATAGTTCAGGCTGTCTGTCCTTGAACTTGTTATGTTCCCAAGACTAGCCTCAAACTCATTCTCCTGCCAGCAGCTCCCAAGGGCTGGGATTATAGGCACATACCACTATGCCCAGCTCAAGAGTGCTTTTAAGCGTAGAACGAAATACAACTAATTGTCTTTAGTTCAGTGGGAATGAAGCCTTAATTACAGGCCACTTCCTTAAATGTATGTAATAATTACGGCTGGTAGGGTTACATGGTTCACTGAGAACAAATAAATCCAAGACACACAAAACCTTATATATGGCTCACTATGGAACAGAGCAGTTGGGTTAAGCTGACTGAGGCAAAGGAACTTGATTTTGCTTGGCACTCTACTAGTGAACTGAGAACTGTTTTTAAAGAATGCTGTACAGCTGTCATGTGACACTGCATGACCTATAGTAAGCTGGAACAGGTTTCCACATTAAATCATTTGTCTCTGTTTATATAAACGGAGGCCAGTGACTGTAGGCAACACTTCGGTGAGCACCCCCCCCCGCGCCCCCAGCACTCCGCATGACATGTACTTCAGCAACAGGGCAGACCGCTTACCTCCCTCTGGATTCTCCTGTCCACAGCTTTCTGTTTTTCAGCAATAGAATCATAATGCCTCTCTTGTAAGTCAACAATTTCCTCCTCAGTAAGTGGCCTAGAGAAAACAGGGAGGGAAAGGAAAAAACAAAATAAACCCTCTGATGAACCCGAGTCCACACAACACATCCCAAAGCCAGGGGCATGCTGGACGTTTACTGTGGGACAAGTTTACTGAAGCAGCTGTGGACCGGAAGCTGAGATACAGCAACAGTCCTGCCAGTTTAGGATGACACTCATGCTTCCCATGACAGCTGCCTGCTGGGAAGTAGGAACTCTGCTACTCTACACAGGCTCTACCTCACGGCTGCCCCTGAGCACCCCAAACACCTCAGCACAGAGCGCATCCTCACTCCTCTGTACGCTCTCGTCGGTTCTCAGTCAGAGCCTGACCCTCCTTCCAAGCTCCCCGGGCTCCCCAGGCCCTCATCCTTCCAGCCAGTGACCTCCTGGCCTCCACGTAGGGAAACGGCGACGCCTTTCCTCTCTCACTGCTCGCCTTCTTTGTTCTACTGTACTCCAAACACTCTGCTTGCTCACTCTGGCCCCGAGTCTCTCCCACATTCAGTCCCTTCCGCTGTGGGCTGCTAGAAAAACATACAGCAGCCATTTGGGCCTCAGTCTCCTGCAAGTCTTTTAACTTACACCAGGTGGCCACCTGCATTAACTACTCTGTAACTTCCTTAAGTTTCTTATTCAAGCCTTTTTATTAAAAGCAACTTCATTTCACTTCCGCGCTTCAATTTGTCTTATTCTTCCTTCCCTTCCCTAAAGGGCAGGGAGGGGTCCTTAACCCACACTACATTTATGAGTCATTCACGTCCACGGGTTGTTCCTTCAGTACTTACAATACCCAGCTCCTCCCGACACCCACACCGAGCAGACAGAGATTACACGTGAGGAAATGAGACAGACGTAGATTAAGGAGCAGCATGTATGTGGCAGCGCTAGAACTTAAAGCCGGCAGTCTAGCACTTTGCTCCTAACTACTGTTTCCTGTCTCCATGTCCTTGCCTAGAGCCACGCATCAGCTCACTGCACTCATCGGCTTCTGTCACTCCAGTAACTGGTAAGCACCGGCTTCTATGTTGTTAGACACAACAAACAGCTTGACGTCCTTCTCGCCTCAGCTTCACAAACAGTCCGAGCATCCCCTCTAGCCTGGACCTTCTCATTTATCTTGCGCCGCCCTAGACTCTCCTGGTTCGTTGTTTCTCTCACTTGCCAATCATTCTCAAACTCCTCTTTCACTGTGTGTCTATTAAGTTCACAGCACTCTTCCCACGCTCCAACCCAGGTATGTGACCCCGCCCCTTCTGAGGTGGGGAGGACTGACCCTGGGACTTGGTACAAGCTGGGTAAGTGCGTACCACTGAGCTAGTTATATCTCAGCATGGTGAAGTAGGCTAATGACACCAGCATTCAGAAGGATCAGAAGTTCAAGACCAGTCTGAACCTTATAGGAACACTTGTGGCCAGCCTGGGTTATGTATCAAAATCTCAACTCCAGCAAAGTACAGCAATGCAAAGCCCCTAGGATTTATTTATTTAAATGCTTACTTAAAAATATTTCATATAATATATTTTGATCATAGTTGATGGACCAAAGTGACTCCATTTTGCTTAAACCTTTCATTTCTATATATGGGTGGCCTACTCTTGGACTCTGGATCTAGAAAGCCCCACAAAGATACACTTGGCACAGAGAATATATAGACATAGAGTAACCAATCGGCTGGACAATAAGAAGGTACTAAAAATTCAGACACTCCCCAGATTTCTCAAGAGTTATTCCAAGTTCATTATTTGTGGGGCGATACCAGACTTGTACCAGACGAATATCAATTAGTTCAAGGAATAATCAATAGGACGCTTGCCAAACTAGAAACCCATTTACCTGCTTTCTCACTCACTACAATCTATAAAAAAGCTCATTCTACTTGTCCTCGGGACTCATACCTGCTCCGCTGTGTGGGTGATAGTGTGGGCCCAGCTTAAGCTGAACAATCAGTAAATGAGACCCTTGTGTGTTTGTATCCCAATCAGCTCCTAGTGTTTAAGGCTGGCACAATAGTCTTCCTCCTCCCTCAATGCCTCCCAGGCCCTCCCCACTCAATTCCATGTCCTTTTTCTTTTCCCTGACTCAAAAATAAATAAATAAATAAATAAATAAATAAATAATTCCAAAAGAAAAGCTAGTAAAAAATAAACAAACAAAAACAACAACAAAAAGCTCAAAAGAAAACATGGAGTCTGTTTTGTTTTGCCAACTACTCCTGGGCTTGGGGCCTGTCTTGTAGTGTGGTTGATGCACTCGGTGACACTCCAATGAAGCAAACTGATAGTCCCTTTCCCAGCAGGTGTCACCTCCACATAGCTTCTTAGTCAGGGCTAGAACACTGTGACCACTTGTGCTTTTCAGTGCTGGAGTCTTGTCTGGTTTGAACTTGTACACAGAGACCCTAGACTTTTATTGTTTTCTTAATTATCTTCACCTTTCTATCACCATATATAGTCTCCCAGCCCTTCCTTTCAATCAATTATCTCATTCTGTATGTGCATTTTTTGACTATCCATGAAGGTCTCCTCTGCCTGAATAATAATTGCTATCCAACTCTTTAGAGATTAACTCAGGTGTCATCATTAAAAGAAGTCCTTTTGGGCAGGGCGGTGGTGGTGTATACCTGCAATCCCAGCACTGGGGAGGCAGCCTCATACTAAAATTCTATCTCTAGGATCTTTCTCTCAGTAGGATAAACTTTCTTCTAGACAGAGATACACACGCACGCACACGTGTATGTACATGGAAGGGGGGGAGAGGGAGAGGGACAGAGAGCTTGAGACTAGACTAAACCAGGGCCTTGCACTTGCTAGGCACTGAGGCATACTTTCAACCTCTGCCCTCTTTTAAAGGGTCTCACAGCCCAGGCAATCTTCCTGAGTGTGTTTACCAGAAGCCTCCTAGCTCTGCAACATCACACCAAGTCTGCACTTGACTTTCAATCCTAATATGTAACACAGTGCCTGGCACATGGACAGGCTTGCTAAAGTAAAAAATTGCAAGGACAAGATACCCAAAATAGGAAACAATTCCCTTGACACAGGAACTTTTTCTTTCTTTTTAAAATTTATTTTATGCATATGGGTGTTCTGCCTGCTCGTATGTCTGCGCCACTTTCATGGTGGGTGCCTAGGAGGCCAGAGAAGGCATCAGATCTCCTGGAACTAGGGTACAGATGATTGTGAGGCAATCAAATCTGGGTCCTCCGGAACAAGTTAGTGCTCTTAACTGCTGAACCATCTCTTCAGCCCAGGAACTTTCTTCTGAGTTAAAGGCAGATGCTTCTTTTTCAAGCAGTCTAAACAATTCTAATAGCAGACAAAAAGACTATGTAAATAAATTGTAGTATCAAAGTTCTAGTTACTTATGAAATTATAAATGGGCTTTTAATTTTTAGAATGTTTTAGACTGTCAAAAAAAGAAAAAGGGGTAAAAGATAAAAAGAAATGGAGTATCAGCCGCGCACGGTGGCACACGCCCTTAATCCCAGCCCTCAGGAGGTAGAGGCAGAGGCAGATGGATTTCTGTAAGTTCAAGGCCAGCCTGATCTATGAAGCGAGTCCAAGACAACTGAGGTTACACACACACACACACACACACACACACACACACACACACACGTCTCCAAAAAAAGTTACCAATATTAAGTGGGTTTTCTTAATGCTAAACAATTTTCTTAAAACTGAATAATTTATAACATAGGCCCAATAGAAAAAAAAGAACCTGAGAAATCGATATACATCAAATTTTTTTACTACTTGAAATATTGTTTTGGGAAATGCATTATTTGTATTTTATGTACAGAGAAAATTTTGTTTCTGAAACATAAAATCTTCAGTGTCTTGAAGGCTATGATTGGAATCTCTTAGGAATTCAGACCTCAAGAGGCTTCAGGAAGTCACTAGTGCCCTCCCTGCCAATGTAAGCAAAAACTGAGAGTCCCTCTCAGATAAGCCATACTGCAAAGAAAATCCAGACAAGACAAGATGCAAAGAAGACTCTGAGACTACACCAGCTGCCTACAAGAGGTTTAGACCAACTGAGGCACCTGAAAAGGCCATTCTCCAACCCCTTGACTTACCAACAAGCTGTGCGGTGAGTTCCGAATTCCTAGCTTTGTGAGCTGTCGTCACCTACACTAGGGTGGTCTTGGGGATGCAGCTGTCTTTGAGTCATTTCTGCTTCTTTAAGTAGCCCCTCACCCATAATCTTGTAAGTAACCCCAATAAAACTCACTGGATCACCAAGTTGGACTTTTATGGGATCTGTACTTGGGTCTGTCGTGGGCTCCCTATCTGGGGTGAGTAATATGGGTGTTGCATCTCCCCAGGAAAAGTTTTGTTGCATGACACTTACACATTTTTGTTGTTTTGAAAAGCCTTACCTGTGGCTGCTTCCTGGGCTCTCCCCCTGCACAAAAGCAAACAAGTAAAAGAAATTTCACTAGTTGAACTCACTATTTAAGATGAGCCAAAGCTCTTTGATGAGCTTTGATGTCAAAGTTAGCAAGTCAGCAATCCACGCTAGGAAAAGTGTTTTCAACACACGAAATAAACCTATAAAGTTGTCAGGTGACAGAAATGCACGTTTCAGGAATCTATCTCTTAGTTCCCCTGGGAGGAAGGATTTGCTAACAGCATTCATGGGGACTTGGAAACATTTTAACTACAATATGAATTAGGGGCTGGAGAAATAGTTCAGGGTTATGACCAGTACTGCTCTTGCAGAGTGATTGGAGCTAAGTTCCCAGAACCCACAGCATGTGGTTCAGCTGCCTGTGACTCCAGCTGCAGAGGATCTGATCTACTGCTCCTTCTGCTCTGTGACAGCACTGCACACATGGAGCACTGCACTGCACTGCACTGCCCTGCCCTGCACACAACAGATAGACATACATACAGTGAACAAAACTAAAAAGTAAATCTAAAAGGAAGAAAAAGAAATTAACTGGCTCAATTTACTTTACAAATAATAAAATTCAATAGTTGTTGCTCTTTTTTTTCTAAAGCAAACCATAACCATAATTCCTTCAAGACTGATTTGGGCTTATGAGTATATACCTTTAGGCTAGTCATAAATGTCAGCTGAAATTATTACTAAGTTGGCAGTAGGAATCAGATTCTAAATGGTCCACACTCACATAGAAAGTAGCATCACAAAACAGGATGGTACGTCTCCCCACTCATCACAAGTGGGCCAGAGGAGAGGCAGGCCAGCAAGCTGAGAACTAGCAAAAAGGACTTAGCCAACAGAGGCAGGCAGATCACTGTGAGTTTGAAGCCAGCCTGGTCTACAAAGCAAGTCTGGGACAGCCAAGACTACACAGAGAGAGACAAAAAAAAAAAAAAAAGAGAGAGAGAGAGAAGGGGGGAGGCAGAGAGAGAGAGAGAGAGAGAGAGAGAGAGAGAGAGAGAGAGAGAGAGAGCTGCGAACTAGAGAACGGAAAGAAGCACACACCTTGCTTCTGCAAAGTCTGTTTTGTTTTGTTTGTCTGTTTCTTTGTCTTTTGAGACAGGATTTCCCTGTACAGTCCTGACTGACCTGGAACTCACTCTGCAGACCAGTATGGCCTTGAACTCAGAGATGCACCTGCCTCTGCCTCCCAAGTGCTGGGATCAAAGACATGCGCCACTGCTGCCTGGCTACTAAGGTCTTTCTAGCAAGTTATTTTGAGAAATGCTGAACTGGACAAGTTTAAATTAGTTTAATAATTTAAAGTTATACATTTTTTATTTGTGTGTGCATGCGCGCCCATAGTGGCCTGCAGAGGTGAGAGGACAACTTGTGGGAGGCAGTTTTCCAACTCCACCACGTGGTCCTGGGGGACCACGGCAGGGTTAGCGGCAGGCAAGTGCCTTTATGCGCTGATCTATCTCATTGGCCCCATGATGTAAATGCTCAATGAAAAGCTGAATACATTTTCCTCCTAGAGGACCCTGGGAAGGTGAGTAATCTGTACAACATTCACAATTAAAGTTGAACATCAGCATAGAAACTCAAGCTCTCCTAATTATGTCTCTGCATATTACGTATATAGCATATTTCATTGGTTTGAAAGTGCATTTTTTTCATGTTTTAGCATTTCTATTCTTAGATTCATCTTAAACTTGACTGAGCTTTTAATAAAATGAGATATAGAAAATCAGTATTAGCAGGACAGTGATGGCACACACTTTTAATCCCCAGTACGGAAGGTAAAGGCAAAGGCAGGCCCTGAGTTCAAGGCCGGCCTGGTCTAAGGCGCTAGTTCCAGGACAGCCAAGGCCACACAGAGAAAATCTGTCTCACAAAAACAAGGGAAAAAAAAATCACTATTAAGAACAACTGGTAGAAGGTAATGGCTAAAGTGGGAATTTTATAGTTATACATACATTCCACCTTCAAAAATCCACAGAAATGATGGATTCTAGATTGAAGTGTTTTACTTATGTATGGGAAAGACATTAGAAATAGCTTCTTTTTGAAGTTCCTTGAATTCTATAAAAGGAAAAAATATCTGTGTCCAGCATTATATTCAAGGTACAGTAGAAAATTCTGGATTCCTAAAGATGCAGAATGGATGAGAAGCAAAAAGCAAGACAAAAAGTGGTACAACTGATGCAGCAATTAACAAGAACAAGGACAGTGAGTCAAATACTTACCTCATCACTCTCTACCAGATTCTCAAACTGCAAAGGACAAAAAGGCAGCCATTAGGAGGGACACTTGTCTAGTACATCTCACAAGAAACTACCATTTTTTATGCAACGTCACATTTATAGGGCACCTAGGAAGTTGAGTGCCTTTCATAATTAGCACATTTGGTATTCCAGTCAACCAAATGGCCAACCCAAGCACGCATGCACAAGTATTTTTCTGTCCATCAGAATCCACAATACTGAGCCAGGCCCGGTGGTACAGACCTACATTCTCAGCTACTCTGAAGGCAAAGGCAGGAGGATGCAATGCTTAAGGCCCCTCTTGGTGACAGTGTGGGTCAAGGCCAGGCTGTATGATTCAGTGAGACCTGTTTCAAAAAAAGGTAAGCCAAGGGGGACGAGCATGTGTGTCAGAGTGCTAACCTAGTATTCATGAGACCTGCCTCCAAAACAATTAACAATATTAAAACAAACTGTTATGTTTCCATATTATAACCCATACTAAATGTGGGTCTGAATCCTTCTCCGTTAGAAGCTCTGCAGTTCAGAACACCTGTTGCTCTTGTAGAGGATTCAAGTTTGGTTCCCAGCACCTATATGGTGGCTCACAAAAGTCTGTAACTTGCTAGGAATCTGTCGCTCTCTTCTGGCCTCTGTGGATGCTGCATACACAGTACACAGTACACAATGCAGGCAAGCTCTCATATACACAAAATACATCTTCAAATATACAGAAAAAGAACCCTGGCAGTCTGGATCCCACCTACTGCTCCAGGACTCACCTCTATGGTCAAGTGCTCTCCTCGTGGGCATGTTCTAAAATATTTTGATCTAGGAAGAAAAACGTAAAAATAACATTTAAAATCACAACTAAACCTAAAATTCAATTTATATTATGGCATAAAAAGTATTCCTACAAAAAACAAAACCAAACCCTTTAAATTCTTTAATAAAGAGAGCACCTTATATTTCTAAAAACAAACCAAATTTACCTAAGACTATATCATATTTTTCAGACTATAAGACATACCTGACCATAAGACATACCCAGTTTTTAGAGCAGTAAAACAAGAAAAACAGTAAAAACAGCAATAGGACCATAAGGTGCACCCTAATCCCCACCCCCCACTTTTGGGGGAAAAGTGCATCTTTTAATCTTAAAAATACGGGGTATATATAATAATTACTGAGACTGTAATAATACGTTAATTTAAATAAATATTATATAGAACAGAATATAGTGACATTTTAAATTTTATTAAATTTATTAAATATCTTGTTAAAATGGAGGTAAATATAATCAAATCACACACACTGTATGAAAATGTCAATGAAATCCATCATTATGTATAATATGTCAAAAAGACCAGGAAAAGCTCTTAAACAAAACAAAACAAAACACACCCAAAAGGCCATATATGATGAGTATGTCCCTTACATTTTATTTATTTATTTTTAAGTGAACTATGAACATATTCATTAGGATGCTCAAGAATCAACATGTTATCACTCTCGAGAATACATTTGACCTGTCTTGTAGGAGGAAAAGGACAAGAGGTCCCAACACGAGTGTCAAAGGGCTCCACAAGAAATCCCCATCACCAAGGAGGATGTTTCCTAACAGCATTGTCTCTGTAAGTTCCAGTCAAATGACCACGATTTCCCAAAAATCCTTTACTGCAGCATGAATTGACTGTTTTGTCCTTGCCACTCTTTAAGAGCCAGGCAATTGAAGTCACCCAGGCTGCCTCTGGAGTCTGCAGGACATCCCTTTGAATTGTTACTGCATTGATATCCGCAGGAGCAGTTGGGAGTGGAGTGAGAATATAAGGTTGTACATAGAAGATTAATGGCGTGTGGACATAGGCCATCGTCAAACATCCTCTTCAGATGAAGAGGGGTGGGAGGGACTGCTACCTCAGTCAGGGTAACATTTATGGAGACCTTATATGCAAAGGCATGAAGGACCAGTGCTACTGTTATCTTACTCTGCATAGTGGGAGAAATTTGCAGATGAAAGTATACACTGTCCCTGGCTTAGGTTTTTCCTGATTCTTCCTGTTAAATGGTGACATTCCGCCTCTCAACTGCTTATATATCACTTCTTTTTTCTTTTTTGGTTTTTTGAAACAGTTTCACTATGTAGCCTTGGCTGTCTTGGACTCACTTTGTAGAGTAGGCTGACCTCGATGAACTCACAGCGATCCACCTGCCTCTGCCTCCCAAGTGCTAAGTTTAAAGGGGTGGGCCACCAGGCCCAGCTCATTTCATTTTTTTTTTTTTTAAGAAAGAAGATTTTAAAACATTACAAAAGAGGAGGAGATAGTGACAAAACAACTCTGTAATAATAATAATAATAATAATAATAATAATAATAATAATAATAGAACACAAAAACCAGATGTAGTGCAATATTTGTAATAGAAACTGGCTGGAAACACTACATGCTAACAGACAATATGATACACAAATAGCGTGGGAGTAGACAGGAAAGGGCAGAGGCCACAGGCCTACACCACGAGCCCTTCAATAGACTGCTGAAAGGACTGGATCTGCTGCTTTAGCTGAGATGGTAACAGAACAGGCGATGACAGGCCTGGAGACCCCACAGGCCCGTCCTAAAGCCTGCTGGGAGCGCACAAATACATAGGGGACACTCTTGTCTTCACACAGCAGTGGGAGGTCCAGGATGATCTCCAAGGGCTCAGTGTCTGCTGCCATCACAGTGAACTCAGACATGCCTCTGTTGAGTGTGTTGGTGGCTTTATTGGCTCCTTTCCAAAGCTGCTTGTAGCTGCACAACTACCATGCTGAACAAGGTCCACCAGCTTCTTGGTGAGGTCGGCACCCGTGTTGGGACAGGCCTTCGGATTCTCATCAGCTTCTGCTATGAGTGTGGTGTGCCAGCCTCCCTGTGATCCAGGCATAGCCCACCTCAGACAGACTGTACATCTTAAATGTATGAAACCATCACAACTCTGAAAGGATAACATAGGCAATGTGTGAGGAAGAGCAGCTGTCCAGCTGTGGGAGCTGCTTCCTGTAATCCCATCGCTTTAAAGGCCGAGACAGGATGGTTGCTTTGAGTTTGAATCCAGTTAGGGCTACATAGCCAGTCCCTGGTCACAGAACAAAACAAGACAAAGAAAACATTCTAGATAATGGGTCATACATTTATAGAAGCCTTTTTGTTCTTTTCTTATGTCTTTACAAATGAAAGATGGAAAACAGCTCAGAAACTTCTACTAGATTAACTTTTCTACGGGTACGGGGCAAATTTTCCTTTTACTTTGATGATTAATGTCTGTACCGCTCTCTGACACTTAAGATGCCACTAAATAAGCACCTTCCTTACCATGTCAGCTCCAACAATATATCTCTACTGCAATGCCAAGTCCATCTCAGACACAGCCATTTCAAATTGCTTTGCTACTGCAAGTCCCCGGCATCTTTAAGACTTTCACTGACACGCAGTTCCCACTACAGCTGACAAAACGAATAAAGGAAGCCCCTGCGTGGGAGCCATATTCGCTCTTACAGCTCCTAACTGTCAGCTTTACTAGACAGGGAAGGCCTCTTTGAACAGGAAGATTTCCAGGGTTAGGTCAGCTCTTATGCTTTGTATATGTACATATGCATGGAGGGGGCTTACAGGGTTAGGAAGAAAATGACGTATTATTGCAACTAATGAATAAAACAGCAAGGAAATATAGTTGCTGGGTTTTCCTGTGACTTTTTTAATCTGAGAGATGTGATGGCTGATCTTCACTGTCAACTGACTGGGTTTAGAGGCACCTGGGATCTGTGACAGCATCTCCCTGAAGAATAACTGAAGGGAAAACACTTAGTTTCACTTCCTGTTACTGTGATGAGTTAGTGGATTTACATCACCCACAGTACTGGGTCACAGTCCACCACTGTGGGAGCTAAGGTGGCAGGCATGTGAAGCAGCTGCTCATATCACACCCAGTCAAGCGGAGAGCAATGAGTTCATGCATGCTCCCTGGTGCTTCTCCTCTCTGCCCAGGGCCCAGCCATCGATGCTGCCGCCCACAGTCAGGGTGGCCCTCTCCATCTCAGTCAACACAATTAAGAACACCACTCAAAAGCACGTCCACAGACCAACCTACTCTAGATGGCTCCTTGGGAGGGATCCCAGCTGGTTCTAGATTATGGAAAGCTGACAATTAAAGGAACCACCACAGGCACCAGTCCACGGGCCAGTGCTCTGGACAAAAGAAAAGAGAGGAAGGAGAACACAGAGAGCCTGGCTGCCATGTTGTGACCGGCAAATGCATGCCAAGCCATGATGAATTAAACCCTCTGAAAGCGTGAGCCAAAGCCAACCCTTTCTCCTGTTTTAATCTATATATGGTAGGTATTCTGCTCAAACAACCACACAAACATAAAGTAGTTGTTTTGTGTCTTCTCCCAGGTTTCTGGTAAAGAGTAGATGAGTCTATACTGTCTTTAAAAGAGTTCATGGAATATTCCAGTATAAACAAAAATCTTTTTATTCTCTAACCATGCATGGTCTCCAGAAATGAGCTGAATTTTCAGAAGCATTGTGTTCTGACAGCGAGAGTCTTGCTTGTGGTATCAAATGTTTCTCTATGTATAACCACTACCCCCTCGCTTGAACAATGTCTCTGCTTACACCCTGCTCGCTTAAGCCTCTGAGTGGTGTAAGTGAACAACGGAAAGGAGTCTGCAATAGCAACCTAGCATAGGACCCGGAGGCTACACTGACAGTCAAGACCAGGGGAGTAACTGTTGCTCTGCACTTAACGGTTGCAGGACTATCATGGCTGACACTTCATAGAAGCCAAGTGTCTCTGGCTTGTCCACCACAACTGTTATAGAGAACTCTTGCCTGACTCTCACTGGCTAAACTACACACCCCTAGATTCATTTGGTTGGTTCAGAGTTGTCTGAAATCAAACACAGAGAACATCTTCCTGAGATCTGCAGGGCTTCATTTCAAAACAAAACAACAAACTGAAACCTTATTCACAAAAATAATATATCAATTACAGCAACAAGACTATATCGATTGGTTAAAGTAAATACGCAGTTTGGCAAACTCAGGGACCTTTTTTTTTCTTTTTAAAGAGAATCTTAACTGTGGGGCTTTTCTAAAAACAAGTGGGCATCGGAATATACATATTTTAAGTGAATTATGGATGTCTTTATTTATTTAAATACTGCTGGCGCCTGCATAGACCTCGCACAGACATGCACAGCATTAAATTTGATCAATGGTATTTGGCCAACTTTGAGCTATATAAAAACTATAGCTGTTCTCAGAATTTTCCACATTTTCTATATGACAGATGTTTTGAACATGGTTAGAAAGCAAATGTTTATAAACATCATTTCAAGGTTACTTATAAATGCCTCCTTAGCACACAGGCAGTGTGTCAGTTCATAAAAGTGCCCTTCAGCAAACACTGCATCCCTAAGGCAAATGAAGGACACCAAGATTCAAGTCTTTCATACTACTGACTGCTCAAAGTCCAACAAAATTGGAGTATGTTTTTAGTATTTTCCGCAAAAAGCTGTCCTGACTTTTTAAAAAAACTTTATTGACTCTTTGTGAACTTCACATCCTACCCCTCAGTCCTATTCATCTCTCCATCCCTTCATCTGTCCTCTGTCCTCCCCGACAAAAGAAAGTAAAAAACAAAACCAAAAAAACCCATCTTGTCATGGAAGCTTTGGTGTGTCTCAGTGTGCCACGCAGTACAGCATTTGTCCACACACCTTCACTTGCAAATGTCCACTGCAATGAACAGCTGGTCTGTTTCGGGGGCCCTGGCTTCTGCTAAGGCATTAACAAGGGATCCTCACCGGAAGTCCTCTGGGATCTCTTGTTGCCCTGTGTCATGGAGATCCTGTAGCTTTGGATCTGCAGAACCAGCCCCTTCACATACACCAGCAGCTCAATGATGGGAGGGCCAACTCAAAGCTCTGCATCTAGGCTAGCCCTACCCCTCGGTGGCTGTAGCACTCAGGAGAGCTGTCCTGACTTTATTTTCTCCTTACAGCTCTGTTTCAGAGCAAGAGGTGAGGCTCCTAGCCCAGCCACCATTAAAGTACCATATTAACCTTTTACTACCATGGTTATCAGGATCCATTAACAATAACTGCTCAGCTTCACTGTTTCACTAGTGTAGTAAACTCCCTAATTTTTCACACTCTTTAATGATTTTTTAGAAGCTTTCCACTCTATTAAGACTTCCCTACGGGATCTTAGAGATGATTTGCTGCTTTAAGAGGCCAACAAGGAAGCCACTGCAGCAGCACAGAGCAGAATGGCAGAGGCTAGGAGCATAGTGCTAACAGGCAGTAAAAGCAGCCAGAATGTGCTAATATAGGTAGGAATATTTTTTTAAATAGTGGACAAAAATATATAGTTTGTTTTAAAAAGAAGCTAGAAGAGTAAATTCAATGTCTTACAATAAAAATCATAGGTAAAATGAGTTGTGTTATTTGGCTTCACTTAATGATATCAATAAAACGGTGCATTGAATTCTAGAGTTGTAGACAACTATAATTTGTCAATCAAAATTAATATTGATAAATGAGAACATTTTTGATAAATTGGGAAAAATCACAAAAAAATCATACAGCAATTTAAAAACTGTAATAATTAAGCTATGTCAAACAGCCTTCCAAAAAACCAAAGTTGAAACAACTTAATCAAAAAATAAACAAATACTTAAGAGGACAGAAATCAAGGGTGGAGATGTCAGAGACGAGGACGGTGCAAATGGAACAAGTGTGCAGCTGGAGATCAACATCCATACAGAGCTAAATGTCTAGGCAAGAATTCTTTATTTAATGCTAAATCAACACCACCAACATACACATCAGTCCAACCCCCCTTGGGGGTGCTAAGTCACTCCCCTTAGGAGTGTAGTCACTGGTGCTACCTAGCCCTAGAACTGGAGGCGAAGAGGCGAGGTGAGAAGACCCCAGAATGCTGAAGGCAGCCTACAAGGGCATCCAGGCTTGCTGTGTCCCAGTGCTTCTTAGAAACAAGGCTGGGGCTACTTCTTAACTCCAGAGCACTAGAAGCATTTTTCTTCTCTTTCTTGCTTCACACTCAAGAAATCATCTATTTTCTACCCCGAGGAATGCTGGTCACAGACGAAGACAATAATGTCAGCATTTCCCCTCCCACACTCATACTTCATGTCACCACCTTCCTCATGACGCTGCCCCTTTGTTCCGAATCTATACCAAACACCTCCTACCTTACTGGTCATTTCAAAGCAAAAGGACGTCCTTACGGAAAGACAATTACTACACACTCTGCAGGCAGCTGACTTCTCATCTTAAATTATCGATTTATACTTAAGCTGTATATCTGAATGAATACAGATAAAGGTGAAAGCCCGGGGCACGGAGAAACCATCTTTGTAGGTGCCTGAAACAAATTACCATGTTTAAATGAATCAACCAAACTAATCACACACAAAAGATAGTAAGACTTGCTTTAGTCAGGTCTCCCAAGACCTGTGTTTCACAATGGCACAAGGATTGTTTTCTTCAATTTAAAGATAAAGCAAGCAAACAAACAACAACAACTCAGTATCTCATGGCTTGATTTCCAGCTAAGTGCGACATAAGCAAACATAAGAGAGAACAAAGTGTTAACATGGTAAAGAACAGATTCACATTTATCAAGTACACAGAATAAGCCCAGAACTGAACTAAGTCTCAGAGAAATGTCCTTTTCTCAATACTTCTATGGCTACTGTTACCCTAGAGAGCTCACCGCTGTTGAGTTTGACAGCCATTAGCCATGAGTGCTACATGCACCTCAAGTACAATCGTCTGAATTTGGAGGAATGTGAAATATCAAACTGAACTGGATTTTAAAGAGAGTACAGAAGGAACTGAAGTGCCTCCTTCAGGAACTAAGCTCTTCAGCACATCTGCATGGCTAGATGGGGAAAGCGTTCAGGTCTAGCCACACATGGTCCAGTACTAAGTGTGCAGCTTTGAGTCTAATTGTGCTCATTTGTTATATAACACCATCTACATAGATGCTTTTGTGCATGATATGACTGCATCTTTCATTTAAAAAAAAAGAGACTTTCAACAAAATTGGTGAACACTGACAACATTCAAAGAAAGTCTACTCTAATAATTTTAATCATACCGTCTATAAAGGAAAATAGCCATCCTACTTTTTAGAACTACTATTGTTAGCACATAAGTGGGTCATACTGTACAAAAGTCTCTGAATTTACTTAAGAAAAAAAAAGCAAGCCAATGGAAAATCTGATTTTTTTCTATCTTGCTTATAAGTGAAAACAGTAAGAAAACCCTTATTCTCTGCCTTTGTATTTGTAGAATTTGACTACAGATACTGAATTCTTTAGGAAGAGATGCTGCTTTTCAGGGATTAAGGATTAAAAGAAAAAAAAAGACGTACTTAAGAAAGCTGGTAAAAGGAGACTGGGATGGATGTGAGGACATCTTACTGAGACTCTGTGTAAGAGAAATATAGGAGATGGAGAAATAGAAGGACCCTGAAGGTCCTAGAACCCTACAAGAAGAACATAGTGATGGGTGGATTGGGGCCCAGGGGGTTCTGCTCAAACTATTGCACTAACCAAGGACAATACAATAGTAAACATTGAACCCCTACTCTGATCTACCCAATGGACAAGACATTCTCCACAGTTATGTGGAGAGCGGGGGCTGACTTTGACAGGAGCTCTGGTGCTCCATATTTGACCACCTCCCCTTAGTGGGGAGGCCTGGTGGCACTCAAAGAAAGAATAAGCAGGCTAACAAGATGAGACTTGATAGCGTATGACCACATAGTGGGGGAGGAGGTCCTCCTCAGTGATAGACCTAGGGGAGGGGAATAGGGTGAAAGCGGAAGGGAGGAAGGAATGGGAGGATATAACTGATAGGATAACAATTGAGTTATAATCTGAATAAATTAATAAAAATTTTTTTTAAAAGCTGGTAAAAAGCCAGGCAGTAGTAGTGCATGCCTTTAATCCCAGCACTTGAGAGGCAGAGGCAAGTGGGCCTCTGAGTGAGGCCAGTCTGGTCTGCAAAGCCCAGGACAGCCAAAGCTACAGAGAAGGCCTGTCTTAGAAGAGAGAGAGGGAGAGGGGGATGGAGGTGAGGGAGGAATGAACGTGAGCACATGTTGGTAAGGGCCAAGCTACTCGACTTCTATTAATTCCATTTATGATGATAACACAACGGTACCATTAGACATCTCCCAAGTTCAGAGATTCTTGGAGGTATGACTTTTTAGCAAATTGGAAGAAAGATGGCAACAGTAAGTGTGAGGAGGCACACAGATCCCACCTGTAGCAAAAATCAACAAAACAACAAATTCCTATTCCTGCCAAGATACTGCTGCCCTCCTTGGGTAGTTGAACTAGGGAAAGGATAAAAAGAGGGGAAAGGGGCAGGAAGAAGGGGAAGACTCTAATTGGACAACATACATAAAAGAGCAATTCTTAGTCCCACTCGCTTTATTTCAGAGAGGCAGCCGTCCTTCCAGCTTGGCAGGAGGCAGTCACCGTGTTACAATGAAGGTATCTGTGTGTCACACAGGTGCTCTATGCAGGTCCTACTATCCATCTTTGTGTCGACATTTCAGTTTCATTAGAGTTTGTCGTGCCCTAAGATAAATTCATTGCCTTCTTCACAAAGCACGAAATTTGCCTGCCAAGTTCCAGAAGAATCCTGATACCAACCTCATTTTGAATGGCACCTAGTTTGTGGTCACCAGCAAACACTGCGGAGTCCTCAGCACTGAACACAGTTGTGCTCTCTGGTCATTGGCAAAGCCACTGCAGCTTTCAGCATCTCCTACTACTTATTCCTAGGTTCATATATTTCCACTGCTATCACTACAGGGATTAAAACTTATATACATGCTCTATTTGCTACAGGCATGTAGAACTATAGTGAAGTTCTTGTACAAATACTCAACATTTCACATTAATAGGCTGGAAAAAAGCATCTTGTTAGTATTTAGAAAGTAGAGCAATGAAAATGTCTTATTGGTAAAAGTATAAACTGGAAAAAAACATGAAAAACTTTAATGTCAATTGATGGTAAC
The DNA here is from genome assembly GCF_964271855.1 of Acomys minous. Lineage (NCBI taxonomy): Eukaryota > Metazoa > Chordata > Mammalia > Rodentia > Muridae > Acomys > Acomys minous. The sequence goes on from NC_140496.1 coordinate 83,249,458, forward strand.
AGCAAAAACAAACAAACAAATAAACAAACAAACCACAACCACCACTGAAATAACAAAAATGCCAATCAGTAAAAGGGTGGATATGTGTTACCTTAATATAATGCTACACAGGAAGAGAAATACGTAGATGATCAGGTATGAAAATGAGAGTTTTGGCCTAACTGTTCAAAAAAACCACTGAAAGCAAAGACAAACATATAAAACTAATATTTATTGTATTTAAAGTAATTACAGAGGAACAAGAATACAATTCTTTCCTTAAATCTAGCTGGGTAAGCCAGCATAAGACACTTGCTTCAGTGCCAGGAACCACAAGAGCCTGAGGGAGCTGAGAGGGGACGGTGCAGAGTGAGTGCATGAATAATGCATGTAATCAACTCAAGGCTACAGAAAAAGCAATGATAGCTTGGATTAGGGTGGTGTCTGTGAGAGAAGCAGATAAACAAAAATGTGACCTAGCGGAAGGATTAGCCGAGGAGAGATGATGGGAAGCAGTGTCAGATCCTAATGGTGTTGCAATGTGCCAGAGGCAGGAGTGGGTACAACACAAAAGGAAGCAAGTAAGTCATAGAAGATGCAAGACTTCCGGTAGTGAGAGGATAAAAAGCAGTGATGTGAAAAGCTAGGAGAGTCCTCAGAAAATACTGCAGGGTCACATAGAGCTGAGCTGTGAAGAAAATTAGGGTCACAGCATATGCACATTTAACTTTCACCAACTGAGGCAAATGCTCTCAGGAAAGGGTGGTGAAGAATAACAGGGACAACCCTGACCACCACATTAACAAAATGCACACCTAGCACACGGGTGCTCCAAAAAGTAATTAAAGAAAACAAGCGTATTTTCCTTCTTAGCCTGGAGCTTTCCAAAGTTCAAAGTCATCCATGGATGACTTATAGATACTCCTTACTGTCCCTGAGAGCTGTCTCAAGAAGAGACAGGATTGCTGCACATTCATTCTACTACTGAAAATGTTAAGTGTGGGCTCAACATGGAAAGAAGTACAGAGAAGCAAAATAGAGGCTGTGGTTGGCACCTTACCTGGTGAAATACAGTAAGACAACCCTGTGTATTTTGTTGGATATTATAAATAAATGATGAGTAGCCAAGGTAAATGTTCCAAAGTCTACTCAAAATTAAAAGCCTTCCAAGACAGCCCTTCACCCCCAAACAAAAGACTGGGCAGGCTATAAATCATCTACCTGGCAAAAGCTATTACAAAGATGATGATGGACACTGTTTTCCAGCTGACATCAAATATTCAGCAGAGGCCTAACCACTGGGCTCTGAAGGGATAAGAACTGACAGATGTATCAAGGAGGGCTGCTGTCAACACAGGTACATCATGCCTATGGGAAGAGGTCCAGTTCTCTGTCTCACTGCTTGAGCTGCTACCCTGGCTATCTTGTGCCAGGTACTGGGACTCAAACCATTGGCTTTCCTGGGTCACTAGCTTGCACACAGTGGACAGGGACAGTTTCCACTGAGGCCAATCCCTCACCACAAATGTGATGTTATATCTACAGTTGCAGCTATGGGACAATCTATGGAGTTTTTACTGGTTATGTTATCTACGGAGGCCCTTACAGAGCTGGTAATCATAAAGTAAAAATAGCTACTATTAATAGTACCTTCTGAATGATAATTTTAGAATGGATAGTCAGAAAATCAATTTTATGCCTTGCAAGAGCAGTGGAAACAGACCTTCCCTCTGTGCATGGCAAAGACAAGAAGCAAGGCCAACACACACACACACACACACACACACACACACACACACACACACACACACAGCCAGTGCCTTCTGAGAGAAGCCTGCTCTACAGTAGGCTAGTAACAAAAAGGGAGCTCAGGAAGAGCTTCCCGCTCGTTCATCTTCCATGCTATGATACATGTGATGCTCTCATGTGTAACACTGAGCCTTCTTTTTCTCTTCTTTGTCTAAGTTACTGAATGACAGCCAAAGCAACATATTTATATTTATAAATTTCATGTTCTAAATATTAATATTTACATGTATTCTAAAGTTCTAAATATCTAAAGATAGAAATTAATCTTACAGTCCAATGGGATAGACACAAAGGTAAGTTACAAGCAAGGTTGTGATTTATTCATCCCAAAGAGGACTCAATCCATCCCCAAATGTGGGGAAAGGCCTTTAGAAGTATTAGAGATGAAAGCCCAGGGGTGTGAAACTCACATACTTAAGAAACTATATTTAACAACCACTTGCATCTACTATGTACTAGGAACTTAATTATGACCCAGGTACTCAACAACAGGAAGCCAAAGTCAGTGTGGGCACAGACAGGGGAGCACATGCAAAGCTTGGCAGGTAAGGGGAACTCAGAAGTGGACTGTTCGGCAGCGCTGACAGCTCTTATTTCACTTCAGGAAGACTTAGGAAAATAATTCTTGACTTGCCAGTGAAAAGATGAGTAGGTAAGTGTTATCAAGTGAAGAGGGAAGAAATAGATTCAGGGAAGAATGTATGTAACTCAGAGACAAGAAAAGAAAAATAGCTAAGAAATGCATAATGCAGAATCTGGAAAGATATACTAACAGTTTTACAGATTTTAGCCTTTATCCTAGAAGTAGGGTAAGCATGTACAGGCCAGTTTGATGTAGTAAATTCCTCAACTGAGATTCCCTCTTCTCAGATAAGTCTGAGAAGGCTTATGTCTTGAAGAAGCACGATGACCATCCTATTCACAGCTAAGGTGACTGTAGACTACTTGTGTATGAAGAAGGGAAGAAACAAAAAGTAAAAACGAGAAGAAAGGGCTGGGAGAAGAAAAGGTAAGAGCAGCATGCAGGACGGGTTAAAGTTGCATTTCATGTCAAGTGGAAATGGTAAGCAATTAGATTATTTTAAAACTCAGAGGAGAGGACTGAACTCAACAGGCCAGCCTCAGGGAGTAGATAAAGCCGTGTGTTTCACAGTACTACCCAAAAGTACACTGGGAAAAATATATACTAAGGAAGAATAAAGATCAGAACAAAGGCCTGGGAATCTCTAAGCTGTAACACAAAACTACAAAGCAGGCAGGATTTTTATATCCATGTAAATCTACTACTGTGAAAAGTAACTTTCACTTGTATGTTTTTCAAAGCCCATAAATATGCACACCAATAAAACAAATCCTTAGCATTGACACCCTAGATCTCTGTATCTCAGCAACACATTATCATGGCAAACATTACACATAAAACAAAGAGCGAGAGACTAATGTTCCTTAACAGGGATAACAGTTCATCTGGTGTACAAGATGCTAAGAGAGTGACAAATCAAGAGAACTGAGGACAGCAAGGCTGGCAAGCTATGGTCAATACTATTTTCAAATAAAGGGTAATAGTTTATCAAAAAGTTAAAATATGAAGATTTATCAATGTGTAGTATTAAAACTAGGAAATCTTCAGTGCTCTTTTAATTAAAATTTTTTTCTGATCTATTTGTATTAATGTGGTTTTGCTGCAAATAAAATGTGAACTTACAGTTATTCAAACCCAGAAATGCACGATACAAATGGATATATATTGAATTCCACACAACTCATCAGGCTGCTATAGGAGAAATACAAGACCTAGAAATTTAGCTATAGGAAACAGAAAGTAGCAGAAGTCATTAAATAAGGAAATGGCATGATTCAGTGTAGTTTTTGAAAGCTCAACTCCTATAACATGCAGGTAGACCAACGACAGCAATTCAGAAGCCACTAATTGGGTGACAAGAAAGGCATCACTTTAGACAGAAACACAACAGAACGCATGTGTATAAGCGGAGGCTAAGACAGACCCTAGGTACAAGCATCTTAGTAGGCTAAAAAGGTGCATAAAGGGGTAGTGGCTGATGTAAAAGAATGGCTCAAATTTCGTTGGGATAAGCAGTATACATATAAAGAGAACTAAATAAAGACACCAGAAAACCCCCTTATCTGATAGCTAGAAAGAGCAAGACCAGGCAGGAAAGAAACAAAAAGGGAAAAGATAGTGTTGGTGTACTTTTAACCAACTATTTTTATTTGGGGTTATTTAAATCTCTTTCTTCCTTCTCCACCCCAACACCGGGTAGGGGAGAAAGAAGGTTAGTGGGGAAAAGGGCCCTAGCTTTTCCTAAGTTGTTTCCTGCTGTTTAGAGTCCTTGAGTTCTTTGGGGCAAGTCCAGTTCTTGTTTCAGGATACCTCCGACTTCTTCTCATCCAACTTCACCAAGAGCAACCAGGAGCAGAATGGTTAGCGTCAGCAGCCGAGTCTTCTTTCTCAGAGCCCCTCGTCGCTCTTTGGGGCTGGCTTTTATCCCCACTGACAAAAACCACACCCCTCCATGAGGTGGTTCACAGCTGACAAACAGCACGTGCCCTTTCAGGAGGCAATTATCAGCTTTGGACAAACTGTGGAGCAGCTCCCCCCCATCCCACACCTGGGATTTAAAAAACAAACAAACATGTTTACTTGTAAAGCAAAACAGAGTGATGTTGCAGAGATCATGTGCACACCTTCAAGAAGCCTGTCACATGAGACAGGGTCAAGTTGTTGAGCTATTTGTAAGCTCTTCACCAAACAAGTCCAGGACAGTTCAGACACAGAGGGTAGTAACTAAATGTTTAACTACAAAGTAAAGAGCTGCAGGCTATTACCAGGTAAAGATAAGGGCTCTAGATTCAGAGGGACTTTGACTGCAATCCCAGCTCTGTTATCTCAGGCATGTTAAACTTATAAGCTTTGGTTCTCAGTCTATAACACATGGACAAGTTGAACAACAATCTCAAAGTTCAAAATCCAAAATGCCCCAAGTCCTGAAACCTTTTGTGAGCCAACATGAGGCCACAGTGTGGAAATTCCACAGCCGACTTCACATGACAGGAAGACAGTAAATTGCAGGGGTTTGAGGCCAGCCTGGGTAACACAGTAAGACACTGTGCTGCTTAAAGCAAGCTCTGCAAAACCATAGGAAGACTGAAAAATACTCTATAAAATCACTTTCAAGTGTAAAAGGTGTGGATGAAATACAAATCAGTTTTATGCTTTAACTTGGGTCCCATGTCTAAGAGTATCGAACACAGAAACATTCCAAATTTATATTAAAAATAAGAAATTGGTCTCATGCATTTTGATAGAGTATGCAATTTTCAACAGCACTTACTACTTGACAGGAGTGTGCAAAAGAGTGAGATAACATGTAGCATTTAGAATACTGCCCAGCATACAGGTGGTAGCTAAACATTGACAGGTACTGACGTCATTTTCACTAGGAAAAGCAAATCACTGTAAACTATCACCTAGAAGCAAGTCTGCTGCTAGAACCCCAGGAGCTGACACCCACTAAATAGCGCACCCCAAACATGACCGTATCTTTGCAGAAGCCATACTACAACTTACCTGGAGCAAGAGTGGGCAGCTGTCCAGCAGCCAAAAGGTGACAGTTAAAACACAGCACAGCAAAACGCAAGCAGGTTCCGAAGAACCTATCTAAGAACAAACAGCACACAGCGCTGGGGGTGGGGCTCAGCTGGAGAGTGCTTCCCTAAAGTGAATGACACCCTGGATTTGAGCCCCAGCACTGCATAAACCAGGCAAGGTAGGACACACCTCCAATCCCAGAATTGGGAACCGGAGGCAGCCTGATTGGAAGTTCTAAGTCATCTTAAACAGGGGCATGCTAAAAGTTAACAACCACACGTACGCACTTACTCCAAAGGCTAACCCTCAAAATGAAGAAGGCTAACCATCAGTAGTTTGTTTCTTGGCGGGAAGGTCTCCAACATGCCAACACAATATTGATATTCTGATTAGCCAACAGCTATTCTAGCATATGAAATAAATATTAGTGCACACTCTAGTATATTTGATAATTATAGTGCTGAGATTACATAGTGTAGAGTAAGTGATCTCATTTTGAGACTCCTGGGAAATTTGCAAGGCTAAGAAATCAGGCTTCCAATCATAAAGCACCCCTGTGGAGTCCACCTTAAATGAGCCTAACAAAGCCCAGGATGTCCTAATTCTCACTAGTCATGAAATCAAAGCAAGCTTTGTGATTACCCATCTTTTCCCACCTTCAGAAGGACCCATTACCTGTCCAGATGCATGTGTTAAAGAAAACGACTAACAGCAAGGAAACTGAAAAGCGGTTTAACATTAATGTGTAAGTAACTACATGCTTCCAGGAAGCAGCTAAGAACTGTTAAGACTAATACTAAGCATTAAGTTTATGAGAAGACTCAAGTAAGGGAACTGTTGAAATCTATGCTTACAGATGAAAAGAAACAAGACTGATCATGTGGTCTGAGATGTCAGCATCCGCAGCCCACAGGACTTACTCAAGGTGTCGGCCAAAACAAAGTGTAGATTCACGATCGAGTAGTATGACAAATCTACAGACAACGTACACATGGCTCACTGATTTCCTCCTGCTATTCCTACTCTATGCTGCAAAGCCTGTGCTCAACCAGTAGAATCCACAATTTTAATAAACAATGTAATAGTTAAAACATAGTTTGTAAAATTACTGTTTAAAAAGAGTCTTCCAAAACCCAGGCACTCCATAGTCAAATATAGAAACATTTTGTCTACCACAGAATCCAAAACACTCCTTCGCAGAGTTAGAACATTACACCATCTGCGGCAATAACCCATGATAATAAACCCAAAGGCAATGCATGGCCAGAGCTTCTGCGAGCCTTCGTGCACAGCTTAGTGAACAGGTTCATCCACATTAGGATAACATGATTTTGGATCACAAGATAAAAACAGCTGTCACATCCCTGTGGACAGCAATAGTATGGAAATCAGAAAAGTCAAAATAACAAACTTAGCACAGATCTTTTAAGTCCATCTTCTCCCATTCAGGGGATGCATGGGGTAAAGCCTTAGCTGCTTTGTCTCCTAAGAGGCACACTGCCTGATTGGTCAATCATATTTTATAATGTCTCCATGACCCAAAGATTTGAAGTACAAATCACTTGGTTTCAGTTTGTGTATGCTGAAAGCTTTGTGCTACAAAGCTATTGGCTGAAAAGTTGGCACTACACTTAAGATAGTACAAAATAGACATGTTCTTTACATAAAGTGGCTGGCTTTGATTTTTGGTTCTAGGTTTAAATTTCTGGGAAATACTTAGTTAACAATAAAACCAACACTATGTGCCCCTCTTTTCTTTCAGTACTCTAGAAAATAAAAGGCATAACAATGAAATAAGCATAAAAAATTCTACTGGATGGTGTGGATAGAAAAATCTTTAGCATATCCCACTTTCACAAAAGAGAAATGATGTTCAGTGATACTTTGACTACATTACTAAACATCTGAGGGCAATCACAAAGCCCTCCCCAAATTTCTAAGTATTACTATAAAAAGAATCTCAAACAGCCGCACCAATCACTTAAATGGCCAGTGTGCACTGTGATCCAGTAGCTCTTTACCTAACAGAGTTAGTTCATCAGAGTCTGGAGCAGAAGTGACTTCTACTTAAAATGCACCTGAACCATCAACCTTGGGACCAGACTTTCATCTGCTCTGTCAAGGCCCCAAAGGAAGATCAGTAGAGAGACAGACGCTGTGGCATTAAATTCAAAGCAGGGTGTGTCCAGGCGGCAGTGCAAGGTGCTTACGGGAGACGCTGCCTCCCGAGGCAAATCCTCGGGGACAGGTTGCCTGGATTGGGGGCGGCTAGCACCACCACCGCCAATCCCCGGCCATGCATTCGGGACTCCGCTGTCTCTTACCCTCCGCCCGCTCGCTGCAGCCGACCTGCTTCCCGGCGGAGCAGCCCGAAGCATTGCGTCCAGCAGCAGTTCCCCATCGCATGCCGCCCGGCGCCGCCGTTCCTCCTCCAGCCCCTGAGCGCGAGCCCAGGTGGAGCAGCTGCATCCGCGCCGGCCGGAGCGCGGCAGACGGCGACGCAGGGAACAAAGGCCGCCGCTAAGCCAGCGGGCTCCCGGCTACCGCGGCGCGAGGGACGAGCGCGGAGCCGTGGGGTCCCGGGTCGCCAGCCGTCCGCATGGCCTGCTTAGCCACCCGCCAGCGCCCGTCACCGCCCCGGCAGCCGCGGGAGGCCTGTGCGGCCACGCCCCCTGCAGCTCCTGCGCTCCCATTGGACACGCTTCCGGCGGTCCCATTTCCGGCGGCCGGCGTGTGCGTCATTTCCACTAGCTTCTGGATTGGCTGTCTCAGCTTGGCAGGAGGCGCTGTTCGCGGTTGTAGGTACTGTGTGTTGAACCCGGATCCTAAAAGGTGAGTTACCTTCTCTCTGCGCTGTGGTCGCTGTCGAGCAGGGAGCCTTGAGCGCAAACTCAGCCTTCGAACTTTGTACCTAAAGCATGCAAGCCTCCGGTCTGCAGCAGCGGGTCGGATCACCCAGCGAGTGCCTTCCAGTACTGCACCTTAGCTGGAGGTAGAGGCTAGGCATTCATTGCCATTACTTAGAGTACACCAAAAGGTTTTTTGTTTTGTTTTGTTTTTTAGTTTTCAAATATTCTCGTTTGCGTGGCAGTTTCTATACTGCCAGCGCAGTGGAGAGACATTAGTGGTGTACTACTAGCCAGGTTTTCTTTTATTAAAAACGAAATTTTCCAGGTTGGGGATGTAGCTCAGTTGGTAGACGTGTGGAAAATATACAATCCGAGCACTTTGAGAAATGGAAGCAGAAACATAGCTCAGGGTCATCCTCAGATACATTTAAATTGGAAATCAGCCTGGGCTACCCCCCCCCACCCCCACCTTCTCTCTCTCTCTTTCTCTCTCTCTCTCTCTCTCTCTCTCTCTCTCTCTCTCTCTCTCTCTCTCTCTCTCTCGTTCAAGTAATTTCAGATGGAGAAGTTGAGAACAAGAGAGAATCAGCAAAAAGGTCTTGAGTTTTCAGGAGGACTGGCCGTTTTTACTTCAATTATCCTGCCCAAAAGTAAGAATAAGGTTGAGGGGTTGGAAATCCGTGCCCTCACATGCTATGGTTTCAGATACCAAGTAGCTTTAAAAGCAGAAGGCAGGAGTCTCTGTGAGTTGGAGGCCAGCCTGGTTTAAGGAGCCAGTGTCTGGCCAGCTAGGACTATATATAATGAAACGCTGCTCCCGCCCCAATTGGATATAATGGTAGTTTCATAAATGCCTAGTCCTGTCGATAGCTGCTTCTCTGACAACCAGATCTTACCATTTTAACCTGCTTCAGTGCCAGTGAAGTAGTTCCACTGAAAAAATAGTAGTAATGGTAAAACATTATTTGAGCTACACATTTGTTCGTTCTTACCATCAAAGACCAATCAGGATTTCAGTCTTAGCACTTAACTAGTGTACTTGATTCTTCCATATCTAAGTACACAAACTCATTGCTCATTGGATGCCGGTGAAATGACTTAATTGTTTCCTAAATTGTTAGTGCATTTTCTTTCTCTCGTCCAGTACCTGAAATCAATATTAATAAATGGGTCTTGGCAATCGAACTATAAATGTTTAAGGAAGCTGGTACATGCATCCTATGGATGTTACCCATAATGTTGATAAACATACCTCAAGTGAATGAGTCTGCAGAAAATTATGCTGAATTAAAAAATCCAAATTTGCAAAGCTTACATATTACATAAGTATACCTACAGGACATCTTTTTGAAATACAAAGCGATACAAATTACAAACACGGTAAAGAGTTCCTAGGGGCAGCTAATGAGAAGTGGGCTCATGATAGGAAGTCTGTATTTTGGTTCTGTGGCTATCAGTGTACCCCATCTGTGGTACTTCACTGTGGTTTTGTCAGACAGTCCTATTGAGGGAAAGAAGCTTAAGGTACAGTAGATGGTACTAACAAGTAATGTGTGTGTGTGTGTGTGTGTGTGTGTGTGTGTGTGTGTGTGTGTGTAGGAGTATGTGGGGTGTGTAAGGGTGTGTGCAGGGTGTGTGGGTGTGTGTAGGGTGTGTGGGTGTGTGTAGGGGGATGGGGCTGTGTGTAGGGGGTGTGTGGGTGTGTAGGGGTGTGCCATATCCATGCAGATGCCTGTGGAAGCCAGTAAAAGGCACTGGATCACCACAAGCTGGACTTACAGGTGGTTATAAGTCACCAGATGTAGGTTCTCTGGGAACCCAGTCAAGTCCTCTAAGTCATCTCTCCAGCCCTGATGCGTTATTTCTTGAAATTCCATGTGACACCATGATAATTGCTAATTGAAAAAGCTTAAGAAATGGGCTGGATGTAACTGCAGCTGTGAGGGGGCAGAACAGGTAGGTATCTGTGAGTTTGAGGCCAGCCTCAGCTGAGGTATACATATGGAAGGTCCAGGCCATCTAGAGGGAGAGGGTGAAACCCTGTCTCAAAAACAGCAGCAAAGCTTAATGAATTACAGCTGCCGACTTGACAGGCCACTTCTCATAGGTGCTCTTAGAAGCCCCCCAACACTGGTTAAGCCATGTCTTAGTTAAGGATGTGAATGGTCTTCATAATCAATGTAGACAAATAAACCTTTAAAAAAAACCCACACACTTCACTAAGCAAATTAAGCAACTTAAAATAATGTCATTCACCTGTTAAGTTAAAAAAAGTTTGCAAGCAAAATACCCCATCATCTTCAAGGGCGCAGCAAATTTTGAGCCTCGGACAGTGAAACTCATTATGGAAATTCATGTGAAAATATGTATTAGTAGTCACCAAATAAATGATTAACATGTGAAAGGATGGTAAGTTTGCTGGTACATTCACATTACGTAGTCATCAGAAACGTTTTTTGAAAGCTAATAAGAGAGGAAAATACTTTTTGAATAATGTGTGAAAATGCTTGTTTTTTGAGATAGGGTCTTGACATGTAGCTCAAACTTAGCTCAAACTGGGGATCTTTCTGTTTCCCACTACTGAGTGAACAGTAAGGTTATAGGTGTATATCACCTGCTCTAAGGGGGGAAACCTTTCTGAATAAATATGTGAAATGCAGTTTTGAAGTTTTTAATTCAGCCTGCTACGTATTGATGCTTTAGGACGGACAGAAAGAAAACCTATAGCTGTAAAGGATATTTATGAGGCAGGTGAGTGTGAAGAAAACCTAGTTGTAGTGACATAGGCTTGGGTCCCTACTAAGATATAATCTTGCTTCTCTTAAGTTTGGGCAAAAGGTAAAGTTAGTAATAGCCATAGCCAAGAATATTCCAAGATACATATATGGGATTTATCCTAGCCAGAGAGTATATTATATGAAATTATATGAAAATTGACCAAATATAATATTGAGCTTATCCATGAGAGACACATACATATATAGATTAAGTTGAGTGGAGTACTTCTTTTTTTGAGACAAGGTTTCTCTATGTACCCTTGGCTGTCCTGGACTCACTTTGTAGACCAGGCTGGCCTCAGACCCACAGAGATCACCTGCCTCTGCCTCCCCAAGTGCTGGGATCACAGGTGTGCACCACCTGCCTGCCTAGTAGAGGACTTTTCATGTCAGCCTTCTAGAGTATATGGTGGCTTGCCTTCCAGGTATATGGTGGCTCTCTTCCTCACCCTCTTCAAAATTCTTTTCTGTAGTATTTTATTATGAAGTCATTGTTTTCCATAGAGGCTCTAGAGTCAGGGTATGTTTTATACCTTCTAGCTGCCTTCTGATCACGTGATTCCAAATTTGATTTTCTTTACTCGGAATTTTTCATTGGTTAGTAATCTCTTTGTGTGCTCTCATGTTCTCATACACAACAGTTCTTAGGAAGACTTCTGTGTTCCTTATTACCAAACAGGAGCACAAACGTCTCCTAATTCATTTCATGGTTTAGATTACCAAACACAGGGTATGGCATATGACCTGTGTAAAACAGAAATTACAGTAGACCTTGTCAACAAAATAAAAGTAATAAAGACTTGCCTTGTGAGGATGAACTATGCCAACTCCTTCACATAGTCACCCCTATACTGCATTATATGGACTTTCCATCCCCCAAGTGTCAGTGTTTCTGATTACTAAGTGGGCATTGTTGTTTCCGTAGAAGTATCCTGTGAAGAAATGCTTCCTTTTTCAAAATTCAACCTTTTAGACTCACCCTCAGGCTTGAAGTCAGATCTTAAGAAAATATGTCCCCTTACCCTTTAACCCCAGTACCCAGGAGGCAGAGGCAGATGGTTTAGGACAGCCAGAACTACACAGTGACATCCTGCTTCAGGGGCAGGCATTAAAGGAGAGAAGGAAAGAAAACATGCCCGGAATAAAAGAAAAAACTCTCCAATTCTCAGACTTTGCCCCATAAGCTACCTCTTTTGTGGTGACTAAAAGTTAATGTATCCAGTGAGTTAAGAGGAGACACTGCTTGCTACCTAGTAGCCATAACTTTTGAGAACCCAAGCAGAACAGTCTTAATGCAAGACTCTTGCATCATGATTCTGAACATCTTGCTTCGTCAGCTTAAAATATGATGTGAAAGACCAATTATCTTATTCAGGTTTAAGTTGGCACAGAACTGCCTAACTCTTTTATACTAACATATGAAGTAGTTCAGCTACTTATAAATTCTCTACAGATGAAGAAAGGCTTTTATCAGGGCTGAGGAAACACACAGCAAGCACACAGAAAGACCTGCAAAACAGAGCCAGATGAAATCCCTTACTTTTCATGATAGAGAAATGAGCTATATAGATGTATTTCAAAGGAAATAAGCACAAGGAAGTGTGTTTAAAGACACAGAAGGTAATTACTTAACTGAGTCACTAGCAGCTTGTTGTCTGCCTCATGGGTGTGTGGTAAAGCAGTTTAGTTGCTCAACATTGTTCAGAACACGACAGTAGGGGATTTGTTTCCCTCTTTGCTCGCCAAACATTTTCATTTCACAAAAGAGGCATTCACACAAACGATTATACAAGGGTCATATTACATTTATTGGGCATAGTTTGTTGAAAATCTCTTCATGCCAAACCAGAAACCACATTGCTAGTTAGAACAAGGAGAACATAGCACAGAGAACCACTAAGTGTAGTGTTAGGAGGAACTTCTAAGGTCACACAGATGTAGCTATTAAAGGAAATAGCTACCATACCAGAAAAACCTCTGAACATCGAACAAGGAAGGAATTTAGATATTCCCAAGTCCCTTGAAGATAGACACTGATTTCTGCAATGGTTCATTTGTGCTGTGGAAACATGCTTCCTGCCTTAACAGAGTATGACCATGTCTGAAGGTGCCTACTTTGAATGGACTCACTCTGCAGGGGGTTGCTCACCCCTGTAGAAACATGGCATGACAGAACAGTGGAAAGGGGGTAGTACCTCCACACCAAGGATATCTTTGCAATGCCGTCCATTGGAAAAGCCTCACACAGAAGCATTCAGTTAGAGTCTTTAGGGTCTGGGCATGACATCAAACATCATGGCAAAAAGGGTGAGAAACAGCACAGGTCTTAACCATCCTCCTGAAAACAAGAGAGTCTTGAACACCTACAGGGGGAAGTGCTGAGACCAAACACTGAGCATTTACATGATTCATCACCTCCCATTGTCAGTGTCTTGTCCCACAATGCAATATTAACAGTTTCCCCAATGAATGGCAAATACCGTGATCCTTGCCTTGCTTCTAATGAAACTTCTGACAATGACAGAAATAATCTGTTAATTCTGAGGCTGACTTCGAAAACATGATGAAGCTGTTGCCTAGGCTTGAGGCAGGATAGGAGGATGGGATATAAGGGAATATGAGAGGAAGGGAGCCTTTCAGTCCAAAGTGGAAGTTTGAAGTCTCTCACCAGCTGACAAGCCAAAGGTTCCAGGACAATTAATATTTGTTCTGGAGGTTGCCTACCTAAAGACAATTCCTTTCATACAGAAGTATTCCAAGTAAGAGTGTTAAAATAGTAATTAACCATGTCTAAGGCCTGAGCATATATGACCTTGTTCCTCCTAACTGCCTCTGGGAATCTCATGAACAGGACTATAAACTTTACTTACAGTGATAATAATATGTCTTAGCTGCCTTATGCATCTCTTATGCCATAGGCTTTGACCTCATCAGCTATAATCCTATCCTGAGAACTTCAGGAATGCTCTATCATTTCATTTTAATTCCGCAAAATGTCCTTGAGCTGTGTCAGGCAGTGATGGCACACATCTTTAGTCTCAGCACTCTGGAGGCAGAGGTAGGTGGCTCTCTGAGTTTGAGGCCAGCCTGCTCAATAAAATCAGTTCTAGGAGAGCCAAGGCTACATAGAGACACCCTGTCTTGAAAAACAAACAGACAAATACATTCCTCAGTAACTCTTTGAGATGTAACTTCAGAAGCCTCCAAAGATTTGTATTTAGCTGCTGTAAGGACAGACAGTTAAGCACAACTCTCTGAGGAGCCCCGCCCACATTTCGATGTGTCTTATCCTTTCTCAGCACTTCTTTTTGTATTTAGCCTTAGAGCTTAAAATCTATCTTAGAATTTGTCTTAACTAACTTCAACTCTGCTTCATACTGACTCAGTCGAGAATTCCAGCTTCACTTGTCTCTAAGAGAGATCTTCAGGTTGCTGTAGGGAGCAGTGTGGAGCTGTCTAGCTGGCACCCTACTCATTGTCACATAACTTTGCAAATCTGATTTCAGGCCACAGAAGGAGGAGTGGTCTTAGGAAAGTGTTTTGGATCACTGCTATCAGTGGCACCGTCAGCACACTTGTGATCAGAGCTGACTTTAGATGACCCAGTTCTTTGCCGTGATGTCATAGCCAGTATGCATTCATGTAATCCCAGCTGTAGTCAACCCTCTTTTCTCATTTCAAATATTATTGTTTTATTTCAGTTCTAAGTTTTCATTTTCAGATTTTAGACCTACTAAGTCTGGGTTCATGTGGGATAATGCATCAGATAAGCAGAATATCTGCTGATTTGAAAATAAAGCACCCACTTTCCCACACAGCAGTCACAGCATGGCCAAGAACGCAAGAGAGACTGGGAAGTAGATGAGACACATGTTCTTCCATATCCGCATAGCACTTGGACTCTTTGGGCCCAATGGCTAAACCTGACAGAGAGTCAAAACTATCTGAAACTGTAACAGCCTTCCTCTGAGCTGTGAATCAAAATAAAATGAAAAAAAAAAAAAAACACCAAACAAATACCTGAGGTACACAGTTATCATTTGAAAATTAAGGCAAATTCCCAGTAAGTTAAGACCTAAAGAAATGTGGCTTGTCTCTGTTCAACATAATTGCTGTCACTTTAAAGGAAAGAAAAAGAACCTTACTCTTTAGGGACAATTACAAAAAACAAAACAAATTTACACTTTCTCTTTAATGTTGCTGTTTAAAGAATGTCAATAAATTAAAATTTTTTAAATGGGTGCAAAAATAAGTAGAAAGGAGGCCCATATGCAAGAGAAAATGTAGAAAGTGAAAACATGCTGAGACATAGACCTGGTTACCAGACTCTGAATGAGAGCTTCAACAGAGCTATTACAACCGTGTGGTCCAGAAGGTTAAGGCATGTGATATTTGAGAGAGAAACAGAAATGACACCAAGCAAGTTGGGAATTAAGAATTGAGTATATTTTCTTCCAAAAGCACAAAGAACATATCAGTTGAGCTTCCCAGCAGATCACAGAATGAAATGTAAAGAAGTAATTAACTTAAAAGTTCTTTGCAAATGAAGAGAGCAAAAGGACTAAGGAATAGAGGCGAGGAAACAGCCTGGGAGGCCATGTCAGATGGCAGTGTGCTGTGTCTGGGTTCCAGAAGAAGAGAGAGTTGGATAGGAAAAAAATAATTTGAAAATAATGGCAAATAATTTGGGTTGTGTTTTACTTTTACTTTTGTCTTTTTCCCCAGTCAGGAACTCATGTAAGCAGGCTGGTTATGAACTCTGTCTATAGAAGAAGCTGCCTTTGAACTCCTGAGTCTCCTGCCTCTCCTCCAAAGTGGCTTACAGATATGCACCACCATATTCAGTGAAAGAGAATAATAAAATTGATAAAACACCTAGCCACAGATGTTAGGGTACACTGTGTGAAGTTGTATCTCTTTCTATCCTTCCTCACCTACCTAAAGCCCATCAGAATGATGGGCTTTAATAAAAATCTCATAGCCAATTAGCTGGGCAGGAAGTGGAAGAAGGGATTTCATGAGAGAGAGAAAGGAACTCTGGGAAGAAGAGAGATGTAGGGTTTTCACCAGGAGAGGAGAAGGACATGACTGTAGCCCAGGATGGTATAGCTAAGCACATGGCTGGATGGGGCTGGGTGGTTGGGTTAACTTAGAAGAGCTAATTTAGAATCTGCTCGCCTAAGGCCTCAGCTTTGAAGTAGTAAAAGGTGTTGGTGTCTTTATTTTTATGGATGAAGGCCTGTGTGGGTCCCACAACACACGGATTTAGGAACACTTGATGTACACTAACAGTATAACTATAAAGAATCTGCACTGGGTCATGTAAAAGCTGGTGAATACAAAGATAAGGAGAAAAGTTAACAACAAAACCAAAAAACCCAACAATAACAAAACAAAAAAACCAAATCAAATCAAACAATCAAAGAACAAAAACAACACATGGAAACAAAGGAAAACCCACAACACAGGAGGAAAAAAATCCAACTATAGGAGGAACAACAGTAAGAACACCATCTGGGAGGCTGGCTGTTCTGCTTCAAAGCAGAGCACTTGACTAGCATGCTTCCTGGCTGGATCCTAAGCCAGGACCACAAAACAAAATTACTCTCAAGTAAGGCAAAGCATAGCAGTGTCTCTAAAGGACTACAGTCATGAAAAGGGCAGGGAGAGGAGACTGATGGACTCTGTCAGCTAGATTGTCTTTAAAAATGAAGGCAAAAAAGAACATTTTCCAGTAAACACAAGCTGAGAGACGTCAATGCAATAGAATTTTCTACCACACAAAAAGAAAAAAGAAAGAAAAACAAAAGCTAAAGGGAGCGCACCCGCCTACAGGAAACAATAGCAGATGGGCACCCAGATTCATAGAAAAGAATGAATGAAGTGGGTAAGAATGAGCCACTAAGTTTTTGGGGTTTTTTTGTTTTGTTTTTTTTAAAGAGGAAAGTTGACTGTATTTTTAAAAAAAACACAGCAAAAAATTGAAATTGCATTATATTGAAGAAAATCAATAAAGGAAGTGTTCATTGGGATCCTGTAATTTTCACTGTGAGCTTTTTTTCTATTAGTAAAAATTGTTAACATAGTTTCAGTGTGGGCTGATAAATTTAGTGTGTACATAACAGTCCCTAGAAGAGGGCTTCTTAAATCTCAGCATCATTAGTATTGGGACCAGATGTTTCTTTGTCACAGGGCTGTCCTGTGCACTGAAGGGTGTTTAGCTGCATCCTTGGTCTCTGCAGGCATGGCAGCTATACCTACTTTCTCCCATAACAACCCCCACTTTCTTCAGATAGTTGACAGATATGCCCTGGAGATCAATATTGGCCCTTATTGAGAATCACCAAAAACACATAGTAAAGGTAGTGCAGGCTCACCCTCCTTTTGAATACTCCTAGGAATGTGTTCAACTTAATTAAATATGATATGCCAACAAAGATAATAGTCTATGTAAATAATTTCACAATAATTGAGGACTGAAAAACTTCAACAAGGTCAATTTATTTATTTTCTTTTTCTTTTCCAGAATTGAGGTTTAAACCAGGGGCCCACACATGCTAGGCAAGTCTTCTGCCACTAAGATAGGCTGTTGTAGAAGTTTTGATTTCTTTAAAAACTCAGTTATGTTATGTAAACATGTTTTTGTTTTAATCCATGGTGTGGGATATGGAGGCTGCTCTAGTTTGTCCAAAGCTGATAACAGCCTCATGAGACTGCCTCATGGTGGGGTGAGGTTTTTGCCAGTTGGAAAACATCTTGTGCAGACTCTGAGAGGATATAAATATGAGATTCCAGAGAGAAAGAGGAAGGGTTGGGAGAAGAACTCTTGGAGGACATGGTTGGAAGAGGAATAGAAGGCTGCTGCTGCATTTGCTGTTGCTGGCTAAATATCCTGATGACAGGAATTGGTATCACCCCAAAGAAGCTAATGACCCTAAACAGCAGGAAGTAGCCAAAGAGAAGTACACCTCTTCTCTCCACTAACTTTTTTTTCTCTCCTGCCTGGCGTTGGAGTGTTGGAAGGGACTGGGATAGAGAAGAGAGAAAGAGACACAAGAAATCAAAATAAAAATCTATTTTAAAAGTGCATCTACACTAGCCTTCTATGTACTTTTTTTGTTTGTTTGTTTTGTCTTGTTTTAAGTTTGGACAGGGTCTCATTAAGTTTCTCAGGATGGTCTGGAACCTGCAACCTTTCTGTCCCAGCATCCTCAGTAGCTGAGATTATATGCCTATGCTGTGAGGTCTGGCTATGGGTTAACATTTTAAGTCAAATTTTAGTAAGAAAAATTCTGTGTGTATTGAGACCACAAGTCACTAACTACTATTGAGTTGGTGGGGAATTTATTAACCCTTTCCTGCATGAAATCATAGCTAAGAAACGAGAATCATTAGGGACACCTGTATCAAAAGATTGCAGTGACAAGGTATCAAAGTCTGGAAAGAATTGGAAATTATAGAGTGCTGATGAATAAGCTATAGCTTGCATGTCTAGCAAATAGCTTTGTAATATTGATTAACTTATTTAGAGTACAACACAAAATTAATCTTAAATCTTAAAACTTGTACACTGATTTCTATATTAACTTAGATTAGCTTGTCAACTACAAAACACTTTAATAGCATTTTGGAAGTTGAGAAGAAAAGGGAATTTTAAAAGCCCAATCAGTACTCAATCTATCTTAACAGTTTTGACTGGTCTAGTCTGGCCTCCGTGGGGAGCTGTTTTCAAGTTTCCCAGGAAGTGTTAATATGCTCAAGTTTGAGAAATCATTGTTTCATGACAGAAGTCTACAAAATACAGCCACAGCTTACTGTTTTATAAATAACGTTGTATTCAGTGAAAAAGATCAGGCAGTGAAATGATGTATGATAATTATCACCCAATCCGGCCACAGTAGTTAACCCCTAAGCAGGAATCTTCTGCTCCTCGGCAAGCTACATCGTGTTGATGACATGGACACTCCCCTGGACTGGCATAGCATGAGTAGTTGCCATAAGAAGTAATGGTAGGAATACAGTGTACAGTGCAATATTCTTTATATGTAACTTTATCATACGAGTACACATTTAGACACTAATGTTAAAAACACACATTACGTCCATTCAAAAGACAAGCACAACATTCAGGATAGGAACTGTGTTCTGGGAAGACAGAAGGAAAATACTCAGGGAAGAAGAGAAAGGGGTAAGTTTAAGCATAAAGGAAAAAGACAGGCTAGGGCTGAAAGAGTTCATGCAAGTACACTATGCTCCACACTTTTCTGAATGTCTCCAAACCTGAATAATTAAGAGTTGTGGAGAGGAGGCCCCCCTCAGTGACAGACATAGGGGAGGGGGATAGGGTGAAAGCGGGAGGGAGGGAGGAATGGGCGGATACAAGGAATGGGATAACCATTGAGATTTAATATGAATAAATTAATAAAAAATTATTTAAGAAAATAAAAAGTAGTGCATGTTGAGCCATTTTTAGATATAACTTCTAGTACATTTTAGCAAACTACTTTTCATTCAATTATCTTGTTGGATTCCCACAATAGTATAGTAAGGTGGATTTTAATGTTAGTTCTTCCAAAGTAGGAACTGTCTCCATATTAGTTTACAACTAAATCCTTAGCTAACAGTTTAGGGCCTGGCACTTAGAATAGGATCAAGACATGCCAACTGGCTAAACAAACCAATGAATAATTCACATATCGATGACTTGTAGAAGCCTAAGACCTACCTGGCATTCAAATTCGTATTGACATCTAGCCTAGTGTAATTCCTGATTTCCAAGTTAGCTTTCCACAGTGTACTGTATATCTAAGTTATGGCTTTGACAGAACTGCTAACAAGGAGATGAACTCGCCTGTAGGGTTTTCTGTAACTATCAGAAACAATCTTGAGAACACAAAATTTTACATTGCTTTTTGTTATTTGGTAGATATGAGAATGGGGAGACAGCTTAAATCTCTATCGTGGATCTAACATGCTTTATACATTAAAAGTCTGAGAATTGTTGGGTTCAATGGTAAGACGATGGCTGCCTAGAAGGGAGGTAACCTGTTAATCTAATCCATCCCAAGGTTAACATGATGGCTAGTGAACTTCCTGTAGGTAGACACCAAATACAATGAAAGTGCAGTTACATGGGTGTGTGTGTGTGTGTGTGTGTGTGCATGTTGAATGTGGTGCACGTGTGTGTAGTGTGTGGGTGCACAGGAAGCCTCCTTTCCCATGCCACTGTTCTGTTGCTTCCTCTCCCACCTATCTTGACTGAAACGATTATGGATCACACAGCACAATAACCATTACCATCGATAGGTGCCCTCCTCACCTTGAACAGGAAAGAATCCTGTAGGCTCCAGTTTGGCTTCCTGTTATGCATTAAATTTCCCTTCCTCAGTGGTTTGCAGATGATAAGGTGAATTAATGAGAGCTAAGTGCCATGCAAGCTTACAAAACCATTCTGTGGCAAATGTATTGGGCCTTTATGGATCTCAAATCCAATTTTTGTTCTAATAGCCTATTGTGATGCATAGTCATCTGAGAGGAAGGGACCTCAATTAAGAAAATACCTCTATAAGATCCAGCTGTAGGGCATTTTCTTAATTAATGATTGATGAGGACGGTCCAGCCCACTTTGGAGGTGACATTCCTGAGCTGGTCCTGGGTTCTATAGGAAAGCAGGCTGAGCAAACCATGGGAAAGCAAGCCAGTAAGCAGCCCCCCTCTATGGCTTCTGCATCAGCTCTTACCTCCAGCATCCTTCCCTGCTTGAGTTCCTGTCCTGACTTCTTTCAGTGATGGACTATGATGGGAAAGTATAAGCCAAATAAGCTCTTTCCTTTCCAACTTGCTTTTTGATCATGGTGTTTCATCACAGCAATAGAAATCCAGCTAAGACAGCTAGCACCAGATTGCACTTGGGAAAAGCCAAGATCACCTTCCGTGATCTCAGAAGGTGGCATGGTGCATTCGCTTTCAAGAGCCCTCCTGTTTCCATCTCCGTTCTCATCCAAGGACACCGGCATTACAGATGCACACTTCCCCGTTAGGTTCTCTGTGGCTTCTGGGTATCTGTAAGGAGCCAGCCACAATTGTGCCAGCCGCACCCAATAATGGCGCTGGTCTGTGTGCTGCTACCTGTAAACAATTGCCAGTACGCATGCGTTTGCTAGAGCTATCTCTAGTGGCCCCTTCCCGTCAGGGGGACTATGCTAATTGTAACTACGCTTGTGAAGCTGTTGACCTATCTGCACTCATATGTTAATTAGGCATTCTGCCTGAACCTGTGAGGTGCTAACACGCCACTTTAGATGGTATTTAAGTTCAAGCTGTAGGGGAGTTTGGGGTCTTTCGCTTCAGCTTCAAGGGCGCTCCCAATAAAGCGTGTTTGGGAAGGATCCTGGTGTCGAGCGTCTTTCCTGCTGGCAGGAGGTCGCGTCAGGTATCTGAATTCAGAGCCTCATGCTGTGCAGCAAGTGTTAACCACTGGCATCTGCTCCCAGCTCTTATTGTCTATTTTCTGCTGTTGGTTGATTTTGGTGTCATGAAGTTTTCCACATTTGTTTTCTTATAGAAGCAATACAATTTCATAGAATTAATTCAGTCTTTATCTAAACTCGGAAAGCATGGATGATGGAAGATGGAAGTTGAATTTTATTCCTTTGCTTGCAGATACCCACTTTCCCTAACACCAATCATGGAAGGATGTTCCTTTCTCATTGTGTTATATTTGCACCTACTTGAAGACTAGAATCTATTTCTGGGCTCTCTGTTTTGTTCCATTGGTTTACTATCTGTCTTTTTAATAATGCAATACTGCTTCAGCTCTCTTGGAGTGTTTATTTTTATTTTTGGTATTGTGCTTACTGGGCATGTGCTGTACCAATGAACCACACTTCCAGACCCCTTTTTCCTGTTCATTTTATTTTGAAACAAAGTCCCATAGTGTATGTATCATTTCCTGACCTGGAGCTTGCTATGTAGATCAGATTGGCATTGAACTCATAAAAATCTTGCTCATTTTTTAAAAATTGAAACAGAACCCTACTGGGTTTCAGAAGGTGGCCTTGAAATAATTCTGCATCTTGCCGAAGCTTCTGGACAACTGTAAGGCCACCTGTGTGGCCAGGCCAGATCTGTAAGCTTCCTAATACATTTTGAAATAAATTTAAATGCCTGCATGCCTGTCCTGTTAAAGATTGCTTTGGCTGCTTGAGGTACTTTGTGGTTATATACAAAATTTAAAACTTCTTCTATTTCTGCAAAAAAAAAAAAATTACTAGGATTTTTAAAAGAATTAAGCTTTTAGATTGTCAAGTATGAAAAAATTCAACAAACAGTTTTTGTTTTTGTTTGTTTTTGTTTTTGTTTTTTGTTTTTTGAGATAGGGGTTCTCTGTGCAGCCTTGGCTATCCTGGACCCACATCATAGACCAAGCTGGCCTCAAACTCAGAAAGATCTGCTTGCCTCTGCCTCCTGAGTGCTGGGATTAATGGCAAACACCACTGCTCCTGGCTCTGTTTTCAGTTTCTAAATCCCTGAAAATGGGATGTCTTTCCATTTATTTTCTCTTCATTAATTTCATTCTTCAGCATTTTGTAGTTTTAACATGTATTTTAAAAAAGTTTTTGGACATGTTTTTACTTTTATTTAATGTTTTTACATGTATGAGTGTTTTCCCTGCTTGTATGTCTCTGCACCATGTGTGCAATGCCTGCAGAGGGCATGAGATCTGTTGAGACTGGAGTTATAGATGGGTATAAGCTGCCATGGTCCTCTGGAAGAGCAGCCAGTGCTCTCAACTGCTGAGCCATCTCTCCAGCCTCCTCTGATATTTTTGATGTGGCTGTAAATGGGACTGTTTTCCTAATGGTCAGTTTTCTTAAGTACGCATAGGAGTTACTTTGCTACATTGTCTCAGTCCACCTTTGAGTTCAGCCACAGCTAAGGTGAAAATTTATATATTAGTACATAGTCTCTTAAAATGTTCTCAAGCAGACGTGTGCATGAAGGCCAGAGGGCAGTATTAGGCATCCTCCTTGCTTGCTCTCCACCTTCCTTCTCTAAGATAGGCTCACTTCAGAGCCTGGGTCTCAACACTTCATTAGACCCACTGTCCAACAAGCCCAGAGAGCCTCCTGTCTCTTTCTCCTCAATGCTGGGGTAACAGGCATGACTGTTACCATTTGCTTTAAACATAGGTTCTAGGGATCCAAACACAGGCCCTCAGGCTTGCATGGCAGGCAGCTCGCTGATGGAGCCATCTCCTCAGCCCCCATTTTATAACCTCCTGTTCAAGGGTTCTCCTGGTGTTACTGGAACCTGTTTCCATATACAAAACACAGTCCAGCAGTGTGGAGTTAGGCTCTCTGTGGTAACCCTCAAACAATGGAGAAACAGCAGACAGATAATGTGTTTTCGACCTGCCCCTGTCCCTAGCCTCCGTCTCATGATTGTGCAAGCACCGGTGCACACATACTTGGTGGAGATGGTTGTGGGGATGGAACCCAGGGCCCAAAGCCTTCCTCAGACATAGCGTGTGCTCTGCCCCTGAGCTACACCCCTGGCCCTGGGAACTCACCTTTAAGTTGGCTTTCCTCTTTCCCCTTCACAGTCTCATCCTCTGTCAATTCTGCTTTCATTCCCAAATATGTATTACTCAAGTCTTTATCTCAATCTAAAGTAATCCAGGCAGCTCAAGTCAGGTTCTGTTGTTTGTGACCAAACATATAGTTCCATATATCTGTTCTTTTCCAGTGTCCTATTTTTTCATTACTGTGGTACCACTTGCTACTTACGAGACTCTAGGCAAGACACACAGCTACTCTCTGTTTTCAGTTTTTCCATATGTAAAAGGAAAACAATAAAAGACCCATCCTAGATCAATATGAGATTAACTTGGCTAATATACGTAAAACATGCAAAACTGTAGCTGCCACATAGGATGCCATGACTTTTAATTCTTTAGTTATTGTTATTTTAGATCAAACACCAGTTTTCATGGTAAGTTTTCCTAAATTCTTCAATCAAGTGTCTCCTTTCTAGGCTTACTTCCATCTTTCTTTCGTTCTACCAGTTACAAGGGTTATATTCAGTCATTTTACTTTTCTCTAATCTAGATCTTGACTACACAGATGTTCATTCCATTGCTTTACTTTCAAAGAGCAATCATTTGGAGCGAGAAACATAGCTCAGTGGTGGAACACATGAGGCCCTAGGTTCAAATCCAAGCATTGCAAAAATGTAAAAACAGGGCTGGCAGACCAGACATGGTGGTGCTTGCCTTTAATCCCAGCACTCAGGGAGGCAAAGGTAAGCAGATGTCTGTGAGTTCACAACCAGCCTGGGCAATAAAGCGAGTCTAAGACAGCCAGTGCTACACAGAGAAACCCTGTCTAGAAAAACCAAAGCAAAACAAACAGGGTTGGCAAGAAGGCTCAGAGGGCAAGTGTGCCTGCTGCCTAGCCTGGTGACCTGATGGCTCAGAGGGCAAGTGTGCCTGCTGCCTAGCCTGGTGACCTGTATTTGATCCCAGGTCCACATGGTGGAAAGAGAAAGCTGCCTCCTACAAGCTCTCCTCTGACTTCCATGCTGTGCTATTGGTGTGTGTGTGTATGTGTGTGTGTGTGTGTGTGTGTGTGTGTGTGTCTGTCTGTCTGTCTGTCTGTCTGTCTCTTTGTGTGTGTGTGTGTGCGCGCGCACGCGTGGGTGCACATGCGCACGTGTCTTTTGCACCAAAACCAAATGAATTTTATAAAAAAGGAAGGGCTAAGCATTAAGATTTTACTCACAGATCTTACTGGGGTATAATTGACATAAAATAAGATAGTCACATTTCTTTAAATAACAGTTTCATGTAAACACATTCACAATGCATTATAATCAATATATATGTTAAAAGTATTATAAACGTATTCACTCCCTATTACCTTCTTTTATTCCTTTCCTACTCCTGTTGACCCCTCTTTTCTTCCTCTCTCATTTAATCTAATCTCCCTTCTACTTCTGGGTCATTTTCTGTAGTGACCCACTGAGTTTAACTAGGGTTGCTTACACGCGAATGGGCGAGGGGTTATTTACTGGAGCATAGGCAACTTACTAGTGGCTATCACTAAAGATCATTAAGTTCCTTATGGTGGGCCTCATGAAACCCTCCCCTACCCACAATGCAATGCTGGTGGGCCTGATCTTGAGTGGGTAGCCATAGCCCCTACCTGTTCATGATTGTGATGATCATGTAGCCAGAAGACAGCATTTCCTCATACCCTGGCCTTTCTCAGGTCTTACACACCCTCTCTCTTCTGCAATGCTCCCTGGGCCCTGAAGGGGGTGGTATAGATGTTGTATTTAAAGCTGGGCATTCACCAGTGACTTATTCTCAGCGCTTTGACCAGTTAGGAATCTCTGCTTTGCCCATTGTAAAAAGAGGCTGCCCAAGGCTGAGACCAGCCCGACTCTGAGTAGTTACTCGGGTTTAAAGCATGTAATTCTATAAATATTGACATATGTACACACAAGCAGAAGTATCACCACAGTAGAGTAAAGCTTTATATAGTCCAATTTTCTACAGATCTTGACGCCTCTAGGAGTATTTTTCTTCCTTCTTTGTTGGAGTATTTCTTCCAGGCATGCTCTCAAGAGGGTGTGTACGTGGTGGGCGTTGTGATGTCCTGCATATGCTGGGGAGTATCTTTATTTCTGTCACATACTGCATATAGAAATATCATCAGCAACAGGGAATATATGGATACAAAGCGAGTCTCTTCCTATTGTGGCGATGATTCATAGAGTGGAAAGATGAACGCTTGTCCTCTACTGTTGCCACCCAAGCACCTGCATTTCAGAAAGGCCATTTGTAACATCTTTTCCTGTAGTGAAGACAGACCTCAGGTGACAGCTTCATGTTGTGCAGAGCTTTACAAGGAAGGTTCTGTCTGTTCTTTGAAAGGGTTACTTCATAATACTTTGCCACCAGTTTTATTTCTATCTTTACAGCACTACTTGACTAATACATTTCACATAGATAAACTGCAAACAATGCAGATGGCTGGTTTTGCTTATTATTGTAACTGTGTTCAGCAGACTGCCCACCACTTGCTTATTAAAAAGCTGATTGCATTTAGCAGGAGGCAAGATGAGAAATGGCCTCCGCTACCAATTGAAAAGGTCTGTATCAAATACAGTAACTAATAGAGTAAGACAAAGCTTTACAACTCTACAGTGGCACAGTTGCAGGAGCCCTTTAAGACGTGTGGTATCACCTAACAGCCATGCTGGGTGCATTGCAGGGAAGAAGCCAGTGGCAGGGCCACAGCAACAGTGCAGGCGGGAGAACAAAGGTCACAACTCAGATGCTGGAGATGAGAACCGAAAGCAAAGATACTCTCAAAACAGGACAGACCCCGACAAGGTCCTGAGTTAGGCTACCATGACTTCTAACTGTCAGGCTGCGTGACTGGGAGACGCTGTGCGATGAATAGAAACAGTAGCTTTTGACAGGCAGACACATGGCCTGGATGAGACTTTTGGTGTGAGTTAGGTTTTGTTTTGCTTTGTTTTTTGTAGCCACCAGAAATAGTTTATATAACTGAAAGAGGTAAAATGGTTTTGAATATGCTGTTGTGAGGAAATAGTATGAGACTGGTTAGGATTGTCAGCGATCCACAAGAGCCACAGATTATCTGGCAAAGCCTCCAGTTCCAGGCGTGAGAAACCTCCTTTTTAAATGGCCTCGGTGTGAGGTGCTTCGGCATATTCACTGCAGGATGAGCTGGAGACTATTGAGACTGTGCCTGGAGCTCAGGCCGCATGGCCAAGTAAGAGACACAGACTCAAGCAGCCTGGCCAGTCTGCTCCCTAGCTGTCTAGCTCACTGCAAAAGCTAAGGCTCTTTTTTTTTTTTTTTTTTTTTTTTTTTTTTTGCCAAAACGAAATACACAAATATCTATTAAAATTCAGTGAAATGTAACGGATTTCAATTTCAGTGTTCAGAAGTAGTTGTGTTGGAGTGGAGCAATGGTTATTTCTTCCAAGGATTTAAAAAGCTGTGTGAGCGAAGGTTGTTTACTGTGTGGCCCTTTACAGATGCAGCTCACTCTCACGCACATGTTGCTGATTTAGCAAGGGCTGCTACTGTGCCTATGGCAACGCAACGTCATGAGAACAGAACACAGCAAATGGCAGCAGTCTCAGAAAACAGTCAACAGCTGCTTTCCCCTCCTTACACAGATCCTCTCAAGTGTTTTGATAAGACATCAGTCAAACTGTCTTAAAATTTGTATACAAAAATTTACATCTTATAAAATGTTGGGAACAGTAAGATGGCTCATCTGGGAAACCCTGTATTGTGTAAGCCTCGTGACCCCAGCTTAATCCCCGGAACACTCAGAAAAGTGGGAGGAGGACACTGACTTCACACAGATGCCCTCTGACTTCCATATTCATAACACTGCAAGAGCTCAGCCCCACCCCCATGGCATGAGGCTCCCCACCCAACACACCATGGCAAGCTCCCACCCCAGACTACCAGTACTACTGCTGCTGCTGCTGCTACTAACAACAACAACAAAATACATTTTTAAAAATGTTTTAGTAAAAACCTTCTAAGTACTTCAGGCAAAACCAAATCATTTGCCTCTTAAATGAAGACTAAACCCCTGGGCCTACATTAAGAACTAGAGTGCCTCATTAGGTCATACAAATTAAAGCTTTACACCGCGGCTAAAAGACGAGATGCGGTAGAGAACAAAGACTAGCTACTTTCTGTTCAGCCAAAAGGGGGAGCCATGTCTCCTCAGAGGGCCGGAGTTCAGTTTTGCACTTAGCCAGTTGACTTTTGGGCACAATTCTTCCCAATAAGAAAAGGCTTCTTGGTGTATTAAAAGGTTGTAACGTGAAGAGCAGACGTGCTCAGTGAGACTGTGGGGACGGTCCTTAAACTGGAAAAGCCTCGGGCTAGTGGAGTAAGCTCAGAGGCAGAGCACTTGCTCTCGCTGCGCTGCGCTGTGGTGCAATATCTTGCCTGAGTTTTCCCCGGAAATTTTAGAGTTGCAAGTTTGATTAAGGTCTTTGATATGTTGTGAATTGGTTCTTGTGCAGGACAAGTGAGGGACGGTGTTTCATTCTGTTAAAAGCACTGGAACTCCAGCTGGCGTTACCAGAACCATTTATTGAAGGATCTTTTTTTCTCACGCATGTTTTTTGACGTCTCTGTCAAAGCTGCTCTGTGGCCTCAGTGAAGCAGCTTCCGCTATCCCCAGCGGGGTTCCTTCCCTCCCTTGCCAAGGCTCTTTTGTGATTTAAACGAAATACTTTTGAACTTTAGGCAGACAGCACACTAGCCACAGTTCTGAGAAGTGTTACCTGCTTCTAGAAGCCTCAGGATGCCAACCAAGAACTGTGCCCAGCAGAGCTAGTCTGCAGGTCGGAGAAGCATTACCATTGAATGACTTCCAAAGCAGCAGGTCTCTGAAAGTGGACCTCTGCAGGCTGCAAGCTGCACAGCAATTGCTGACTACAGCGTGGGGGGGGGGGGGGAGGGGGGCTCCAAGGTTGTGTTCTCTCTGCCTGCAGTAGTTCAGTAAGATGCCTTTCCTTGCCAGAGGCAGAAGCCTTGTGCAGTGCACAGGGACCTCTGTCTCTCACGAGTCTGTCCCTGGAGTCCTAAAGGCAGTCCTTCTCCTTCTCCTCCTCCTCCTCCCCCTCCTCCTCCTCCTCCTCCTCCTCCTCCTCTTCCTTTCCTCCTCCTCTTCCACCTCCTCCCTGCTTTCCAAAGCCCAAATTGGCACCAGCTGGGCCCTGATTTGACATTTTATTTCTGTTGTTATGCCCCAGCTTTTGTCTCTAATTTTATTAATCTGTATCTTCTCTCTTCTAGTTAATTTGACTAAGGGTTTATCAACCTTACTGATTTTCTCAAAGAACCAACCTTAATTTCATTGATTATTTCTTGTTTATTGATTTCAGCTCTGGGTTCCATTATTTCCTGCTGTCTACTCCTTTTGGGAGTGGTTTCTTCTTTTAGTTCTGAAGCTTTCAGGCATGCTGCTAAGTTATTAACATGAGATCTTGCTATTATTTTTATATAGGCACTTAGTGCTATGAACTTGCCTCTTAGAACTGCATTCATTGTGTTCCATAGGTTTGAGTATGTTGCATTTTCATTTTCATTCAATTCTAAAAAGTTTAAAATTTTGTTCTTGATTTCCTGATGCATTTTTTTTCATTCAATAGGGAGTTGTTCAGTTTCCATGAGTTTGTAGGCTTCTGTTATTGCTGTTGTTGGTTTTAAGATTAAAATAAGATATAAGGCGATAAGATTATAAGGTGCCAGGTGCCAGATATTAGAATATTTAGGTTTATTAAATGAGCATTGCGGAGAGAAGGAAAGGGAGGAGGGGTACCCCATAGAGAGACAAAGGAAGAGAGGGGGAGAGGAAGAGGAAGAGAGGAGGGAGGGGAATAAGAGGGAGGGGAAGGTAGGACTGTCCTTTTATATAGCCCTGGGCAGGGCCACACCCCTGTGGCAGGTAGGCAACAACATCACAGGCAGGCAGACTGAAGCAGAATCCTAACATTTGGTACCCAGCTTTAATTTGTGGTGCTCAGATAGGATGCAGGGTGATTTTTTTCTATTTTCTTGTCTCTTTTGAGACTTTTTTTGTGTTCAAGTATATGGCCAGTTTGGAGAAGGCTCCATGAAGTGCTGAGAAGTTGTATCCTTTGATATTTGGGTGAAATGTTCTGTAAGTATTGGCTAGGTCCATTTGATTTATGACGTCATTTCGTTCCAGCATTTCTCTGTTTAGTTTTTGTCTGGATGACCTCTGTATTGGATGTGTGGTCTCTTACAGAGCATGGTTGACTTACTAGGGGCCACCCTTAGAGAAAACTGTCTCTCTTTGACCCAGCAGCTCGCAATTGTGATAGCTCCATGGCCTTTTCTTATGTTTTACCATGTATTAGCAAAACAAAACAAAACAAAAAACAAAAGCAAAGAATTCAAGAAAACTCGCACACCAAGAAACCATTGTCACTGGAAGGCGTGAGATGCCTGTGTGGGAAGCTCCAATCCACCCGAGGCAGTCACCTGTGGGCAAAGTGTCCCTGGAGTCTCTCCTAAAAGACTGGGGCCATTACTTCCTCCAGATGGATGTGGAAACACAGCATTTCTCTTGCTTTCCTTCCCACCTGGATCTCTGGGAGGGAATCAATTTTTCAATGGCCCATTACCTCAGAGAGGCAGGGCCTGTAGAGATGGCCATGAAGTGACAGGGTGGACATGACCAGAGTGGCTTCCACTAAGCTTCGGGTTTTTTGTTTTGTTGGGATAAGGTTTCTCTGTGTAGCAATCTTGAAACTCCCTCTGTAGACCAGGCTGGCCTCAAACTCAGAGATCCACCTGCTTCTGCCTCCTGAGTGCTGGGATTAAAGGCATGTGCCACCACCACCTTGCTTTGTTGAACTTCTTTACAGTGGTTCTTTATTTTAGGCTATTACAATCAACTCCGAAACTACCCATCACACAGCCGGGATCATGTGAGCAGGATAGTAAAGCATTTTGAAATATTATAAAAAGAGGTATTAGATGTAAGAAATGAGGATTGAGGGCTGGAGAGATGCCTCAGTGGATAAGAGCACTGACTGCTCTTCCTGAGGTTCTGAGCTCAATTCCCAGTAACCACATGGTGGCTCACCTGTACCAAGGGAGGCAGAGACAGGCAGATCTCTGTGAGGTTGAGACCAGGCTGATATACAAAGCAAGTCCAGGACAGGCAAGGCTACACAAAGAAACCCTGACTCCAAAAACAAAAAAGGAAATGGATTTTGGCCAGCTGTTTATTTAGTCAAATTAAGACAGGCATTATAAACAACTTGAAGGAAAAACACAGAAATGCTGAGCAGACACCCCAAAGAGCTTCGGGAGGAACTCTTCTTGGCTCCCCACTTGGGCCTATTCCCTGTTCCCTGGCATTCTGCTTTGGTGACAGGAGAGAAACAAAGGCAGGGAACTTTTTGAAAAAGTGTGTTCAGGGATTCCAGAATTCAAGCCTTCATCACTAACATCCTGATTGCAAACAGTTGTGTGAACAGCTGTTTTAAAGTTACTTAAAGGGAGATGTTCAAGATCTTCAGCATCATGTCTGACGTCTCTGTGGTGTTAAACTTGCCTTCCCAACAGTCAGGGACAACACAGCCTTTGAGCCCCAACAGACCAAGTGCAGCCTGCAGAAAACAACTTCACAGCTGGGCCTTGTATCCCTCTGTCATCACCCAGGCATCACCGGCTTTCACCCTCTGATCAGGCCTAACCACTCATGCAGTTGTAATTGTGGCAAATGAAAATATTTTGGAAATTTCCATCTTGAAGGCCAGCCTCTTGTGGAAAACTTTGAGAAGAATTTTATTTACTAAAAGAAACCCAGCTATTACTATTATTTATTTATTTTTTTGGTGGCACGTAAGAAACAATCGTATAGACTTTTTTGTGGCAGATAAATTGACAAGAGGTAGAGAATCTTATGCCCTAAATGCATAAATTATCACACATGAAAACAACGTTTTAAATCTTACCCAGCATTATTTTGCCTCCTGAGGAGCTATTTGTTGGCATTTACAAGCTAAGACACAAAGCAATGTTTGTGTATAGCAGCTTATGTGTGCTCTTCTTCTTGCTTAGTTAGTACACATGATCACCATGCACATGTTCTTCGCAGTCATCACTGGAGCCCCAGGCAGCTGACCAACAACAAATAGAATGGAGATCCTCAGGCAGAAATGCCTTTAAGTTCCAGGAGCCAGAGGATCTCCTAATGAGAGGAAAACAGGTGGTGTGTCAGAAATGCCTGTCAGACCTCAGAAAACCTTATACTCCAGAGGGGACTCAGCACCTGCTACTCCCCCCAAGGAAGGACTCCTGGCATTGCGCTGATGCATTGAAGATGCTCCATGGCTATTGGGAATAAAAGGGAAGCTGCCAGGTACCAGAATCAGCCATATCTCCAGGGATTCTGGGCTCCTTTTATTGGAGAACGGTCTTAGAAACAAAGGCTTGCTTCAGGTATGTTGGTTGCCTTTGTCATGGGGCTGCTTCTAGGCACTCAGAGCTTCGAAAAGAAAGAACATATACTAATTTCTTGTCTTAGCTTCTTTCCCCCTTGCTGAAATAAAATACTCAGACAAAAGCAACTTAGGGGAGGAAGGGTGTATTTTGGCTTACAGTCCAGCAGGATACGGTCCACCATGGTGGTGGAGATGTAGCAGCAAGGCAAGAAAGCATGATTGACAGGAGCAGAAGGCTGGCTGCACCTATCTCTGCAGGAAGCAGAGAGTGAACAGAAAAATGGGCCCAGTTATAAAACCTCATGGCCTGTGAGCCACTTCCTCCAGGAAGGCTCCACCTCAAAGGGTTTTGCAGCCCTCCTTCAAAGTGTTATCAGTTGAAGACCAAGTGTTCGACATTGTGAGCCTATGGGGGGGCGTCTGAATGAGAATGACCCCCATAGGCTCCTATATGTGAATGCTTAGTTACCAGTTAGTGGAACTGTTTGGGAAGGATCAGGAGGTTTGATCTTAAGGTGCTTGCTGAGGGGAAGTACAAAATGAGTAGCAGAGGAAGGTGGTTATAAACACCAACTTGTCGTGTAACCAGCTGCAAAAAAATGAGAATTATAATTGACATGAGTCTTCGTGTCAGATATTGTGAAAAATGTGTTTGTGCAGATATTTGCTTTATTTTCTTGATTTAGCATGCACTACAACATCAATTGAGAGGATACCAATGGCTGTTCTATTTAACTTTGATATTCTAAAGGCATTGTCCTAAAGGGGCAGTGCCATTTAATCTAAAATATGTACTGCATTTGCTATAGTACATGGGATAGTCATATTGTTAGGAATAATTATAATTTGGTGATTATTTTCCTCTGGAAGCAAAGCCTAACTTAAGGAGATATGAATGTGTGTCAAGTTAACAAGGGATGGACTGTGGTAGGGCTTCTTGGCTGTCAAATTGGCTACACCTGGAATTAACTAACCCCCAAGCACTGGGGTGCAATTCTGAGCTTATTTCTATATTCATTTATCTTCATTTATATTAAATTATAGATTAGTTCATATTGATGTCCCTTCTATATATTTAAAGGCAAAAATGGCAGCAGACGGTGTCTCAGAGTAAATTCTATTTCAGTTTTGCTATGATTGTATGTTCAAATTACTCAAAAGTCAACTTCTTCAGAGAGGCTTCACCCAGCAGCTGATGGAAACAGATGCAGAGACCCACAGTCAAACATTAAGTGGAGCCCAGGGCATCCTGTGGAAGAGGAAGACGAAGGATTAAAGGAGCCAGAGGGGTCAAGGACACCACAAGAAAACCTACCGAATCAACTCACCTGGGCCCATAGGGGCTCGGAGAGACTGAACTGCCAGCCGGAGAGCATGCATGGCACGGACTCAGGCTCTCTGCACATATGGAACAGTTGTGCAGCTCCGTCTTCCTAAAGGAGGAGCTGGGCTGCCTCCGACTACATTGCCAGCCTTTGGGTCTCTTTCCCCTAAGGGGCTGCCTTGTTTAGCCTCAATCGGAGAAGATGCACCAATCTTGCTACAACTGGAAAAGAGAAATCAACTTCTTAAATGTTTCTCTCTAGGCCACCTCTAAAAATTAGAGCGCAACAAAATCATAGTTCTGGGAAGAGGTCCCTGCACAGCTGCTACAAGTCATGACAAGCTCAGGAGGTGCCTGCGTGCTGCTCTCAGACAAGCAGAGGTGATAGGCCACATGAAGTGTGCTCGTGCTCTCAGG
Source organism: Acomys minous (assembly GCF_964271855.1). Classification (NCBI taxonomy): domain Eukaryota; kingdom Metazoa; phylum Chordata; class Mammalia; order Rodentia; family Muridae; genus Acomys; species Acomys minous. The sequence continues at coordinate 83,283,274 of NC_140496.1, forward strand.
AGCCAGCAGGCCTGTGTTTTTGGTATGAGTCCCCCGGCAGTCACAGGGAGAGACATGACTCATTTGGTGAAGGACACTGGTTTCAAGAGTTCTTTGTTTTACTAGATTGGCAGAGATCAGAGAGCACCACCAGCACCAGGAAATGGTGCTAGGAAAGCCCCTGTATTGTAAACAAGACTTAAAGTCAAGTTATTTAGTTTTTCTCTCTCTAGGTATTTCTGTCATTTAAAAAATGTCTCCTGTTACCTTAAGGCTTTTGCAAGCCCAGTCGGTAGGAGAAAGCCCATGTCATAGACTTGGGGGTCAGCCATGTGGTGTGGGAAGGGGAAAGGCAGTGTTCCACTGCAGAAGCAATTGTGATCAGATGGCCCTACACAGAGCTCCCAAGAAGTGTCTCTCACAGCTTGAAAATGAAATGCCTGAGGAGCATTCTACTTGGCCAAGCCCAGCTCTATCTGAACATCTCATAAATGTCTCTGCAAGCATAACCTGACAGTGAAGAAAATGTGGGAGAACCAGTTTTGAAATGCAGTGAGACGGAATAAAGACCGGCCACAGCTGTTCCTAAAAGCCCAAACACAGGGGCATCTAATGCAAGAAACTGCTGGTCATATATGGAGTATTGGGTGTGAAGAAAGAAAATAGGAAGGGATGGACCAGATTGAAGATATTAATGGATGGGTCAGGAGAGAATACTTTTAATGGCAGAGTGGGCTTGATCAAACAGACAAGTAGATGCAACATGCTTTCATGGACTAAAAATGATAAGATTTATGAAAATAATACTACCAGTTTATCACATTGCTTGGCTTCTACCTACTTGTATATAGATTGCATTCATGGACACTGGTATGGGTTGGATTTTTTTGTTTTGTTTTGCTTTGTATGTGAGAATACTATTTTGAATGGGGACTAAAGCATCTCAATTCATACATTAAAAATACAACATACGAAAAAAAAATACATAGGCAGCTGGGTTCGGTGGCACACATCTTTAATCCCAGTGCTCAGGGAGGCAGAGGCAGGCTGATCTCTGTGAGTTCGAGTCTAGCCTGGCCTACAAAGCAAGTCCAGGATAAGCAAGGCTACACAGAGAAACCCTGTCTTGAAACCACCTCCCACACAACCCCCCCCCCCACAAAATCTCAATTTCTCTCTCTCTCTCTCTCTCTCTCTCTCTCTCTCTCTCTCTCTGTGTGTGTGTGTGTGTGTGTGTGTGTGTGTGTGTGTGCGCGCGCGCTAATGGATTAGGTTTTTAACTTTTACTTCCATGGCAAAGTGTTGCAGGTCCTCTCTGTTATGTAAACAAAACAAAACATAATATGTTTGGCATATGCCACACAGTAGAAGTTAGACGTGTTTTCAGGATCGCTTTTATTTTGTAATGTTCAAATTCACAGCAGACTTGTGGGTACCCTGCTGAGTGTGGTTTTCCATCTGGCTGTTAAGAAAAGGGGGCAACAGAAACTGTGTGGGACTGTGGTTAAATGTTTCAAGCAAACAGAGCTCAAGGTGTGGTCACACAGGGCCCCGCCTCCTGCTCAGCTCTGCAGGGGTCCTCATTATTTTATTTCATGAAGCAGTAACAGTTCACAAGGGTGTAAAGTATAAAGATTTGAAAACAAAATTTCTTCTGTAGAATTACATTTTCCTTTTCTTCCAGCAACAACAGAGTAAGCTTTAATTGCCCTCAATGTGTGAGCTTTAAAGTAAATGTCATCTCTTTGATACCAACATTTATAGTTAATAAAGGTATCATTGCAAGTTTGCTACATGTAAATCCCTTTACTCAGTTATCTTAATTTTTCCATTTCACACATAGGGATTTAAAGTCTAAAGAGCTGGAGATAAGGTTTCTACAAATCTCACAGTTAGTAAATAGCAGAGCCAACTCTTAAGTTCAAATCTTACACAAAGAAATCTTTTCATCTGAAAGTTTGTTTGAACATAGTTCTAATATTTTCCTATAAGCAACAGGGAAAGTATGGCTAAACACTGTTATAGTTTTGGTGTATAACTGACTTTGTTTGGGCCATTGTCTGATTTGATCTTGGTACATGACTAAGACTCCAGGGATAAAAACAGAAGCTTGTAAGGGCCCCATAATATTCTGGACTAAGACTAGAGAAAGCTTTTTTGTGTGTGCCTGCTGAACTACCAAATCTGGATGCAAAAGGCTTTGTGCTAAAAATAAGTAGGAAAATTGTGATTAAAGCCAAGTCACAAATCAGTAGTGATTGCGTGCTTGGGTGACGGTGGGGCACAGGACATGGTTTTTCTTCTCTGCTACATCTAATTTCAGACATGCTCTAGAAGTCTCTCTCTCTCTCTCTCTCTCTCTCTCTCTCTCTCTCTCTCTCCCCCTCTCTTTCTCTTTAATTCAAACTACTTTGCAAATTGGAACAGAGCCAGAAAGCTCAACCCAGAGTGCTGGAAACACCTCTAACTACTCTCGACCCCTCGGGCTTGAAGGCAAGCCTTGAAGATGATGTGCCCACCTGAGGGACGGGGTAACTGAGCTACTGATCTAAGCAGTTTGTGTGCACAAAATGGATTTCCTATTACCTTTGCCTCCTGAGTGCAGGGGTTAAAGAGGTGCATTAAGAACTGGACCTGGGAGCCGGGTGCAGTGGCGCACGCCCTTAATCCCAGCACTTAGGAGGCAGAGGCCCGTAGATTTCTGGGAGTTTGAGGCCAGCCTGGTCTAGAATGAGAGTTCTAGGACAGCCAAGGCTACACAGAAAACCCTGTGGCAAACAACAACAACAACAAAAGGAACAACGTTTGGAAGGACTCAGACACTATGGGAGGGGAAGTAAGAAAAAACAGATCTAGAGTAGATGCTGTACTGTGTGGCTCTGTTCTTCTCCTAGAGATCGAAGACTACATCAGTATAAGCTAGCTGACCACCTCCGGTCCTCACACAAATCTGAAGATTGTTTTTGGCCGAAGAGCACTGCCTTCTGCCAGTGTGTGACAGGGCTGAAAAGCCCGATAGTTTTGGAGCACTACCTAGGCCTGCGATGACTGTGTGCTTGACTCTGCCAGAGCTTGCCTCTTTTACAGCGCTCAGGTGCTGATCCCAGAGGCCTCCCTGATGATGTTCCCACATGCTAATTTGTTCTGAGGCAACTTCCCAGGGAGCTTGACCTAGCATAAATACTACAGCAGCCGTAATCTTATTGTTTGTTATCCCTGATGAACATGGGCTGATTCACTAGTTTTTAACTTTATAATGATGTGAAAGCAACACCATTCAGTATAAAACTATGCTCCTAATTTTGGCTTTGATCAGTTCCCAGGCTAGTGGTATGCAGGAAGGCAGTCTTGTGAGATGTGCCAAGGAGCTTAAAATGCTTTGTCTAGATACCTGGATACATTGTGCTTGGAACAAAATCAATTATGTTTAGCTAGTCAAAATGATGTCATGCTGCCCCCACCCCACCCCTCAATTCCTACACCTGGTTACCTGGTTTTGTTTTGTTTTGGTATAAAAAGCCTGTCTTAAAAACAGACAGGAGTTATAGTCTGGTTCCTGAATACAGGCTGTGGCCCTGACTGCCCAGTTTTTGTTCAGTGTTCAATACATTTCTATTAATCTGAGTCTGGTGTTTGAGTGGTCAGTGTGTGCTATTCCTGAATGAACTGTTGTAAAGATAACTCAGATTGCTAAGCATATGAATGGACCTCAACAGGCTTCTTCTGGGATCAGTCCAGAAGGGTTAAGCAACAGAAAGAATACACACAGCGTGGAGGCAGAGGGCGATCTTGACCTTGCTTTTCCTACTTCTCTGCTGTCTTAGGGGCCACACACATAGATGGCAGCCTCTGGCTTTCTGCCCCAGCTACAGGAAAGAGCAGACAAATGCTACAGCTTCTGTGTGCTGCTGCTGTGGCAATCTCCAGCCTTGATGTGGCTCCAGTTACCTAAGTAGAAGCAAACGGTGCAGGGAGGCAGAGGGAATGCAGGCTTGGGAGAGGACACTGTTTACTAGCGAGGCTAGCAAAGAACTTCATATGCCAGTTATTGAACACAGAACATGTGGGCTACTGGGCTAAGTGGAGCGGTGAACTTGTTCTGGGGTCTGAAATATCAAGATCAGATATCTGAAAATTTTTGCCTTAAAGTTGTTTTTGAAAAAACAATTAGATAAAACCCAATTGAAAAATACTGGTAGAATGAAGTTTTAGTACCATCAGTAAACATATCTATTATGAAATATTCTTTCTGGAGAAATACACAACCAAACATGGCATCAGTAATACATTTCCCCTAAAGATGTGGACGTGTGGTAGCAATGCTGTATATATACACAAACAGCAACAGCAGTCCAGGGAATGCATATTATTATAATGCATACAACCAACCACTCTCTTTATGCACAATTACTATTTTTGCAGCCTAAGAATTCTGATGTACAACTAACTCTAGGTCTTCATCCTCCTTTTCTCCCTCCTCAGTGCCAGGGAAGGAACCTAGGGCTGAAAGCCAGCACAGGACCACAGAGCCACAAGCCACCATCCCCGAGCTTGTTATTGGAGGACGGGGAGAGTGTGAGTAAATAACGTTGATTTACTCATTTGACAGTTATTCTGAGAACTTATTACATGCCAGCTGTTCTGGTAGGCACTGGCAATGTAACTACAGACACAATAGGCATGTTCTGCCCATGTGGAGCCTACTATCTAATGGAGGAAACCATGAGATATGCGCACTGTTGATGGATAAAAAGGGAACCAAGCACAATGCCATGAGCAAACTGTATTTAAAGGGCAAGTTTAATGATGTTTAAAGTGGGTACTCCATGTAGTTGTTGGTCGTTCTGGTTGGGGCAGGGGTTGGGGCTAAAGAGGGTCAAGCACATACAAAGTGCTGGAAGACAGTGTGTCTCTTTCAAGGAACTGACAAAAGCATTCGGTGTAGCTGAGTCTTGGAAAGGGTCGTGGCACGGAAAGAGAAGGCATGGAAGAATAGTTCACGAAAGGTGACATAACTATAGGCTTTGCCATAACAACAACAAGAAGCCACTCAAAAGATTGAAACCAAGGAGATCAAAGTCATATTTTAGAAATATTCCTAACTACAGAGTAGGCAAGGACGGTAGGAAGACCAATCAGGATTCTCAGAGGTGAAAATTCTCCCAGGTGAGAAAATGGCTGTGTGGACTGTGGGTGATGCTGGGAATGAGGTGGGAGGATTAAAGACATTATTAGAAACAAACAGATAGGGCTTGGTAATTGGTTATATGTGGGCAGTAAGGGAGAGATGGGAGCCAAAGGTCACACTTACAACCCCTACTCAGGAGTTGGTGAGAGGGCTGTGCCAATGCTGAACGGGAGGGCAATGCAGAGGGAAGACTTTGGAGAAAGATGGGGTCTTTTTTGAATATGCTGAAGTTGAATTTTGTAAGCAAGCAAGCAAGCAGTCAAACTGAAGGATTTTCTAGGCTGCCTGGTGCTCTGAACTGGAGATGCAGATCCAGGAGCCGTTAGTATGCAAATAGCAACAAACAAGCAACGTGTGGAACCATGTGAGACCAGGCTACAGGGCTGACCAACAAGGAAAATCAAAACTTCAAGTCTTGGGCAGTGAGACGGTAGTTACAAAAGACTAAATCCACCAATAATCCAGAGTCTTGGCCTGTACAGTCTTCTTTAATTTTTGTGTTTCCCCTAGACAAATATTCACTAGAGTTTTATCAGTTCTGAAAATATAATTTGATTTTTTTCTTTTGTTTACTTTTTAAGGCCAAAAACTGATCATAAAAGCAGCGTCAGTAGTCTGTAATCAACAAATATTTGTGAATCAACTTAAATAGAAGCTATAAACCAAAGATCTCTGGATTTCTCAATGCCTAGGTTTGACTATGTTTAAGATTTTACGTTACCACTGGTCTTTACTTAAGCCAAAAATCCTGGCTTGTCTCTTCCTGGTCTCCTAACTGTCCTTTGTGGGTTTGCAGCTGACAGCCACGAGAGGCTTTCTCTTATCAGGACACTCAATCAGACACATACTTAAAGACAACTGTGGTCCAGTGTCCACACGAAAAATATATACAAGTGGTTCTGGGTGGGTATACGAGAACACACTGCATGTGCATCTCTTGCTTCATAATGTGTTGTCATCTTTTCTTTGAACACCATGGTAGCTATGGAAATGTGCCTCCAGGGTGGCTGATCGGAAACATGCTGAGGTTTTTAAACAACTGGCTCTCTAGAAAAGAAGCTCTTTGTGTGCTTGCCAATTTTTATGATGTAAATATTCTCACCACAGACAATTTAATCCACCAACTTGATGTCACCCAAAGGCAAAAAGCATACTGCATAGGCTCTTGTGAGCCAGCGCCAAGTGGCTCCTGTGTACAGATGCACTCTGTTCTCTAGAATGGCAGCTTAACACATGAAGATGAGTTGCACAAAATACTATCAGGTCAAAGAGAATGGATCTACATATGTGTGGTCAATTTGGGTTGACTTCCTGCCCTTTTTTTTTTTTTGTACATAAGTCTGACAGTATGGATGTTGTACACACCAGCAATCTGATGACCTTAGCAGTATAACTGCTATTTTTTGGCTTATAAGGAATCTTTTTATAACTTACATTTAGAGCTGAAATAATTGAGAGTCACTTTGAATCTATTTTTTATACTATGAACCAAATAAATTATGCTGTACTTCAAGATAACAGTACAGTTTGCATTTTAACATGTTGAATAAGAGAAAATATTTTATATCAAGTTTTTTCCCCATATTAAACAAAAACTTTGATGGCATATCTCATTAATCCATAATGTATTTGGAAGCAAAAGCATAAAAGACACCCTATTTCTTCCTAAAATATAGGCCCATTAATACCAGTGTGCAAATGCATAGTGTTGACAGGCCATTATATAATAAATACTAGGGCTTCTTTTCAAGCATTTATGACAAGAGGCACTGGTAGCGCCAGAGCTGCTATTATGTGCACTGACTCTTTTATTTTCATTCCGCAAGGAAATTAGCCATCCTTGTAGCACGAGGAAATAATGTACTCATTAGCATTTTGTGCACATATGCAAAATCCCATGGCTGCTCTTGGAACCTTGCAACCTTACTGTACCCAAAGGGGGCCTTTTCCAAACACCATGCACTGATACTCAACTCAGAAAGGTGATCACAAAAAATATCTCAGACACAATAAAAATACAATATAGTATAAACTTTTGTTTCTCCAAAGCCAAATTTTAAAGGCTATGTTAATGCACAGCACACCGGCCTACAATATACTTCAGTGCCTCCTCACTTCTTATCCTTTGGTGCAGCACTAACTGATTTCAGAACGCCAAGTTCTCATGATTTTCTCCTTTAGACTTTATTACAGAATAATGTTTAAAACGGCACAGGGAAGAACTTCACAAAGTGGCCTCGTAAAACTAAGTTAATTAAGCAGGGCTTTAGTAAATGCCCTGTCAAAGGAAAACGCCTCACCAACCCATCTTTGTATTTAAGTGTCAAGAGTTTAGGTTTTTAAACAAAATCAAAAATATCAAAGTCATTTTTCATTTTCAAAGTGTATTTAAAGAAATGCTTGTTTCAATATATTAAAACCCCGTAGTACACATTAAAAACATCGCTAGCCAATTGACTTTAATCCTAAAATATTACAAGTGGCTTTTGAGTTCTAAATTTAATCATGAGTTTTTATTCTGTACATTTGTATTCTTCAATATAAATATCAAAGAAAAATGATCTTATTTTTTCTTAAATAAGATGTAAATCACTCTTTTGGGAGGAAAACTCCATGCCATGACAGGAAATGCATTGTTTTCAATCTGAGAATAATTGTTAGAAAAGAACTATCAAGTTATAAACTTTGGGGGAGAAATGCAGTAAAAATGTCTCTAGGAAAAACATGCAGCTGGCTAGGTACAAGATCACAGGTGCTCAGCCTTAAAAACTCACAGAAAGAAATTAGCACCAGCACCATCTCTAACTTTACAGACAATGTAATGAAGGCCCATGTATAACATATAAAAACTTACATTTAACCCAAAAACTTTACCAACAATAATAAATATATTATTTTCAGTTTCAGGAAACAGCTAGGCTTTTAATCTTCCCAGCACTACGGCGGCATGTGGCAGTTATCATTTACTTTGTTTTGGACTATGCAGAGCTGACAGAGCGACAATATTTCCCCAAAATGGGATTTTTCAGTGGAGGTGCAGGTGGAACGGTTTTCCAATAAAAACTTATTCTTAGCTACTTTTTCCTTTTTCTTTCAAAGTGTTTTTATTAGAACTTTAGAAGAATTGCATAGCTTTACTGCAACTCCATGCCATGCTAGTCCCCTGTTCCTGTCTGATGTTCAGACTTGGCATGGGGAAGCAGGAGTGGAAAGGGAGGTGCAGATCACAGGAGTGAAAAAGGGCTTGAGTAAGCTAATATATAGCCAAAAATATATATTCATCCTTGTTATAACAAAGAGTTGAGTTTTAAAGAACATTCATTTATAATTTTAATTACAAAACAGCCAGTACACAATATGAAATATGTCAAATTATTTTGGCTTCCAAACAGCCCAAGTGTACAGCTCTATCAATTACATACATGGCTACCAAATGTCCACTGTCTTACTGCTGTACGTAAATAATGACAAGGCAAAGAACAGCAACCAGTCCAAGGGCTTGTAGGCCAAGGAACCAGAGCATAAGCCAAAAGAAAATGACCACTACTGGTTCCACAATCCGTTCTCCAAAGTACATCCTGGTGAAGCCCATGTTGAGGAGGTTTTTGTTCAGTTCACCAAAAAGTGTTCCCATCTTTTTGTAGTCATCTCCAATGGGTTCGCCAGTGTGGTTCTGTGATTCTTCAACATCCTTTAAAAAAAATAGACAAACCAAGATATGGACATAAGAAACTGTAAATACCTTTAATAACAATGATCTTACTATATTGTATCCAAATAATGGTACACACACTTCTGGTAATTGTTTAGTAAACATTTATGGAGATGTCCATAGCTCATGAGCATAGAATTTCACATGGCAAAGGTACTCTGCAGATGCAAGCAAGGCCCTGTGCTGAGACAAGGCCATCCTGAGCTACTTCGTGGATTGATCGAACACAAGAACTTTTATAGGAGGGAGTTGGTAAGATGCATAATAAGATGCTGTGTTCCCGGTTGAAAGATGGAGGGAGGAGCCATGGTTAGTGAATGTAGGCAGCCTGTGATACTCAAGGAGAAAAAGGACAGATCTTCTAGTACCTCTGAAAGGAGCACATCCTTGCTGATCTAGACTCCTGATCTCCAAGAATATAAGATAATTAATTTGTGTTGTAAAAATACTGTTCAGACAATGGGAATGCTCCTTTGGATTGACATTTTGTCTATCTTACCATTCAAGAAGAGAGAAAGCAAGCCGGGCGTGGTGGTGAATGCCTGTACTGCCAGCACTTGGGAGGCGGAGACAGGCAGAGCTCTGTGAGTTTGAGGCCAGCCTGGGCTACATGAGAGTTTCAGGACAGCCAAAGCTACACAGAGAAACCCTGTCTTGGAAAACAAAAAACAAAAACAGAAGCAAAACAAAAAAAGACTAGAGAAAACACTTGCTGGTGTTTGTAGACTTAGCATTGACTAAGACCCCAACTAGACCACTGATTTGATTTGTAAGATGTAGGTACAGTTCATTCACCGCCACCCACCCACCCACCCACCCACTCACCCACTCACTCACTCACTCACTCACTCACTCACCCACTCACTCTTCAGATTCTCGGATTTGCACCAATGTGCCTATGTAGATGAAGAATAGTGTGCTCACTTCCAAGAGCCCGGTTGCAGAGCCACCTTCCTGCTGTTCTCCTGTTTCATGAAGCAGGCCTCCTGGCTGCTTTAACTTGGTGAGCACACTGTGAACTGATTTTAACAGTTGAAGCTCAGCTGCCTGGAGGAGAACTGGTTCCTGTGGGATAGTCCTCAGCCATTGCTCTTGTGATCTCTCATTTTCAGCCTCAGCTATCTATGCAGGCTGCTGTGGAGTCCCTTGCATAGCTTCCTGTCAAAACACTACTAAGACTGCAAATGCTTCCTGTTAATCTCACCAGGGGAAACAAACTTTTGAAATAGAATTTTATATAAGGCCGAAATCAGTGCCCCAGAAAGATCTCTACAGATACCCAACCATATATTCCAGCAGTATTGGTTTTTGCTATTGCCCAAGCTACTTGCAATTCAGAACATCACGCTAGTTCTTAATGTTTCCAACCCACTTGTGCTGCTTTGGTTCTGTTTCTTCAAAGGCTTATTATGTATTGAGGGCGTGGTCTTTAGCACGATGCCAGGAGGTGAGAGTTTTAACAGGTGAGGCTTAGTGGGAGGTTATGCCAAGCTTTGTCCGGATTCCTGTTCCACAATGTAGTCATTGCACCTGAGATTGCAGTCTACTTTGAGGTAAGGCAGCCAAGGTAGAACACTCACCTGCCTGTGTAATTTTATTTGGATTTTTAGAATCCAAAACCATTCGTTAAATAAAACATGTTTCCTTTAAAGATTAGTCAGTCTCTGGTATTTCATGACAGTAGTGAAAAACTGATGAATAGCACAGTCCTTTGGAAATCTGCAAACATTTCTCCAATTATGTTCTGCCAATAGAAGGACCAGGGCGACACCCCACAGGTGAAAAGAGAAAGTAATTTGGTTGGATTAATCTTATGTTTATTAGCTCCTTATGCTTTTATGTGTTCCACGATACCATACTACATTAAAACATGAAAATGTGTCCTTGTCTGACATTAAGCCATTTCCGTCCATAGCAGCCTCTGAAGAACCTTTGACTTAGTTTGCAATTGTTCTGGGTCCACATCTCCATTTTTCCAGCATTTAATAATGTTGATAGTGTTTTTCTTAAATAAATAATAAAAAAAACACCCTCTTTATAATTAATTGTTATCTGTGCACGCACTGTACTTTGGTGGTTGTGGTAGTTATTGAAGGTTTCTAAGATATTTTTTCTTCCAGTATTTTTGTGGTTTCAGTATGAACAAAGCACCTGGATCAGATATAATTGGTATTCACTTTAATGTGCTTGTAAAATGAATTAAGTCTATGAACGTGCCTGGGGTTAGCAGGAGAAGAGGCAGGTGTTGCAATACTTAACTCCAGCAGGGAGTTAGTTAACCCTGAATCTCAGTGCAGCAACAGCAAGGATCCTGTAGGGGTAGGTGGGACTGAGATGGCCAGGTGTAGTTATTGCAGCCTGCTTCTATTAACACACACACACACATACACACACACACACACACACACACACACACACACACACTCCAAATGTAATGATTACTAAATTTTGTAACCTCACTATGGTACTGTTCAGTGTGGCCAACTAAGAGAAGGTTAGTGGAAAAATGCCCCCCAAAATGTATCTTCACAAATGCAGTTCTATGAAAATATCAGATTCCTACAATGAACTGAATAGGGGCTCAAGCAATACAAAGATGACACCTGCAAACATGGGGAAGGAACGGCAGTGTTGCTAAATTAGCAAGCTCTAGTGGGCCTCAGTGCTGTGCTTTCTGTATCTACAGAGAAGTTTGGGGGTCCTTGTTATGTTTCTGAGGTTTGTTATTTCCAGCGTAACTGTGATGTCAGTAGCACCATTAATGATGTAGCAGAAGTGCTGACACTGAGCACCCACTGTGTAACAGGCACAGTGTTGACTTGATTGATTCCCCCCAGTAATCTCTATTTACAGGTAAGGAAGCTGCCAGCGTTGACTTATATTCAACAGTGGTCAGGTCTGTGAGGGCCCACACACTTATCCCCATACATTGCTAGTATCTACTACGTGGCAAATACCTGTTTCAGATACAATATATATATATATATGTATATTATATATATATATATTTTTGAGACAGGGTTTCCCTGTGTAGCATTGACTGTCTTGGACTAGCTCAGTAGACCAGGCAGGCCTTGAACTCACAGAGATCCACCTGCTGGGATTAAAGGTGTACATCTCTGGGGGAAAAAAAAAGGCTATGGTAATATTTTGTTTATAATAAAACAATTAACAGAGCAAACTAACATTGAGATGATTCTTGCTTTACATCTTTTCTCAGTAAATTTATCAAACAAGAAAATTGTTCAAAGCTTTATTTTCATCTTGTGCAAAAACTTAAATGAGGTAAAGCCATTTGTAAACTTGCACATTTTGTAGTTTTTAAAGTAGTCACTGGACATCACATTAAAAAAAAAAAAGGAAAGAGCAAAAGGAAACACTGAGGACTGTAAGCCTCCCAGCAAGCATGAAGAATTAATGTACCTGGCAGGACTGCAGTGAGAAAAGCTACTTCACACACAAGCAGAAGAGCAGCAGAGCTTTCCCTGCTCTGACATTAGTCATCTATGTTCCTGCAGACTTTCTGTGTGTGTGAGGCTCCAGTGGAGACCATTTGTCAAGCAGACAGCTCCTTTTAGGGTTACACACGACGACTGGAGAATGCTCTCAGCAAGGCACTACAGCCCTTGTCTGTCCATGATTGAAGACATACACAGAAATACGAGAGTGACACAACTGATTCAAAATCCTTTAACATTTTTCTTTTGTTTATTATTATTATTGTTAGTGTGTATGAGTGTGTGCGCGCGCGTGTGTGAGTAATGTTTGTATGGATATACACTATACATGACAAGTGTGTGGTAGCCAGAAGATTTTGTGTAGTTGGTCCTCTTCTTCTTCCTTTACATGGGATCTGGGGACTGAACTTACATGTCACCAGGCTTGTGCACCAGGCGGCTTTCCCCTGTTGAGCCGTCTTGCCAGACCCTCAAATCCTTCTTAATGGTAGCAAATTAATGGTACGACTTTAAGTAGGATTTTTGAGGAAAATCCTTAAAATAATTACATTGGTTTCATATGTTAAAAACCATGAATAAAAATATCAGGCTCCATAAGCCTACTGATAAAAAGAAGGAAGTGTTTTTAAATGCTGCATATGAATTTGCAGATAAACCACTGCTGCAGAGATTCAGAGATACAATGAATATAGCCGAAAACATTGAGACCGGAAGTCATAATGAAGAATGTGAATTCACTGCAGTGAAAAAGAAGCTCTCAAAAATTCAGAGATGTCAGAATTAAACAAAGAATGTTCTGTGTCAAAATGATCTCTTTTCCCCAACTCCTACAGGACAAAAATAAACATATTAAGACAAGTAAAAACAAGGCTACCTACGCTGCCACTTATATTCATCACATTTGTCATTTTACTACTTTCAAAAATGTTTATTTAATAAAATCAATTCAATAAACACTTTCCTGGTGTCAATAACGGATTAAATAAATGACTATACCTTTAATTTCAAAAGGCTAGCAATCCTCAATAGAAGTTAGTATTAAGGAAGTGTAGTTTTCATGGAAATGTGATATCTTAAAAGTTACAAAATGCTTTTGTAGTTTGGCTTAATTTTAATAAAAATTAATTTTTTCCTGGAAAAACCTTAATATTAAAATACTTAACTTTATAGCCCCCAAAATGAGGTGTTTAGCTGCCTTTGTATTTTAGCACAAACTATTCTGTAGTTGGAAAGATAAAAAAAGGAAAAAGCAAAAAACAAAAAATGCCTAACTGAAAGGACTTTAGAACAAGTTGGAATTTCAATTTGTCAGACACAAAAAAGGAGTGTTTACATGTGTGTAAACAGATAGGGCTGAGATCCCAGCTACTCAGGAGGACGAGGTGGAAGGAGCTCCTGTTCTAATGTCTTTCTGGGCAAATTAATGAGAACCTGTCTCAAAATAATAAAGCACAGCTGGGCATGGTGTTGTATGCCTTTAATCCCGGCACTCAGAAGGCTGAGGCAGGTAGATCACTGTGAGTTTGAGGTCAGCCTGGTCTACAAAGTGAGTCCAGGACAGCCAAGATAACATAGAGAAACGATGTCTTAAAAACCAAAACCAAACTAAAACAAAACAAAACAAAAAACCAAGCAAACAAAAACCAGCAAAACAATAAAGCAGGAAGCCGTGGCAGAGTTCTCCAAGTACCCAAGTGCCACAAAATAAGAGACATAAGAAATGTCAGAGACTGGTAATTTTCCCAGCTTTCTAAGTGTATATAATGAAGAGAGACTGTACTTCAGTCAAGCACAAATTATGATCCCCGCTACCCCCCACCTAACGTTCTTCGACTTTGTAGTGATATACTTAATAATAGCTCAGAGCGAGGAACTTCTGCAGAGTGAGCTCCAATGATCATGGCTGCCTAAAGACATCATTTTTTTTTTAAATCCATTATAGACATAAAAAGAGCAAGAAAATTGAGAAACAGAAATTGGGAGTCATTTGCTAAGGTCTTGTATACTTGAGTGTCCTCTTTTTTTCTACTTAATCCACTCCATTACTCCACTCAAACCCTCAAAAGAAAGGCTGCTTTGCAAACTGCCTTGTTTCCTTCTTGGGAGGAGACACACATGCAAAGCAACAATAGGACACAGCATTGCACATAAGGGGAAGATGAACACAGGAGTGCCTTTGCTAAGGAGTCAGGGATTTAGAAAGGCTCTGAACTACTTATACATTTGACAGTTTTAGCTAGTATATTCTCTTTGTAACCTAGAGCCTTCGTCTATCATTGCAATTATGAGTTTATAGACATTTGCTCTTCCTCACGCCTCTCAAAAGGCTTCTGATCTCTCAGCTCCTTTTGCTAGGCTGCTGTGGGTTGTAGGTAAACACTGTGTTCACATGCCTCCTTATAAGATCATGTCTCATGGTTCCTAGTCCTTTTCCCACATTCCCAAATCTTTTCAGTCACCTCACAATTACTGTCCATCCCATTTCTCATTTCACTCTTCTCTTCTATTCTCCTTCCTAAATGTACTACTTCTGTTTAAGATTACACTAATAATCCTGTCTTCCTATTTATATGTTCAGGTTTTGTTGTGTGTCTGTGTATGTGTCTGTAAGTGTGAAAGCACATGAGTGCACAGCACGAGTATGAGGGGCAGAGGATAACGTCAAGTTTCTCTCCCTGCCTTGTTTGAGACAGGGTCTCTCTTGTTATTCACTGCTGCACATACCAGGCTAACAGGCTCCCAGTCTCCTGGCAACTCTCCTGCCTCAGCTGCCCATCTCCCAGTATGGGTATGCTAGGATAACAGGAGTATATGCTACTGTATTGGTCAGCATTTTAGAATGTGAGTTCTGGAGGATCCAAATACAAGTTAACAGGCTTGTACACCAAGTGCTTTCTTTGCCCACTGAGCCATCTCCCTGGGCCCACTCAAGGGTTTTGTACCATAACATATACCTTTTATTCCTATAGTAAAGAAGAAAAATAAAAGATCTAAGTTTGAACTAAAACAGATGAATATTAGGCGTTACACTTTCTTTAGAGAAAAACCAGGTAAGCATACTCCAAAATCAGAAGCCATGGATAGAACATTTTACCTAGATGAGAGCTAGCTCCTAAAAGCACTGATTCTGTTGTTTGGGATGTCTGAACATAATATATTTAAAAATGATTTTTAAAATTTATTATTTGTAAATATTATTCTGAGAAAGTTTAGATTAGACTTTTCCAGTTTATAGTGAGGCCAAAGAAATGCAGTGCACCGATGTTTATAAGCTCTGTTGCTCATGGTAGAATGTTTATAAGAAATACTCAAATATGAATGCTCATTGCTAGAATTACATTCTCTAAACTTCATTTATTATTAATTTTTAAGGCCTATAATGGGATTTGTTTCACCACAGTCAATAGCTCTTAATGGGTCTGACAATTTTTCAAACAGTGTCCACAAATACTATTTATACAGCCATGTTGGGAGTTGCTCATTACATCCTGTACAACAAAAGCTTCTTGCTTTGTGAACAGATCTTTGTGTCAAGTCTAGTGACTTGTTGATTCTTTTCTTTGCTGTTCTGAAATAAGCACTGTGCAACTTCTATTGAGTGAAACGTCTAAGTCACTGGACCAAGTGGGGGACGGTTTGAATAGCTGCTTTTCATTATTCCCGGCACTGAAGAGTCTGCAGGGATCTACACTTGCGGATAAGCAAAAGGCTACGAGGAATGGAAGAAGGGCTGCGTGAGATTAGAGTTGCTTCTGTGTGAGCCAACGGGGCTGAGTCAGAGCAGGAAAACACACCATATCACAAGGAGAGAAGAAAGAAAGGAACAGCTTGCACAGCCCACGGAGGGAATGAGAAGGTACTGGGAAAGCTTAGAAAAGCAGGATGGGCAATGCAGTAAGGTTGAGCTCAGCTTCTTCCATGCTGTTCTGAGGCCTGCAGAGGGAAACAAAAGCTTCCAGAAGGTAAAACTGATCAAAGCCAGGTGGCGCCACCTACAGGACAAGTCCGTGGCTTTCATGATTCTCAAACCCACTAGTGGTTTTGTAATTTCTCTGGCATGGAGGTCAAAATTGGAGAAACATTCCATTTTGTCAAGTTCTATGACTCACCGGTCCTGCAGCCATCTTAAGAGAGGAAGTACTGTTAAAAACTGACCCCCACAGGCCTCAGACCACGTCAGGGAGACTTAATTTGGCCTGGTACAACTCCTGGGTAAGGGAAGGCCCAGAGAGGCTTAGAAGTACTAGAGTCAGATACTGACAAGCCAAGGGTGTAGCCGGGAAGAAGCTGGTTCAGGCAGAGAAGTGCCTAGAAAGACATAGCTTTGCTGTCTTAGGCTGGCCACTGAAGATTTCATGAGCTGAGAATACCCCTGGTGTCTGAAAGCTCTGAGCTCGGGGAGACCTGTGGGCAGATCAAAGTCTGGAGCCACCTTATCTGTCATTCACTGCTGTAGAACTTGAGCACTCAGAAGTTCACTCCAGGGGAGTGCTGAACACTTCAAAATATGAAGACAGGTCTGTTGGAGGTTGGCCTGATGTATTTTGATGCTAATTACTGCTGGCTGTCTTTGTGGCCCAAGATTGCTATGTAACCTTGACTAATAACTTAATTCCTATTTGACCAATAAAAAGCTAACCAGGAAAATCTGATAGGCGTGGCTAAGGTTACTGGGCTTTGGAAGACAGGGAAAATATGATTTTTAAAAATTTTTTGTAACTTGTTCACACATTACATCCCAATTATTATCCTCTTGCTCTTATCTTCTGCCCTACTCCCCTCCCTTAGACCTCTGAAGGTGGGGAGCTCCCCTACCCCAGTGTCTGACCACAGCCTATTAGGTCTCATCAGGATAGCTTGCATCCCCTTCCTCTGTGTGCCTGCAAGGCCGTCCTCCCAAGAGGCAGTGATCAAATCATGAGTACCAGAGTGCATGTCAAAGGTTCAGCAGGCATTCAAAAGCCTCAGAGACCTACAGAATATGGCATTTAAAGACATTTTTATTATTTTAAAGACTCTTTGACAAGACAGGTTAACTCCTGGCAACACTCAGCCTACTTCAAAGAAGATGGTAAGCATCAAAGAACCTCCTTCTGGATGTGGCTTCAAATGTGGCAAACCAGCCACTGGGCAAAATGTCCTTGTTCATGCCACAAACAGAATTCTGCTTAAAAATGGGCAAGCTTGGATACAGGCAGAGTCAACGGCCAAACTCTGCCAAGACAGGGTAAGCAAGTCCTCAATGGTTCTTGCCTCACAAATAATGTCTGTCAGATATTGGGCCTGAAGGGAGAAGATGATGCTCCAACGTTACAGAGAATTTTGGATGACTGTTCAGGCAGTAAACTGTCTTTGTCATTTTTTCATCTTGGAAGCTGTTAACCTGTACTACTGGTTCAGTCAGGTATTTAAATTTTATTCCTTCTCAAGTCTCCGATTTGGTTGAAGACCAGATAGTTTAGTCTTACAATTAACCTTAGTTGTTTAGGGGTTAAGATGTTTTTAGGTTTAGATAGATGTTTTAAATTGATAGAGATGAGATATGATAGATATTGAGTTATATTCAGAATTTTAGATTCACCAAGATAGCAAAGATGTTTTCTTCAAGGTTGCCAAATACAAATAGCCAAAACACTATGAATGTAATATTTATATAATTCCTGATTGTTTCATGGTTCTTCCTGCTGTATGTAGTTTATTTTATTTATGTGTAATAATATAAGTGTATATGTAAAAAAAAAAGAAATGTAATAATAAAAAAATGTTTTAACAGTCCAGCAGAAGTCGTCCTCCCTAACTACTTGGAGAATCGGCTGTCCATTGGCTACATATATCTGGACAGGGGGTCTGGGTCCCAACCAAGGATAATGCACACAGAGATCCTACACAGGGAGAATCTTGGGAAAGAGGAGGACACGCCAAGGGATAGGAATAGAGCCACGTGACCCAGAGAAGGGACTAGGAAGTTCCTCAGGGAAAGCGATAGCCCAAATGAACAACAACAGCACGTATTTTGGGATTATGGGTGGGAAGTAGCACAGATAAAATTTATTAGAAGCAGATGGAATGGGATGGAGAAGAGGAGTTATTGGAGGATAGCTTAGGAGGTCAGATCTGCCTTGCACAGGTAAAGGCTCATTTTAAAATAAATCAAGTGTCTGTGTTTCATTGATTGCTAGCAGGTTAGAAAATACCACTGTAATAATAATTAGCCTAATAATAAATATTTATTAGGCCCTACATCTAAATTAACCACAACACAGGTCCTATGCCTCTGCCAACCTCACTGCCATGATTGCTTCCTGCATTCCTTATGCACTTGGAGACACCCTCCATCTAAGGCATCAGCCACAACAGAGAGGCTGCACGGAGGTCCCTGGTATGCAAGGAGAGAAAGCCACTACTGGAAGATGGCTCTGGTAGATAGCCAATACTTGTCCAGTGCAGACAAGCACAGAAAGAATCCACAGGTTCAACTACCCTCCCCCTCGGTGCCTTAAAATGACGTCTCCAATATCTTCTAATTGCTGTCCTTATTTCTACTCAATGCTAAACAGAATTTTAACATTATGCATTACATATTTAAATTTTTGTTACTTCCCTTCAGCATTTATCTAACACTATTTCCACTTACCTCCTCACTTTTTTCAGCCTTTGTGCCCCATTTTTTCATCTTTGTATCTTCCCCATTAAGTAGTAGTGTTTTGACTTTACCTTTTTTTTTTTTAAGGAAAATACTCTTATGCTTTAATTTTTGCTCCTTTTTACATTTAATTTTGTTTCTGAAAATTTCAATTTTTGAGATGCCTTGTAGTTGCTTTTCCCCCTTTCTCCCCTAATCTCTTGCTTTTTTCTCTTCCTATCCATAACATTCAAGTCTTCATTTCCTTTCAATTATTTAACCTTGCTTCTCTGTGGCCTCCTTTTCCACGTCACCTTCCTTTCTCTCATTCATTTACTTCTAAACATCACATAGTCACTGCTGATATATTAGTGGTCATGAGGAATTTTAAGTGTGATTTTTCCCTCTTGCATGGGCAGATGTTGCTGACATGGCAGCTTAGTATCTCCTTGTGGGCAGCACTGGGGACTGAGACTGTTCAGGCATCTGCTCAGCAAGATCCCACACCAAATGCCACAAGGGAAATCCAAACAACAAAATGTTCAAATTGAAGCACAGGATTTCAAAAAATATGAAAAATGGTGATAGTTTTCTGGGAAAAGAAAATGATAGTAGGAAAGAAAATACAAAGAAGCAAATAACGACCAGAAAGAGAATACAAAGAAGCAAGCAATAAAAAGGGAAAAGTAAAATAAATAAATATATAAATAAAGGGGGGGGAGCAACATGGATGAAAAACTTAGCAACATGAAAGGAAAATTCAGCAAGGAAATTGAGATTTTTGAAAGAAAACAACAAACTCACTCCTCCAAAAACCAAACAAACCAAAACTACCAAATAGAAACACTGGAAAAGAAACAAATGAATCAAATAAAAACACACCGAAGGACATTACCAACACACTAGGCCCCGCAGAGGAAAGGAGGATGGTGGCAGGGTCAGAGATGGAGGGTGACGCTGGATGAACAGTGCATTCAAACATCAGCAGGGCAAGAATAACCCTGACGGAAGTAATTAAAAATTCTAGGACACAGTCAGGCACAGTAGTGCACACCTGCAGTCCTAGCACTCGGGGAAGCGGAGGAAAGTGGATCTCTGTGAGTTCAAGGCCAGCCTGGTCTACAAAAATGAGTCCAGGACAGCCAGTGTTACACAGAGAAACCCTGTCTCGAAAAAAACAAAAACAAAACAACACAAAATCTGGGGCTGGAGAAAGCTCAGTGGTTAAGAATACTTGCTGTTTTTCCAGGGACCTCTAGTTCAGTTCCCAGCACCCACATCAAGGTGGTTCCCAGCTGCTTGTTACCCAGCTCCAGGGTTTCTGACAGCCCTTTCTAGCCTCCACAGGACATCCCCCACCCCAACTACACACATTCACAAATAAACACATACACATAAAAATTGGAAAAAAAAAACACCTAAAACACATTTTAAAAACTCTAAGGCAAAAACAAGTCACACACACAGGCAGAATCAGAATATTATCAGGGGCTGGAGAGATGGCTCAGAGGTTAAGCGCACTGATTGCTGTTCCAAAGGTCATGAGTTCAATTCCCAGCAACCACATGTTGGCTCACAACCATCTATAATGAGATTTGTATACATAATAAATAAATAAATCTTAAAAAAAGAATATTGTCAGATGTCTTGTCAGCAATTCTAAAAGCCAGAAAAGCCTGGCATTGTTATATTTCAAGCCCAGAAAATAAGTAACTGCAACCAAGATTGCTATATCCAGCAAGGCTACCCCTTAAAATGGACAGACAAATAAGAACATAACAAGACAAGCAAAGGGAAGACAACTCTTGACTATAGACCAACACTGCAGAAGGTAATTACACAGCGAGAACAAAGAAAAACACTCTCATAAGAACATGTTTAGGAGCTGGAGAGATGGCTCAGAGGCTAAGGGCACCGACTACCCTTCCATAGGTCCTAAGTTCAAATCCCAGCAACCACATGGTGGCTCACTACCATCTATAACGTGATTTGATGCTCTCTTCTGGCCTGCAGGTGTACATTCAGATAGAGCACTCACATACATAAAATATATAAATATATAAATAAAGAACATTTTTAAAAAGAGAAACAGATGAAGTAATGAAATCTGGAAAGGAACCCATTATGTAAAACACGGTAAAGCAGCTAACTCCTGATGCTAATAGGGGAAAAAGGAAAAACCAAAACAAAAACCAAAACAAATAACAATCTATCTAACAAGGGGGGAAAAAAGGAAAATTACAGGAATTAGTAAATATCTCTAAAAAATTAAATATAAATGGCATGGTTCAGCAAACAGATGCAGACTAGCTGATTGAACCTTAAAAAAATAAAAAATAAAAATTCACCTATCTGTTGTCTCCAAGAAACACCCACAGACTGAGAGCTCAAGAATGAAAAACAAGCTGTGAAGTGAATGGAACCCCCAAACATGCTGGCATAGCTATTTTGATATCTGGTAAAGTGGATATCAATACAAAATCCCTGAGAAAAGCTAAAGGAGGCTACTACAGACTAGTAAGAGGAGGGAACAATTCCTCAAGAATATATAACAATTGTAAAGAAACATTCACACCCAGTGCTGGGGTTCCAATTTCATAAAACAAACAACTAAGGGGCATAACGGGCACAAAGGTCACATGGATCTAGATACAAAAGCGGTGGGTGACTCCGACCTCTAGTGAGGTCACTAAAACTAAAAAATAACAAGGAAATATCAGTTAGATTACAACAAATCAAATGGAACTAACAGATATTTTCAGAGTATTCCACCCACTTTTCCCAGTCACCACAGATTGATCCATCTTTAAAATACAACAAAATCTAGGTAAAAAAGGAGGCCTTAACAAATATGATTAAAATAATTTCTGGTGTCTTATCAGATCACAGTGGAACCAAAGTAGGAACCTTCTTCAGGAAGCAAGAAAACTGACAGGCTGGGGGGCTGGCCCACCTGGTGAAGTGCTCTGTGCTAGCATGAGGACTCAAGTTTGGGCTCCTGCACCTGCATAAAGAGCCAGGTGTGGCTGGCACACTTGGAACTCCAGCATTGGAGAAGTAGAGACAGGTGGTTCTCTGCGGAGCTTCTGGCCAGTCAGCCTAGCGGGACTGGTGAACTCCTGGTCTCAGATCACAAGGCGGATCACTGTCCTGAGGAAGAACACCCAAAGTGGACCTCTGGTTTCTGCACATATGAATGCGAGCGAGCGCGCACGCACACACAGACACACAGACACCCACACACACTCACACACACAGGGAGAGAGAGAGAGAGAGAGAGAGAGAGAGAGAGAGAGAGAGAGAGAGAGAGAGAGAGAGAGAGAAAGGACCACAGAAACTGTACAAATCCTTAGACATAAACAAAACACTCTTGAATGACCAAAGGCTCATTGAAGAAATAAGGGAGGCAATTTAAAATTTCAAAGAATGACATGAAAATAAAAGCACAACTTACAAGAACTTTTAGAATGAAGTAAAGACAATTCTAAGAGGTAAGTTTATAGCCAGTACCAGGATGTTTCTGCTATGATGACTCCAAATAAAATTTGATAAAGGGGGAAATCTTTGCCAATTACACATCATTCAGAATTTATAGCAAGGGCATATAAGAACTGTTAAACACTCAACTATCAATCAATAAATGGGGCAATGAACCAGACAGTTCTTTAAAATAAATAAATAAATAAAGTAAGTAAGTAATGCATATGACAAAAATACTTTCAAAAGTGTTTAACATCCTTAGCCATTAGGAAAATGCAAATTAAAACCGACACTTACAGGAAATACCTGGAATTGGAAACCATTATGTTAAGGGAAATAAGTCAGACTCAAAAAGAGAAACGCTATTTTCTTTTATGTGTGGAACTTAGATTTAACACTGTGTGTGTTCATAGGTGTGTGCATGAGGTCTCCAAAATAGAAAATGGATCATGAGGGGGGAGGAAGAAATCCTGGAATACAAGTGAAAAGAGGCAGAAATGGAGGGTGGCTGGGAGGCGGGAAGAAACTAGCTGCACGGGTAGAGGACAGTGAGAGTCAGGGGGAGGAGGAAGGAGTGAGTAGGCCACGTGAAAAGCTTTACTCTGTATGCTAGCCTTAATGATTAATAGACTAACTTAAAAAGAAAATATGGGTTTATCACATTTCTTATGGAACACTTTTGAAAAGCGGCACATATAAATAAGGTCAACCAGCTTTATCAGCATCTATTAGCTGTTTTAGGTGAGGGATGATGTTGTGAAAAAGCAGCTTTCTGCTTAGAATCAGTCTACAGTTACACTCTAAAGCTAAATCATTTCCTTGTGGCAGGTTTTGCACCTGCGTTTTTATGCAGGGTGTGTTATGCCCCGTTGTGGTAAACAAGCCTGCATAGACTTGACAATTTGCTAGACTGATTGATGGCTGCCTTCTTTCAAGAAACCACACTCTGGCTCTTGGTGTGCCTGAGTACCACCTAACTTTGATTGCTCAGTTCTAACTCCAATGATTCATGATCCTTGATTCATGTAACATGTTGCAAAACAGACAGGCCCTTTAGTCAATTTGGTCCAGTTAACAAATGATAGACTGCACAGCACCACGTAACTCCCGCCATCAGGCTGTTTATTGTATAAAGAAATGTAGGGACGGACCCTCACACTGCTGCCCTCCCCTCCCTGATCCTGAGTCACAGTTCTGAGCACTATTTCTGAGTGTGTGCAGCTCTTCATATTTCCAGACTGGAATGTTCAACTGGAGTCCAGCATTTCCTTGCAGACAGCCTGAAGCACCAAATCAACATGTTGAGTACCAAGCTCAATCATTTGCTCTCAATTTGTTTTTCCTTTAGGATACCCTGTCTTAGTAGCCGGCACTGTCAAGTGTGACTGAGCAGTCTGCTGGTCTTTCTAGACATCTTCTGTTTCACCCTTGGCTCGTGTCGGCCAAGTCATTTCCTTCTGAGATCATACGTTAGAACTCTTAACTCACTAGCAGGTCATCTTATTCACTTTTTTACTCTTTCTCTTGGTAGAGATTTCATCTGCTTTAATGATATTATTAATGCTTATATAGCCTATATGATGAAGATGCTTTTCTTGGACACAGAGTCTCGTTTAGCTCAGGGTAGTGTCAAATTGGCTATGTGGTAGGAGATGACCTTGAACCTCCCCTCATCCTTCTGCCTCCACTCACTCCCAAATACTGGGATTACAGACATGCACCACTACACTTAGTTAAAATGCTTAGTTTTTAAAATCATATCATGGCCAAGAGAAAATTTTACATCTCTACAGAAAAAAGTTCTTGTAATTTTAATTTGATCCGTGTCTCTAGTTTTCACTGCCTTTCTTTGTTGATTAGCTATTTGTTCAATAAAGTTAGTCAGTACTTATATCCCAGACACTTGCTCATGACAAAGGTGCTATAATTAAGATGTGTGTTATTAGCCTCTTGAAATCTAACACACACTGCAGGACTTCCCAAGAATCAGTCTGCCAGGACTGAAGGCAGGAACATTCTGACAACATATTCTGAACTCACTCCAACAAACAGTGCCACAGTGTTAAAAAAAAAAAAGTGTGTGTGTTTTTAATGTGCTTTACTCAAAATAGCATATCTTCTTTCTCATTCTCATCCTTTCTCAACAAGGACTCAAACCTCTAAATCTCTTCCTACCAAAGTTATAACCAGGCATTAAAAACAAAATAAAAAATTTAACAAATACATTATGATGTATGATTATAATTCTCAAGGAATTTATTTAAAATAGATTAATTAGTTTATGTGTATTTATTTACACCTAAATGTGTGTGCAGGTGCCCATTGAAGCCAGAAAAAGGCATTGGATCCTTGGGACTAAAGCTACAGGAAGTTGTGAGCCACCGATGTAGTGTGTTGGTATGACTGAACCAGATTTAGCAGTGAATTTTCTAAACCACTAAGCAGTTCTCTAGCCCCTCAAGAAATACACTAAGAAAGAAAGGAAGAGAAAAAGGTAGAAAAAGAGAGATGAAGGGACGGAGGGAGGGAGGAAGGGAGGGAGAGGAGGGAAAGAGAGAGCTAGACAGAGAAACCAAAACTGACTAAAACAAGTCCAGGGCCAGGGAGATTTTTCAAAAGGTAAATAAATGTGCTTGCCACACAAACCAGACAGTATGAGCTCAATTTCAGAACCCACACAAAGCTGGAAGGAAAGAATTGGCCTCCACTGTGGGACATGTGTGTACCCCTGCATATGCAGTGATGATGATAATAATAATTAAAACATGTCCATGATTTATTTATCTTTTGATCTTTCTAGAGAGATTTGAACTTGCAACAGTAGAAGTGAGTAAAACAATAATAAAATATAGAGAAGCAAAAGGATGTGTGAGAAAATATTAAGAACCTAGGGGGAACCTCAGCTTTGGCTCTACCCTCCCAGAGAGTGAAAGCAAAGCACAGCTAAGCAGGCCTCTGCTTAACCATCACTTCCGTGGACCCTTCTGTGGTCACCCCATTTTCCACAGCAAGCCCACCCACACCATCACCACTAGCCACCTTCTCTGACTTTACTTTCTCACAACACCCACAATCTATCAGTTGACTAGTTCCTGTATGCATGGTCTCCCCTCACCCCATGCATGGTACCAGATTAATTAGAGGAGAGGTTTGAACATATTTTTATTTATTTATATTCCAGTCTCGAGCAGGGCCTGGATAGTAGGTGACTCCACTCCAATTTTTTGATTGAATAGATGAAAAACTATCAAGGAAACATATGCAAGCAAAAACAAAAACAAAAAAACGAACAGAAAGCAGAAAACTTTCTATAACATAAGCATTGTAATAACTTTCTAAAGCAATAAATGCTCACTATGGTATAAGTGGATAGGTATATGGATTGCCAGGTTGTTAAAGCAACCAAAGTTTTAACAACAGTAATCAAATATAGAGTGCCTAAAGACTCTGACTCTACAAGGTTGCAAAAACATCCAAAAATATCACAATTGTTATACCATATTCATTACATTGTAAAATGCAATGTAACACAACTAATCAATACAATACATAAAGGAAACAGGACACACTTTTAAATATAAAATGCAGTTTTATAATATACCTTATAAACTCTGCCTAAGGGTAAATAAATGCATTTTTTTCCTTGTGTACTTGGGTTGTTGTGAATGTAACCTGTTCTTTCAGGTCAGGTGTGGAATTTACCACTTGTGGCATCTCACCAGATTTGGCTTTTGAAGGCCCTTAGGTTTTCAGCTGAGAGATAGTTATGTGCACTAGTGATGCTCACAGCTTCCTGTGATGCACTAGTGCATCTTACATCTGCCAATGACAGCATCTACTCTATGGGTATGAAATCAGATTTCCCATCAAAAGACTTGGCGTGAGCCAGTGATAGATAGTAGTGTACACAGTATGTAATAAGTCACCACAAGCCAAAGTCAAACAGTTTTCCTACAATGTAACTTTCTTTCTAAGTTCTCAATTTGTAGTAATGTAAGGTTACTTTCTGACATATGAAAAATTAGCTTGGAACTTTGGAAAGAGAAACTCTAAATCTAATTGAGGGAATGAATTGGTAATACGCAAGACCTCAGATTTAAATTTCTACCTCTGCGGATAGTCTGCAGAAACATAGGTAAAAAATTGCCATAAAGAGATTAAAAATAATTTGCCAGATGGTGGTGGCACACACCTTTAATCCCAGCACTTGGGAGGCAGAGGCAGGAGGATCACTGTGAGTTCAAGGCCAGCCTGGCTATAAAGAGGGTCCAGGACAGTCAATGCTACACAGAGAAACCTTGTCTAGGAGAAAACAACAACAACAAAAAGAGATTAAAAATAATTTTTCCTAATCGGAATAAAAATATTCTCTAAAACTGGTATTAAAGAGAAACATATCAAAGGAAACATAACAAAAATGTAATTCTCTTAAGATTATGTTCTTCATTTTCCCAAAGTTAAAAACACTTGTGCTATGTTCCTTTTGATCAGAATTCTGATAAGCTGTAGTTGTTGCTGTAGGAAAACAGGCAGAGACACGGCAGGTCACTTCCTCTTCCTGGGCCAAGATTAAGCACAGATGCCAATGATGTTAAATGCAAAAAAGCCCTTTAGATATGAGAGAAAATTAGATCACAAAGTGGATAATATATTTTACATCAAATTTGCTGAAAATCCAGTTTATCTGCTCAAATTAAGCTAATTTTCAACTGTCTTATCAATTTCCTTATACAGGAGCAGGCACGCGCACGCGCGCACACCCACACCCACACACACACACTTTTTGATACACAGAAGCAGGCACGCACAAGCACGCACGCATCACACGAAACAGGTTTCTGCAATTGAATGGTTGCTACTGAAGATGAGACTGTGAGCCAGAGAGGGCAGAAAGATAGTAGACCAGGGTGTAAGGAAGGTACAAGCAGAGGTGACATTTCTGCTTATGCTCCTTGAGGCGGCCTGACAGCCATGCTGTCTTCAGCTGTTCCTGTAATCTTGCTTTATCATTTCTCTCAAGCAGGAGATTGAGAACTTGTCGTATGGGGTTATTCTTTCTCCTGTTAAAGATTATTGACACACAAAGGGGAAAATCAACCTAGGATCTCCTTTAAAAAAAAAAAGTTGGTGGGTGGTTTTTTTTTTTTTTTAAAGAGAATTATCAAACACTTAACTTACCTATTTTTTTAGTTTAGAAAATTGTAATAGTTATTCAATAGATAACCTGAATCCTATAAAGTAGAGAATATTTACTAAAATGCAGTCCTATAATGTGATTAGCTGAGACGAATAAAACAGAACCAGAGGGGAAGGTGAAAAAAGAGGGACCATGAAGTAGAAACAGAGGGCTTATATTTATTGAAGGCCTACTGTGTGCTAGGCATTCTGTGTAAAGCCTGTCTCCCTTAAGAGGTGGACAGTACTACCCATATTACAAATGAGGAAGATGGCCATCGGGTTCCGGTTAAGCATTAAAGCCAGGGTGCAAATGTCGGTGACCACACCACAAATCCTTCGCTGTCTGATAATAATGTCAACGAAGGGGAGGAAGGCATGGGAAAGAGCGAGTGTGGCAGAGGTGATGGGAAGGAATAGGAGGGTCACCGGAGAATGCACCCAATAGGAAAACTACAGAAATGAATGTGGAGGGGAGAAAAAGCAAGTTAGCTAGATATGCTGGAAGAGACAAAGATAAGGGCTCAAGGGGGTTATCTGTTGGAAATATAGACTTCAAGACAAGAAATAAACTATTTTTACCTCTCTTTTTTGGGACACAGACTAGCAAGGCAACTACTTCAACGCTCACTATACTGAATCCTTCCCTGCACATTTTTGGGTAGAGTTTGCCATGCTGACATTTTAAGCCAGATAATAGTTTGCTGTGGTATTGGGTACCTTGTCTTTGACCAAAGTCCCTGATGTAGATGCCTTAAAGGGGCAAGGATTCATTTTGGCTCATGGAGTCAGACTTAGGGTGCAGAGGGCATGGGAGGAGGCATCCAGGAAGGAGTTTTCCTCACCCCTCAATGTTTTCCCAGCATGAATCCATCACAGAACTAATCCATTCACTGGGTGAGAGCTTTACGACCTGTCTCTAACCTTCTGTGACCTTGCAGACTACCCTGTGATGTGTTTTAGGAATCTAGTCATTCTTCTCTAGGCAGAGTCCCACTCACTACACAGTCTGAGCTGACCTTGATCTCACTGCATAGCCCAGGCTAGCATTGCAAGTGCGCACTATATTCTCTTCCTTAATCCAGTGATGTTGCCAATCATAACTAACCGCCCCAGGGGGCCGTTTTCTACATTTTAGGCTATAATACATTAGCAATATCCCCGGCCACTTCCATTGGATACCTAGTAGCACCACGTAGCAACAACCAAAAATGTCAACACATTGTCGCATAATCCTAATACAAAACTGTCTTCAGTTGAGAACTACTGATCATCTGAACTCAGTATTGGCATGCTATCATTTGTAAACTGCTTTTAAAAGGTGCCTCATATTTGACCACGACCCCTGGATGGGGAGACCTGGTGGCACTCAGAGGAAGGATAGCAGGTTACCAAGAAGAGACTTGATACCCTATGAGCATATACAGGGGGAGGAAGTCCCCCTCAGTCACAGTCATAGGGGAGGGGAGTAAGGGGAAAACAGGAGGGAGGGAGGAATGGGAGGATACAAGGTATGGGATAACCATTGAGATGTAATATGAATAAATCAATAAAAAAATTGAAAGAAAATAAATAAAGGGTATGACATGATGTGGGTTTAGACAAATACCTAGTCTTGAGCTACATAATCTAAGGGAGAGCAACAGAGCTATCAGACAGAGGGTTCACCATGATGGTGACTCTGAGGTAAGAGAAGACAACTGGCTTTGGAGTTTACAGCCCTCTGCTCTGGTACAAACTAATACCAAAAACAATGTCAAGAACAAATTTCTTACTTCGTCGGCTTATCTTGCCTTTGAACCCTTGCCTTACTGAGAGTTCAAGTATACACTTCAGGGAAAAACTGTTAACTAGTTTCCACACATACATCTGTTGCTGATACTGTGCCGAAGGGCAATTACAGTGAACACTGTGGGTTGGTTCACTTATCTTTCTTCTATTTCCTTGCCAAAGTGTGGTCTGTGGTCATGGCACCACACCACCTGAGAATCTGTTAAGAGACACCAAGTGTCAGACCCATGCTTCAAATTAGCTGCATCAAAATCTTTGTTAGCAAAAGA
The DNA here is from genome assembly GCF_964271855.1 of Acomys minous. Taxonomy (NCBI): domain Eukaryota; kingdom Metazoa; phylum Chordata; class Mammalia; order Rodentia; family Muridae; genus Acomys; species Acomys minous. The sequence goes on from NC_140496.1 coordinate 83,312,948, forward strand.
CGACATGTTCTGTTTGATGCTGAGATGCTGCGGCAGGTCGCCTCCAGCCTGGTCTTCTCTAAACAATGGATGCGGAGAATCTTAAAAACTACTTTTGCTAGATCTGAGTAGGGGTTTAAAGTTTACCACCTGTATTGTCCTTGGCTGGTCCACAGTAGAGTGGAGAGTGGGATATGACTTTCTCACATACTCTGGTGCCTCACATTTGACCATGTCCCCTGGAGGGGGAGACCTGGTGGCACTCAGAGGAAGGACAGCAGGTTACCGAGAAGAGACTTGATACCCTATGAGCATGTACAGGGGGAGGTAATCCCCCTCAGGAACAGTCATAGGGGAGGGGAATAAGGGGAAAATGGGAGGGAGGGAAGAAGGGGAGGATACAAGGGATGGGATAACCATTGAGATGTAACAAGAATATATTAATAAAAACATTTTTTAATTAAAAATTAAAAAAATAAATAAATAAAAAACTACTTTTGCCCCATTTCTTTTCAGTTCTGGTTTATCTGAAGATTAGGTCTCACAGCTAACACTTGCGCACTAGCTTAGGCGGCACTAGGAACCCTCTAAGAGTACTTTTCATATGTTAACTCTGTGCTCCTCCCACCTTCCTATGAGGCTGACATAATTATCTCTCCTTTCACTATACAAAGGAAGAAACTAAAGCCCACAGAGGAGGGTTAGTTACCTTCTAGGTACAAACCTATGCACTGTGGATCCAGAATCCATATAGCCAGTCCTATCTCTAATGATAGATTGAAAAGGGCATATTGGGCTACCCCATTATTTTTCTAGATCATCTGTGAAAACTTTGATAAGCAGTGTCATGGAAGTCCCTCTTCTTATGGACTTAAATTTCTAAGCCAGTGTCACTCTTTGTAAAATTCTAGGCACTGCAAAAGGAAAACAAAAACAAAAACAAAAACAACAACAACAAAAAACCCCCCCCCAGAAATGAAGCATCATTATTTTAAGGAAAGCAGGGGGCTTTCTGTGAGCTCCTGAGTAGCCTGTTCCACATGGGGAGTCCAGGCCGGTCAGAGTTGCACACTGAAAGCCCTGTCTCAAAAAGACAAAAAGCAACCAAAACAACAACAACAGCCGCAGAAAGCAGGACACTTGTTCTTGAACTATTCTTCAGGATGCCTCAAGCCACTTCAGGGGTTTCACTCTCTCACCCACTTTTTCCACTTCTAGGAATCTATTTCAACACAGAAGCGTGATGATTACTAGGACAGATTTTTCACACAGTGTTATTTATGAAAGAAAGTTTGAAGCCACTTAAGTGTGCACTGTTAGGAGAATAGACTATTAAGGAGCTCCAAATGTCATTCTTTCACAGGACTTTCCTAATATGGGGAAGAAATGCTAACTTTCTTTTTCTTCTTTATTTATTCTCCTCTCACATATTACATCTCAGAGTTTCCTCTCCCTCCTCCCTTCCCAGTCCCCCACCCAGATCCACTCTTTCTCTTTTCCTTCAGAAAAGGACAGACCTCCTAGGGAAAAATCAGACAGAAAACTTTGCACAGGACAGATTCATGGATACTTAAGCCAAAACAGAGATACAGTAACAATCCCAAGTGCTTCATCTCAAGGCATTACTTGGAATAATTCCTTACAAGTATTTATTTTCTTCACAGGTATTTTTAAATTTCTGAGGTACACATTACTTATATAATAATAAAGAAATTAAAATTAATATTAACAATTACAAAGTCAATTTAGGGATCATGAGGTTGTGCCATGCTTTCATAAACACAGCAGTCTCAGGTTATTGTGAATTGTTATCTATGTCATATATAAGCAAATGCCACTGACATTACAGACATAGAATAAATACAGAGAGGTTTAGTCTTTCAGCTATCCAGAGGGGGCACATAGCTTCCATAAAACCACCAGGCAGTTACCGTCAGCAGTATAGGTGGATCATCTCTCATGAACACAGTTATCAATCCACATGGAATAGCCATCTGTGTTCGGTCTCTTAGGTCCCCTGGACAGCAGCACACATGACTCCTTTCCTTGCTTGTTTCTCTCTCTCTGAGGCTTGACTTGTACTTCTAATCAGACATAGTTTCTTTTTCTCAAGGCTTCCTTTTTCTGTAGTCTTGATTTTAACCAGACCTCTTTTGTCAGTCATCTTGCCTGGAAATATCCAGGCCAGAAGACTACTTAGCTTTTCCACAAGTGGAGTATCAGCTAAGGATAAACTGTAAAGTATGACTCTGACAATAGATTAGTTTTTAATAAACCACCTGTATGTGTAGCAGTTATTTCAGTACTATGGGAGCAAGTAAAATCAGGAGCATTCTCATCAGGTGTTTTAGTAACAACAAAGCAAAGAGCAGTTGTGTGCAGATGCTTCTACAGGCTAAGGGAATGGGTCTTTTAGATAGAAGACCTCAGTGATGGGAGAGATGTATGTGGAGACTACAGGCTGCCAAGGAACCCGGGGGAGATGCCTGCTTCTTATCAGAAAAGGAAACAGAAACAGAACACGATAGACACATAAGATTAGGAACTGACAAAAAGCTGATTCTGGAACTCCGCACACTGACCCCGCCCATGGGAAGAAGGCATTTCAGAGGTGCTGTGGCCTTGAGTACCTTCTCCCCGATGAGGAGGCTGAGGCTCTGGAACACCAGCTGAACACACACTAAGCAGAAAGAGAGCAGGAAAACAGCCTCGGCCTCACTCCAAGCTAATCCGTTTTGCTTCTGTTTGGTTACTATTGCTGATTTTATGGAAAAATTCTGTGTAAATTTTAAATAGCTTAGGAAGTAATTTTACAGAATTATTCCATTTATAATCTGGAGTCCTGGTACCCTTAGGACCAACTGCCTCCCCCCAAATAATGAACAAGAAAATATCTCCATAATGAAAAATTAAAATGACTCCTTGGAATCTTTTATAGTTGCTAACTGCAATTCTCCTTCAGCAATTATATGTGTAAACATAGCTCTTTGTGGCATTGCATAGATTTTTAAACTTCATTTGTAAGTTGATTTAAAAAAAAACAAACAAACTAGAAAACAGGCTTTGTAATACTGTTGCCAAAATATAATGGATCACAAAAACTTGCTTTCTGCATCAGTGGGCTGGGCTGTACCAGTTCTGAATTCCTGATAAGAAGTTTCCAGGTACTGATATGGTAAAATCTTGGGTGTGTTTTGTTTTCCTATTGTGAGAGCTTAGAGCATTCAGGTAAATGATTTCGGAAAAATACAATGGCCCAAGTTAACATGTCTAAGGAGTACAGGAAATGAAATTTCATGACACAATTCAGGAAGCAGGCAGTGAATGATAGGGCATCTATTTTTTGGAATGTATCTTTAATTTTTGTTTCATCCCTTTTCTGAGTTCTAGTAACAATTTCAGTGGACTGATGCCGTCCATGTCATAGTATTGGTCAAGTCCGGAGGCGTTTAAGGGAAGTTATTCCACATCTGCCATTACAAAAGTACATTTACTTTAGTCGCTGTCTTTTCCAGTTGAGCAACTAAGGTAAGAGGAAATCAAAACCCTATCTATTGAGTCATACGTGGTAGAGTGAAGTAAAAACACCACCAGGAAGGGAACTATCAAGATCTCCTAGCTACTAATTCCTTGCTTCAGTCACCAGCTCCTATATTGTCCTATAGGTGAACTATGGATGAACAATTATTGTCCACAGAGCATTGTTTCTGTTTAAGTAACGTTTGTTGAAATGTTTTATTATATTAATGTATTTAGTTACTAATGTACTTAGTGATATTAGAGGACAAAAAGGAGAGTAATGACAAGAGACAGGTGTTAACTGATAACTCCAGTAGTACAGGCTGATGATAGGACTTCCCAAGGTCTGCGTATCTGGGGAATTTTTGAGAAGGTAATTGCTGTAACTGCCTGCAGAAAAAAAAATCGTCCCACGTAGAATTCAGTTTTTACATTCAACAGCTTGTCTAATCTTGCGGATATCTGATGTTATAATTTCCCTTAATATACTCAATGATATCAATTCAGAGAACTTAAAAAGTACCCAGTTTCTATTATGTCTGGCCTCTTAGTAAAGCTCCCTTCCCTTTGGTGCCCACAAAAAGCAATGTTCTTTTTTCACTTCTAAAATGAAGTTCAGTTCTGCCCTAAGGTGCTGTGAAACTTGCTCTGGGAGAGTCCCGGTATCTACCGGCACCGACACATGCTCCTGCGGGCCGTCCGCCCACAGCGTCCTGGGCGCGTGTAGAACTCAGAATGCGAGCCGAGGGCCCGTGTAGCGCAAGTTGCCCGGTGTTTTCAGGTGAGGCACCGGAGGGCATTTCCACGGAGCCCGGCCCCGCCCGTCAACCGCTCACCGCGTGCCCAGCCGCCACCCCGCGGCCCGCGCTCACCTGCTCGCCCTCGCTCTGCGGCCGCCCGCGCCGCGGGCTCGCCCCGGGCTCCCGCTCCACCGCTCGCACTGCCGGCGCCGCCCCGTCCTCGTCGCACTCCCCGCCGCCGGCACCGCCCCACAGCAGCTCCCCGGCCGAGCACATCCCGCCGCCGCCTCCGGCCGCCGCTGGCCACACCGGGACGCCGCTCGAGAGCCCAGCGTAGACGGGAATCCAAGAAGTGCGCCCGCCGGCCTGGGCGCCAGAAGTGCAGGAGCAGCGGGCCCCTCCTGTCAGCCGCTCGCCCCGCCCCCAGATCGGGGGCGGAGCCCCAGGGGCGGGACCGAGGTTGGAGGGGCGGGGCCATGGCGGGCAGCGGCCCAATGGAAGCGGGAATCTGGTGTGGTGGGCAGGGCTACTGGGGGGCGGGGCCATGGAGGGGCGGAACCAAGGGGTAGTATAGCAGCATCCGTGTAAGTAACTACAGGAGGTAGTTTCTATATGACTGAAGCTATAGGTGCCTGAGGGAAATTGTGTGTGTCTATCAATGTATATGAGAGCTTCTGTGTAATTGTGTGTCTGTAAGTCTTACTGAGGTGTGTGTGTGTGTGTACACAGGGAAGAGAGAGTGTTAGAAAAGAGGAAGTGTGTGTTGTGAGAAAGGGTGTGTAGGAAACATTGTAACAGACTACATGAGGGAGATTATGGGCAAGAGGCCATTATGCATGAGATTGTGTGTGTCTGACAGTGTATTGTGAAAGCCTGTGCCTAATTGTGTGCCTGTGAGAGAATCTCACCTGTAGACCACAGTTTGGGCAAGGGTGTGTATACAAGAGTCTAATGTGTTGAAAGTCTGTGTGAGGACTTAGTTGTAAAGGAGAGGGTAACAGAGATTAGAGATTAGGAAGCTACAGGTGAGAGGGGAGCTGTGTGTGTGTGTGAAGTAGTGAGCACATCTAAGAGGTTTTTGTAAGAAAGAACAGGAAACACACACATGAACCTCTGCAGCAGACACTGCAGTGTCGTCTAGGTATACTGTTGGCTGCTTGTCCTTTGAAGGGAACTCAGGATCTCTGTCACTCCCCTCTCTCACTTTGCCTACTGTCCCTAAGTACCCTCTCTGAGTGGCTGTGCCTATTTCTCTCTGCTTTTTGGTGTGTGCTGCTTCTTAGAGCCCTGGGATCACTTAGTGGTCTATCTGCCATTGTATATATTTCTAGAAATGATTTTTAAAACCCTCAGTGACTGAAAAAGGGCAACAATGCAGGCCAGTTTTCTTTTTCTTCCTAGCCCATCCATCATATAAGGTCAAACAGAGGGACACGAAACTACAATACCAAGTTTTGGTGCTTGCCTTTCATCTATTCACTGAGGAAAGGACTGTGGTGTAGATAGCATTTCAGACTGTCAGTGGAAATTATTTCCATCTTTAATGCACAGATATGGAGACACATAAGTCATTTGGGAATCCTTTTTTAAAATGTCTTCAGTTCTAGCCAAGGAATTAAATAGGCTTATTTTAAATATTTGTTTTGTTTGGGGTAGCGAGGAGAATTTCTTATACTTGTGCTCACCCCTAACTCACACTCTCTCTCTTGGGTACACATTATCTCACATAAGCAGAGCTTCTCACACAGTCTGTCTGTCACAGTGTGTAATGAAACCCAGTTCCTCACTTACACAGTCTCTCACAAACCCTCTTTAATACACTCTCCTTGGGGACTCAAAAATATGCTTTTAGACATCACAAATTAAAAAAAAAAAAAGAATCTAACTTAATGCCTGTCTTAAAGGAATTTAAAATCTTAGATGACAGTAATTAATGTTGTAGGTACATAATCCGAAGCCAGTGTCACCCTGTTTGGAAAAAGAAAGGTGTCTAGTGGGAAAGGCTGGGAGAGAGAGTAATGGGTCTGTGTGTGTGTGTGTGTGTGTGTGTGTGTGTGTGTGTGTGTGAATACGATCAGATACATTATATGCATGTTTGAAAATGTCATGGTGAGTCCCACTATCTTGTATAAACTAACATACATGAGTACAAAAATGGAGAAAAAATTCACCTCAAGAACTCAGAAGCATCTTTGACAAGTCTCGTTTCATTTCATTTTTGAAACTTTGCTTTGGCTATTGTTTCTTATAAATGACTCTACGTAAAAAAACAAAAACCTCTAGGATTATATGTAGCGGCATAGAGAATATTAGCATTTCCTGCCAACCCTGTGGATTTTAGACATTGTCTCTCCTTTGTATGCATCTATTAATGCAGTGAGTCCTGTGCACCAGTCAATTAGCTAGAGTGAACAGACACTGCTGGTGTATGTGACAAGCTCAAAGAGCATGAAATGCATAAGACGGGTTAGTGAAAACCTACAGAGCTTGGCGTGTTCACTGTATGAGTCGTTTAGAACACACCGTCTGGTTTCCTACTCATGTCGGATCCTCCTCTTCCTCCTCCCTCTTCAAGACAAGGTCTTGCTTGTGAAACACACGAAGTCTCTCCTGCATCTACTTCCGGAGGGCAGAGGCTGCAGATATAGGCTGCCATGTCTGATTCAGGCTCCCTAATTCTTTGAGAAGTGTTGTTATTTAGAGGAGGCATTGAGCTCAGACATATAGCCCTATGCTCAGGAAACTTCCATTTTAATAATCCCATCATAGTACCCTTCTCCTGACCAAAGTAAAATAAAATAAAATAAAACTTTGTACCAAGGCATGACCAGAGTCCTCTCTCAGTAGTCCCTTTCTGTGGTATACATTTGGGGTTTCTTGGAAATGATATACTTTTGTTCCCAAGCATTTGTTTTTCCTAGAGACTGAGAGAATTACATCTTTCTACAAATCTAATAATAGCATCTACACAGACATTATTCAGATTACATCGTAGATCATACACTTTCAAGTGCATTTTCTGGGAACAGTGGGCTATTTTCGCTCTCTGAGCCATATGAGTAACATCTAAAGAAAGCTATCAGCCACTAGCCCATGGGAAACAGAAGATTGTTGTTACCTAGGCAACTACAACATGTCAAATTGCATTTTTAAATAAGCACATTTACCTGTTTCCCCAGGAATTAAGTGGCATCGTGCGCTTGTCTAAGGAATGTCCTGTAGCACAGCATTTGCTCTAAGAATGTCTTCATATCACACTGTCACCCCCTTTATATCTTATTTTTAATACTCCATCACTTACTTCATTTGCTCATCTTTCCAGAGAAAAGAATGAACAAGTAGTCATGATCTGTCCTTACTTGACTTTGAGAAGAAATGCACTTACCTCAGACTTCATTCTTCTCTTCTGAGTGTTGACATACTGTGACGTTACCTTCTTACAAGTTTCCCATGCTTTCTTTTGCTACTCATATAGTTTGCATCTGCTAACTTCCTTGTCACAACCTCCAGAATGAGGAGTCATTCTTTTTGTTTGTTTTATTTTTTTATTGAATGCCTATGATTTACATGTCATGCACCAAAATCCCTCTCCTCCCCCCAGTAAAATAAAACAAACAAACAAAAAGTCTTGTCATAGAAGCTGTAGTGTGTCATGCAGTATAGCCTTTTGTCCACATTATGTTTACTTTCAAATGTTCATCGCTACGATCATGGGTGTGGTTGGAGGCCTACATTATCGTTACTGGATCCTCACTGGGACTGCTGTCGGATATCCTGTTGTTGCTGTGTGTCAAGGAGGTTCTTAATCTTTGATTCTGCAGGTCCGGCCCCTTCATGTGTTCCAAAAGGTCATACATAGGGTAGATGTTGGGGTGAGGTTCACTCAGAGGCCTGGATGAGGGCCCACTCCCGTGTCCTCAGTGCAGGGCTGCTCTCCTGGTGCTGTGTCATCATGGCGGGGCCTACTCTCCTACTCCAGTGTCCTCAGGGCAGCCCCTGCCCCCACCCCCGACTCTCACGCTCCCGTGTCATCCTGGAAGGGCCAGCTGTTACTACGGCAGGGCCAGAGTCATTCTTGAAATGTTTGAAATTGTAACTGAAAGTTCAAGAACCCCTAAAGGTTAGGCCTGCTATTTGTGCATTTAAAGGAAAAGGGTTATGTTGCTATATTCTCACTTTGATTTGGATCCCCGCAGATAAAGGTGGGTGAGGGTCTGAGATAGATATTGTCTACTTGACACAACCTACGCGTTCCTGAGAAGACTGTGATTGAATTACATCAGATTGGCCTGTGGGCATGACAAATCTATATGGAATTTTCTTAGTTTCTAGTTGATGAGGAAGGATCCAGTGTGTGGTGTCATCCCTGGGCAGGTGGGCTGTGCTGTAGGGTTTTGGGTTTTGTTTTGTTTTGTTTTTCATTTTTTCAAGACAGGGTTTCTCTGTGTAGCCTTGGTTGTCCTAGACTCGCTTTTATAGACCAGGCTGGCCTTGAACTCACAGGGATCCGCCTGCCTCTGCCTCCCGAGTGCTGGGATTAAACGCCTTTGCCACCACGGCTGGCTGTGCTGTGTTGTGTGAGAGCAGTAGCTGCAAGCCAGGGTAAGAAAGACAGAAAGCAGCAGTCCTCAGGCCTCTGTTTTACTTCCTGCCTTGAATTCCTGCCCCAATTTCCTTCCATAGTGGACAACGGCCTGAAAGGTCTAATAAACCCTTTTTTTCCCACAGGCTGCTCTTAGTCATACTGTTTATCACAGCAACAGAAAGCAAAGTAGAACAGTGGCCCAAGGGTCCAGACCAGCTGCTCCAGAGAGTGAGCTGTTTGGGAAGAAAATGTGCGCTCTCTCCCTTTCTCTCTCTCTCTCTCTCTCTCTCTCTCTCTCTCTCTCTCTCTCTCTCTCTCTCTCTCTCTCTCTCTCATGGCCTTTGCTTGGAACCCTGTTGATTTCTTTCCATGCAGTAGGAATGCTGTCATTGGGGGGTTGAGAGGAGGGTAGGAAGGAGGTGGATGAGAAAGCTATCAAACTCACTACTAGAGAGTGACAGAGTGACAGAGAGGGAGATAAAGGAACCAATTACAAACTACCACTCAACACTTGTCTGCTGCCTTTAAAATATAGATAATGCTTTAAGGAGATAGTTCTGCAAACCAACAGCATACTCAACTATAAAGATATCTGTACCCTTTTGCTCACTAAGGTAGGAACTACTTCAAAAGGGTGTGTCCTGGGCAAAGGGAAGGTTATTCCAAGGGAACAAAGTTGCCATTAGATAGGAGGAATAAACTTTCCACTCATGCAGTGTGGTGACTTTATCCAATAACATTCAGTGATATAATTCAAAGCTGCTGAATGTAAACATTTAGAATGTTCTGGTTATAAAAAAAAATGGTAAGCAATTGAGGCCTGACTATGTTGATTAGCTTGACATAATTCTATGATAATAAATGTCAAAATGTCACATCACGTGGGTTCCAGGACAACCTAGTCTACAGAGTGAGTTCCAGCCAAGGCTACACAGAAAAATCCTGTCTCAAACTCCCCACCCCTAACCCTCCCCCCAGAACCAAAATGCCACATTGCCTCATGAATGCATATAAATAATATTTGTCAAAAATAAAAAAATATTTTAAAGTTGTTTGTATAAAGATGCTCACATAGAACTATAGTCTAAGATGCAGTTTATTGTGAACATTTTAAAATATAATGTAAGTGGAAGACTGCAGCCTGTTGAGTTTGGGGCATAAGTCTGTGTTCCTAGCACTTGAGGGATGGAGGCAGGAAGATGAAGGCTTCAAGGCCGCCTGGGGCTACACAGGTGAGTTTGAGGCCAGTGTTGGCTGCTATACATATTGAAAATGTTTTCAAAAACAACAGAGAGAAACCAAAACAAATGAACAAGAAAAGTGACTTCAAACTGAGAGTAGCATAGCAAGGCTGTTATCTTACAACCCAGGCACAAGGCAGGAAGCAGCATGAAAGGACTCAGCCTTGCTCAGGGGACGTATTAAAAATTCCCAGATGTGAAATTCTGAGGACAAACAGAAAAAGTTTTAAATAGAATTTTGAAATGCGTTGCTTTTTTTTTTCTTCTTCTTCTTCTTCTTCAGAGAATATGACTATGGATGCCGCTTTCTTTTAAAATGAATTTTAATGTTCTGATTTAAAAATACATTATTGTCAAAGATCTATATCTAGTTTCCTTGTAAAACAGGATTTCTATCACCCAAAGTCTAGCTGACTCAACTTCACAGCCGAAAGTTCTATTACCATTTGTTGAATAATTTAGCTCATGAATGGGCTTGGATCTTTTATTCATGCTAGTCTCAATAATTTAGAATCAGAGCTGGAAAGGAATTTAAGAGGCAGCTTTGAGCACATCTCAACCCAGTGTGGATGTCCTGTGACACTCCTAATGAGTGGCTTCTGGGATGGATAATTTTTGTCACCTTGATGACATCCATTTGAATCACCTGGAAAGAGGGAACCTCAGCTGAGAAACTGCCACTGTCAGATTGGTCTGTGGGCATCTTTGTGGGGCATTTTTTTTTAACTTAGTGATGGATGTGTGCAGTGCCACCCTGGGGCAGGTGGTCCTGGCCTGTAAAGAAAGCAAACTGAGCAAGGCACAGAGAGCAAACCAGGAAGCAATGTCCCTCCATGGCCTCTGCATCAGTTCCTGCCTCCAGGTACCTGCCTTAAGCTCCTGCCCTGAATTTACTCAGTGGCAGATTACAACCTAGGAACTGTAAGAGGAAATAAATTCATTCTTCCTCTACCTCAGTTTTGGTTGGTGTCTCATCACAGCAACAGAAAGGAAAGTGAGACAGCTGCCAGCTTTGGGAGACTCACTACTTCCTCACACCGTCTGCTTAATTACTGGATAACTCTGCTAGCAAGTTGTTGCCACTTATGGACTTAAAACTTTTTAGTTTACACTTAAAATTTTTAAATTTACATTTATTTATTTGCTTGTTTGTGGAGGAGGTTCCTAAACGCAGTCATGGAGGTCAGAGGACAACTTGCAGGCGTTGCCTCCCTCCTTCCTCCTTGTGGGTCCCTGGGATTAAACACAGGTCTTCAGTCTTGACAACAAGCTCCTTTTCCTGCTGAGACATTTTGCCAGCGTCGTCCATCTACCAACTTTAATCTGTATCCGCATCTCCTATGCCTACTGACCCAAGTTAACTCCTAAAGTCACAAGGAAACAAATTAAATTTTTTAACCCCTCAAGACAGTAGCTTGAAATTTTAAAAATACTCAGTTATTAATTATTTTCTTATTGTGTGAATGTGCACTCCTCAGTATGCTTGTGCGGGTCTAAGGGCAATTTGCAGAGTTGGTCTTTATTTTCCAAGATAGGGTTTCTCTGTATAGCCTCAGCTATCCTGGGTTCGATTTCTCTGGAACTCATAGAGATCTGTCTGCCTCTGCCCCCCCCCCCCGAGTGTTGGGATCTCAGGAGGGCACCAGTGCACCCCATTTGGTGTTTTTTGTTTTGTTTTTGTATTTTGTAGTATTGGTTCAAAGTCAGGTTATCTGGCTTACTGAGATATCCCACTGCCTCCCTTTGGATTTCTTTTAAAAGCAGTTTTTTTTTCTTCTCTTGATTTTTATTCTTTCACTTCTGATTCTTCTGCAGGTACTGGATTGTACAGTTGCTATCTACACCTTTCTTTGTTTTCTTTTAAGGCAAAGCATGTTTACTACTACCAGGAGACAGGATGCACCTATTTCTTTTTATTAAGAATTCTCCAACCGTTAAAAAGTTATTTTATCTTTTGCCAATGTGATTTTGGTGTCTGTGAACCTATCCCTGGGCCCAGCGTGGGAGAATATGATATTGCCTAAAATTAAAATGTATTTCACTGTCCCTCACCTCCACTGACCACTGTGACTGATTTAAAGATTGGCACATAACCCAACTCAGGCCAGTCAGGACCAGTGAAATCCAACTCTGGAACTTTGGTTTGTATAACAGGAAGAATAACATCTTGTCCAGGTGACTCATGTGCAATGGCATATGTAGGCCTACAGGAAAACCATCTCATAGCATCCAAGACTGGAATCAATCCAACAGGAGTTATGGCTAACTAGTAAACATTGTGAGGCAGCCAGTCTCAAAGCTAGAGACACCTCTGTGTGTTTTTTGTTTGTTAGTTTTTCATCAGTTATTTAGCAGCAAATCTATCAGCCCATAGTCACCTCCTCCCAGCTTCCCTCAAGTACTAAAAGAGTCAGAATGGGGAACTCTGGGATACTGGAGGAGGAATAGTTCTTTAATGGTCAGCCTGCAGAAGTCTGGTCACTTCATACAGAATGTCTCCTTCTGCCTTTCATCATCAGGAAAAAGAAAAGCAGGCCAGAGTAGATACTTCAAAAAGCATTTTATTGCTTTTATCCTTCCTTGACTTCTGAATGGCTTTGCTTCTAGATAGTCTGAGTGTCTTGGCTACTGTTCACCACATTTATTGTAATTAGTATTAAATTGTTATAATTGGAGAGGTTAATTCTTAAAAGTCAGAGAATAGAAGCAATTTCCTCATGAGATGTCTTCCTTTGTTACTAGTAAATAAATCACTTAAAGTTGCTTTCTCCATCCTCCCCCACTGCAAAAAAAATAAAAGCTTTAAAAATATTTTGATGCATATATAATTTGTCCTATTGTAATTATGAGACACTTATAATTTTAAGACTATAATTTTTGTTCAGTCAATAGCAGGTCTCATGCTCTTTTACCCCTGTATTTAAAAAAAAAAATATGCCTCCAGGAAAGTTGCAGGAACAACACAGAGACTAGCCATAGAGCTGAATCATGTGGCCCAGTTAATGTTTTTCTGTGTTTGTGTTCCTGTCTATGAACTTCCTGAGCAAGTTGGCTTCTCTAAGTGTGTGCATGACAAAAAGTATAGACTTCTAAGAAGAGTGCTATACCTCTTCCAGGGAGCATTTTAGAAGGTTCTAGGAGAGTGGCAGTGGTAGAGTATAGGAAGCTAGAAATTTTAAGTGTAGACTGTGCCTGAATTTCTGCCTTGCTAGGCTCCTATTTTCTTATTTACAAAGCATATAACATTATCAACATCTAAGTTTATACTCAAACCATATCAGCTGGCATTAATATTACCACAGTGGAACCAATTGCATGAGGTAAGGCTTGATTTTTTTTTTTTTAATTGTAAAAGGGAAGTCTTACATTTTACTTGCTCTTCACATGGGGCTGGACTTGAGTTTCCTCATATTGGCAATACATTTGTGGTTGAGTTATAAAGGAACTTGACACACCGAAAAGGGACTTACGGAATTTGTGTTCTAACAGGGCAAGAAAGCAGACGGTAGATCGTATGTGCTGGTGTGGTTCCAGTGGATGGAGGCCTAGATCCAGGGAGGCAAAGGAGCCTCATCTCTGTACTGATACTGGTGGCAGTCACCTGGCATGCTGTGTCAGAAGGCTGTGAGAACTTACTGGGGGAAAAAAACTGGAGGGCATGAGAAATATGAGCGGTGGTCCAGGGTCGCTACGGTCAAGTGTTGCCTACAGCTGACGTGTTGAGACTTGATAGACACAAAGGCCACAAGATGAGGCCTGTAAGAGATAGGAGCAGAGCTCTCAGGGGTGGGATTGAAATGTGTGGAGAGACAGAGCCCTCAAAGTTTACAGCTAAGCAAAGTCAGAATCACTCAGGGTGTCCCAGATGGCATAGTGTGTCATCCACAATACACTATTTAGCCTTAACTTGTTTCTTTGTGGGATTTAATTATCAGGGAAGATAAAATAACTGAAAAGTAGACATGAATCTCAACACTGTTCCTATAAGGGGCAGGAGAGATGGCACCATGGTTAAGAGCACATGCTGTTCTGCAGAGGACCTGGATTAAGATCCCAGCGCCTACAAGGTGGCTCCCAAGCACCTGTAACCCCAATTCCAGTCGATCTGACACTCCTTTCCGACCTCCAAGGGCATCAAGCATAGCGCGCACATGGCGCACATACATACCTGCAGGCAAAACACTCATACGCGTAAAGTAAAACAAAATTAAATCTAAAAAACATTATTCCTAGAGAATTATGTACAGAGTTTTTAACAGGTTTTTAGTCCTCTGAGAAGACGCACATTTTGGCTGATGCATAAACAAAAATATGCAAATACATGAAAGAAGGCAGAGATGGCAGCTTGCATATATTTTCTTGTATAGCTGCCTCTTTTCTCAAGCTCTGCTTGAGGTTTCTTCAGTGTTCCCCTTATCATCCTGCTCTTCCGTTTCTTCACATCCTAATAACCTAGAACACAGTTAATAACAAGCAACTCTCCTTCTTAATGACCCTAGAGCCTCCCGAGCATTAATTAGTTCAACCACTTAGAGCTTCTTGGGTCCTGGGGGGAGTCTGCTTACTCATAAAATGCAGCTGCAGTGACTCAGGATGTGCAAAGATGCCAGGTGATGTTTGGACCAGTAGGCAAAGTACCATAGTGGGTGATTTATGTGAAGGGGCACAAGGACTATTAAGGGACCCATGTTGTCCTCAGTTTTTAAACTCTGATGGAGCTTATGAAGCCTTTGGGCATCGAAGGGTAAAGCCTAACATGTGAACCTCAGGGGACCTTGCAAATGGGCTGCTGTGCAGTTCAAAAGCAAGGCGATTACTCACACTTACAGCACACAGCTGAAATGGCCAAGCTGGAAGCAGGGGGGGGGGGGAATTACTTCAGGCAGGATATTGTCTTGTCAACAGCTGTGGTTGTGTTTCTCAAGTTAACACAAAATGGAAATTTGAAAGTGCTTTTGGAGCCACTTAGTATAGGGACAAACTTTGAAAGACTTCCAGGCTATCACTGAATAATACAATAAATAGCCAGTACTCTAATGCTTTATAGCTTTTGAAATTAGAAGTTTCTTTGGAGGCCATCTCGGTTCCAAATTGCATTAATGACAGTTAGAAAGGATAAGTGGCAAAAAAAAAAAAAAAAAAGAAAGAAAGAAAGAAAGAAAGAAAGAAGGAAAGAAAGGCTAAGTGGCTTACTCCAGAGGAGTGTGCCATCACAGACACACCCTTTTCCCCTTACCTTTTCCACCCTTCTTGCCTCACATTGTCAAGTACTCTCCCTGCTCTGCTTTTTGTTATAAGCTCTCCTTGTCTAAAGTCCATGAAATACTAACTCATACTTTTCCTTCTATTCCTTAGCTCTCCATTCCAGGATGAGTGTGTTCTTGCACACCTGTAATCCCAGCACTTGAAAGAGCATGGTATGGATTTCAAATTCAGGCAAACTTGGGATCCGTGGTGAGATCCTGTCTTAAAAACAATGAAAGAGCCAGATGCGGTGGCGCACGCCTGTAATCCCAGCACTTTGCAAGGCACAGGCAGGCAGCTCTCTGTGTTTTCGAGTCCAGGACAGCCAAGGCTACACTGAGAAACCCTGTCTCAAAAAACAAAACAAACCACCCCCCCAAACTAAACCAAAACAACAAACAACAACAAAACAAAACAAAGCCACCACCACCACCAGCGCCATCACACCAACACTGCCGAACCACTCTCCACTTACCAGTGATTAACCATGTATGCCCACAATTTTTCACAGGCTGCAAGATAAACCTTGAATCTATCTTTCCTTTTCCTCACCTGTCACCAGCAGCTCCTAAGTCTGTGTCCATCATTTTGTGTCCCACTTCACTTGGCTAATACCTTAGCATGATAACATCATGCCAAGGAGCCCAGGCTAAGCAAGAAGCTCTTTCCCTGTTGCTTCTGCTAGAGTCACCTCATCGTGTTGTAATTCTGTAGCCGCAGCTCCCCCTTAGCTAATGGGAATTCTTCGATGACTATGTTTCCGTCATCTTTGTCAGAGCATGTATTACGTGCTTACTTCAGACTGGATGTTCGTGTGTGCAACTCCCCCACCCAAATTCCTATGTTAAAATGTAATCTGTAATTACATACAAACGTATGTAGTCTGTCTTTAGGGGCAGAAACATCAAACACAGCAAAGAGTTCCTTTGCCCTTTCTGCCACAGGAAGAGACAGAAAGATGGCTTTGAATCAAAACACGGGATTCCATCAGGCATTGAATTTGCCGATGCTTTTCTTTCTGTTTTTATTTTGTAAGGATGGGTTTTTCCCTGCATGTCTGTCGGTGGACCACACGCGTGTGGTGCCCACAGACTCCAGAGCTGCAGCTGTAACTGGGAGTCACAGATGGTTGTGAGCTACCAGGCGGGTTGCTGGAAACTGAACCCAGGTCACTTAGAAGAGCAGCCAGTGCTCCTAAACCACTGAGCCATCTCTCCAGGCCCAAACTTCTATTGTTCATAAGCCACTTAGTGTATATCATTTGATTGGGACAGCCCAAATGGAATAAGACCACAGTCGACATTAAGGCATATTAGATTTTCAGTAAATAAACGCTGACTTCATGTACAGGTGCCTGAAATAGCAGAGCCCGAGAACGGATGACCAGGTGAGTCTCCTGCTATACCGTTGCTTCCTGTAACCAGTGACAGATCCAAATCATTAAAGAAGGTTTCTGGTTTTGTTTTTTTAAGCACAAAATTCTAGGGCCTCACTCTTTCCCACAAATATCAGATTTCTTCTCTGCATTTTTATCTTTCTCATTTGATACTAATGAGTGAACTGAGCATGTGTATTTGTAAATCAGTGTCCAGTGTGTTCTCTCTCTCTCTCTCTCTCTCTCTCTCTCTCTCTCTCTCTCTCTCTCTCTCTCTCCCCTCCTGTTTTTCAAGACAGAGTTTCTCTGTGTAGCTCAGCCAACCTGGAACTAACTCTGTAGACCACATTGGCCTCTGGTTCAGAGATCCACCTGCCTCTGCCTCCCAAGTGCTGAGAGCAAAGGTGTGTGGCACTACTGCCTATCTAGTGTTTTCTTTCATATGCTTGCGAGAATCATGTCGAAGAAGTCATAGCAATGCGCAAAGGACTTCAGAAAGATTTGCATTCAAGATGGTTAAATTTGTTTAAACGTGTGTTAAAGGGTAAACCCTCTCTAGAAAACAGTACATTGTAATTACATCCATTAACGATTATGGGCAGACAAGATTCAATTCCACTTTATGCTGCTCAATTATTTTTTTCTTTTCTACTTCCTCTGAAATAGGTCTCATTTGCCACATTAATTTTCTTCCTTGCAATTGTTTCTTTAACATCTTATGCTCAGTTCCCCATTTACACTTAAGGAAATCTCATTCGTTTCTACCTCAAGTCCACTTTTTGGATGAAATGCCTCCTTTCAGCTCTGGATTCTTGATACTCAGATTCTGTTAGACGGCCTGGTTGCATCTCTGCCAAGTAGGTGAAGGTGTCTCTTTCTGAGGCAGAGAGTCAGGGGGTTCTTCCACCTCTCTTGGCTTCTGTGGGTTGTCAGGGCTCTAAGGACAGCTGCTGCTGTGGGTGGGAATTTGGCTGGCTTCACAGTTTTCCATGGGCATCACGTGCTGCTCCAGCTTGGGCAGGAAGCTGGTTTCCACAGGCCATCCTGCAGCAGGAAGACAGCCCCTGTGTAGGAGGTTTCGAAGAAATCTCCTTTGGGCTTTACTGTTGCTAACTGGCTTTACGTTTCCAGGGCCGAGAAAGCCTCTGAGTTTTGCCCCTGGTTGAACAGGATCTCACTACTTGTGTTTGCAAGATAAATCGTGGACTGCTTTGGTTTGAATTAGAGGCATTTTATGTGACAGTTGATTTTTATTTTTGGATTTGCTATTTAATTCAGCTCTAATGATGTCCCAATAGATATTTATGCTGTTTTCATCCTACATGTAGAGAGAAAAATGAATATGTAACTCCTGTTATGTTATGATTTGCTGGATTCTAGATAAACAACAACAACAACAACAACAACAAAAATATATACTTTTTCCTAAGTTCTTTCCTGAAGTTTGCTGCTTTCAAGTCACCAAGAATAGACTAATTAGCTACCATGAACTATTTAGTGCTCATATCTTCTGTTGTTCTTGTTGTTGTTGTTATTATTATTATTATTATTATTATTATAATATTTGGTAGCTAGCAATATATATTGATTTTAGATTAACTTCTTGTTCCTAAGTGCTTAACATCTAGTTAGAAATAAAAGGCATTTACCCAACTCAGAACATATATGCTGTAGAGTTAAAATGTCAAGATGAATTGAGGAAACAGCTCTGTAGTTTTCAAAGATATTTGTTTTTTAAAATAATTTTCATTTTTAAAGATTTATTTACTTAATAAATGAAGTATACACAGTATTTTGTTTGCGTGTATGCCTGCACACCAGAAGAGAGCACCAGATCTCATTATAGATGGTTGTGAGCCACCATATGGTTGCTAAGAATTGAACTCAGGACCTTTGGAAGAGCAGCCAGTGCTCTTAACCTCTGAGCTATCTCTCTAGCTCCGAAGATCTTTATTTTAAAAGAGAATTTCTGTTCTGTCTTGAGCCAGGGTTATATTTGCTGATTCATATAAGAATAGAGGGCAATACAAATGGATGCCCTGAAATTTATTGATATTTGTTAACTGATTACTCTATGGCCCTCAGCATGTAAATTGGCATAGGCTCCAATTGGTTTTATAAAGGGCATTGAAATGGTTCATAATACCTAGTTAATAAATTATCTTTTATAATGTTTTGTTTGATTTTTCCAAATATACATCTCCAGAAAAATCTACATTATAATATTGTGTGCTGGCTTAAAATATTAGGTTTCAAAGTTAAAACTTTTAAAGCCCTTTTTATTATTTAGGTTTAAAAGTCCATAAAGGCCTCTATGTTTTTCTCCAAGGCAGTTTTTAGGGCTGGGAGTGTAACTCAGTTAGAAAACTGCCTAGCCATGTCCCATGAAAGTCTTCACTTACCAGGAGCTTGGGATAGATGTGAGGACATCCTACTGGAACTCTAGGTAAGAGAAATATAGGAGATGGGGAAATAGAAGGACCCTGAAGGTCCTAGAAACCTACAAGAAGAACATCATGATGGGTGGATCAGGGCCCAGGGGGATCTGCTCAAACTATTGCACTAACCAAGGACAATACAAGTAGTAAACATCGAACCCCTACTCTGATCTACCCAATAGACAGGACATTCTCCACAGTTACGTGAAGAGTGGGGACTGACTCTGACATGAACTTTGGTGCCCCATATTTGACTACCTCCCCTTGGTGGGGAGGCCTAGTGGCACTCAAAGAAAGAATAAGCAGGCTACCAAGATGAGAATTGATAGCCTATGACCATACAGTGGGAGAGGAGGTTCCTCCTTGGTCACAGACATAGGGGAGAGGAATAGGGTGAAAGCGGGAGGAAGGGAGGAATGGGAGGATACAAGGGATGGGATAACAATTGAGTTGTAATCTGAATAAATAAATTAATTAAAAAAGAAAACTGCCCAGTGAGTCCTGGGTTCGAGTCTTACCACCAAAAGAGGTAGTGTTTAGTTAATAAAAGGTGGTATCTTTAGGAAATCCACATGCTTCCATTATGCCACAGAACCAAGGTGGTGTCTTCTGAGGTATTAATGTTAATAGATATTCCTTAATGTTGAAAACAATTGGCAATTTAATATTGGATATTTACATGCATACTTAGATTGTATTTTAAGGGGGCTAGGGAGATGGCTCGGTGGGTAATGTGCCTGCCATAGAAACATGAGGACCTAAGTTTAATCCCTGTTATCTGTCCAACAGTCATGGAGAGAAGCATGCTCCTGTAGTCTCCATCCTGGGAAGGTAGAGATGGGAAGACCCCTGGGCTCACTGGCTGGCCTAGCCACATCGTCAAGGTCAAAAAAAAAAAAAAAAAAAAAGGGTGGGGAGCGATTGAGGAAGGCACTTGACATCAACCTCTGGATTCCTGTGCATATGACTTCATGTACATACACACCTATATACACTGCACACCAATAAGTACATGCACATACAAATTATTGCTTAAGGTTTATTTTTAAAAACCTTGATAGCAGTAGGTTTTGAAAATGCACAGGATAGTTTTTAGGTTATTAAAAAAAAGGTTTTTTTTTAAAAGCTGCCTATCTACCCTCATATTTACAGCTATTTCATATTCAAAGACATGGTCTTTTGTGAACCATTTCTTCAAAAAGTGGTTTGAAACTGTGCCTGGAGAGATGGTTCAGCCATTAAGAGGCCTGGCTGCTCTCCTAGCGGTCTGGAGTTCAGTTCCCAGCAACCACAAGGCAGCTCACATCTACAATGTGATCTGATGCCCTCTTCTGGCCTCCAGGTGTACATGCAGATAGAGCACTCATGTATTAAAAAAAAAAATTGGCCTCACAAGACTTGAGGTTTTAAATTGTACTGATAAGTCCTGAAAATACTGTTCGCCTGTTTAAATCATGAGGGTTACTATTATTCAGTGTGTTAATAAGCAACTAGTTGATCTGCAGGAGATATTTGATGTGCTGTCTAGGGAATACGGTGTTTGGAGCTATGCCAGAATTACAGGTAGAGTGACAGGAAAGTTCAAAGGAGGAGCATTACTTGGGAACTGCATGAAGTTTGACAAGGAAGAGCCTGAAATTTGCAGCCAGTGAATTGAACCTCCAGGCCTGCCACTCACTAGCACTGTAACTGTAACCTCTGTCAAATTCTGGCTCCTCATCTGGATAACGGGACTCCAGAACCTGCTTCCTAGTGGTAATTATGAGAGAATCTATGATGAACTCATCCTAGTTAAGTGCACACCTTAAAAATCACAGACTAACAGTTTACAATGCAGATTCTAAGCGTGATTATAACCTATGAGACATTTGATCAATTACGTTTATTTACAAAAATACTGTGATTATCACTCTTCCCGCTTCCTGTTACTTGAGACTTAGAAACTATCTTACTTAGAGACACTTGTGCTAAAACCTTTATCCAGTCAGATCAGATTTATAGGATCCTAGAGCTGGAAACAAACCTTAAGAAAGCATCTATTCGCTGGGTGTGGTCCCAGCACTTGGGGAGGCAGGCAGATCTGTGTGAGTTCGAGGCCAGCCTGGTCTACAAAGCAAGTCCAGGACAGCCAAGGCCACACAGAGAAACCTTGTCTCAAAAAAAAAAAAAAAAAAAAAAAAAAAAAAAAAACCAAAACAAGACAAAACAAAAACAAAAAACAAAAAACAAAACAAAAAAGCTTTTATTCCAATCGGGATGCTGACTCCTACAGAATTGAACTTATGACAAATTAAAATCTAGGCAAGAGAAAAGTACTCAAATGTGTATCTCTATGGAGGCAGGCATTAGCCTTGCTTAGAAAGCAGAGAGAAATGGGGTAGTTTTTTGGACTAAAAAGACCTGTTTTTTTGTTTGTTTGTTTGTTTTTTTAATGAACAGAGCAGGACTGGCTAGATACCTAAAGATGCTCGCTGCCAAGCTAGACAACCTGAGTTGGATCTTTGAGACCCACACAGGTAGGAGAGAACTGACTCCTTCAAATTGCCCTCTGCACCCTCTGCTCCCCTTCCCTGCCCCCCCTGCCCCTGACATGGGGGAGTGGGGTAGGGGTGTGGTGGTGGGGCTTAGCACATGCACGTAAACACATGCACAAAATAAGAAAAACGTTAAAATAAATGAATGACCTGTCAGGATAGTTAATAGTACTTTCCTTCTGTGCGGTCTTGATGTAATTGCCACTTCTCCTTTCCCTTTCAGAAGTGTCTTGGTTGAGATCATTTATTTTGAATTGTGTTCATACAGGCAAAGGGTAGCAACTGTCTGGTGAATCGGGAACTCTTCTTGTAGTGCAATTGTGGATGCTTATCTTCTGGACGCAATGTGCTAGAAGTGGGAAGACTGGCTAGTTTGCTGGAATAACCAGAACGATTTCCAGGAAACTATATCCATATTTTCTTTCTCTTTGTTTTCCTGGGTGATTTTTGTTTGTTGTTTTGAGAGAGCGTCCTTTTCCCTTTGCCAGTGCTGAGGACCAAACCCCAGGGCCCCGTGCTTGCTAGGCAAGTCCTATACCTCTGGGCTACACGCCAGTTCCATAAATCCTGATTTTCTTACAGACTCTTCTAAATGGCATCATAAAAGAGGAGCAGTTGTCAGCTCCTGGCCCCTGTTGCCCCTTGAGCTCAGTAAATCCATAACGAACAGAATAAACGCTCTTACAATCAAGCGGATTATGTTAATAGAAGCTTGTTAAGAGAAAATAACTTCGTTAAGCGATAAATATTTACAAAATCTCTTGAAGTCAAGGCTTGCTAGGACACCCTCCTTACAGGACAGGAAGGCGACCTTCCCAAATTCCTTGAAATCGGGGTGGGGGTGGGGTGGGGAGTAGAAAACTTGCCATTGTTTCACCTGAAGGAACGACCACTTAAGTCAGTTATGGAAATTACTGTTTAAATAATAAACAATGCTCTTGGCTTTAGGAGAATTTAGAGAGCAGGAGACAAGCATTTAAGTAACCAATCAACACACGGCACGCTCCGCAGTTCCTTGGGAGCTTAGACACGCAGAGGAAAGGCACAACAGGCTCTGCCTTTGTGGAGAGCGCCTGGGGGACCAGATTTGCTTGATCTACTTTGAGTTTTGTTTTTGTTTTGCTTTGTTTTTACTCATGATCTTTCCTTCCTTCTTTAATCAACAACTTATTTCTTCTCTGTAATTCCCCCATGGGGTTTTTTTTCCCCCTCCGGAGTGGCAAGGGGAAAAAAAGATTTCTTAAAATGACTAAGAGAACACATGCTCTGCCTACAACCCGCGGACTCCCTAGGATAGTCTAAATATAGACTACAATCTAAATACAGACCACAGAGTTCCCACTGGGTCTCACGGCAGCACACTGACCAGCCAAGAGAAGCTTTGGCGTTATTCTGCACTGTTTCTTTAAAGGGAAACGGCATGAGTTTTCTGAAATGATAACCAGTGGGAGAGAAGACGCTGCAATTGCTCAATTTTAAGTAATTGCCTAACTAGGGAGCAGAGTCCCAGGAGAGGGCTGACAGAAATAGCTTATGCTTTTTTTAGCTGACAGTATTTTAACTATATACAGAGAAAAAATGGTATCTATGTAAAGTACAAGTATATACGGCATTAGAAGTTCCAAGCGAATAAAGAAGGTAAGAATTCATTCAAAACGACGTCAGTCACTCCAATGCAAAGACAATTTGCACACACGTCATGGGATTCATGAGTTTTAACCTAGTGAAAGGGAGGCACAAGCTTTCTCAGAAGGGAGAGAAATGCGCACAGTACAGTTTTACCCACATTTAATGAAGATAATTATAAAAGATTATAATTATATAATTATAAAAGATAATTGTAGCAAAGATCACTCAAATTCTCTTTCTCATCTCTATTATCTCTCTCTCTCTCATCTATCTATCTATCATCTATCGATCTATTTATTTAATCATGATAGGCCTTCGAGCATTTTGCTTGAAGCCAATTTGGGGATGGACAAATAAGTAAAACATGATGATGCGTGCCTTATTTCCCAGCTTCCCCATCTCCTGTCTTGGAAGCCCTAGGAGAGCCTGTGTAAGCCTCCTCTGCCCCACTGGCACTTCACCCTATAGCTTCTCCACTACCCCACTGATTTCATGATCTGCCACGGTTCATGACAACCACTAATTGTAATTAGGGCTTTTAATTACATGATTGCACTGTAGTTCTTACACGGCAGACTAGAGGCCAGATTATTACATTCCATTTTTTTTTTCTGATTTATTTATTTGCTTGCGATTTCTGGATGTAGCTCCTTGGAAAGTCAGCGCCGACATGGCAGTAAATATCAACGTCTCAGATCAAAATTTTTTCCCCCGTCGGCAGTTTTATGCGGCCATACTTTAGATGCCATAGTGGCCTCCTTGAAAGCAAACAGCTCGATGACTTTTAGTATGCTGCGCATGCTCAAATTCTTACCATCCCAAGGCAGCTTCATTTCTCCTCTTCCCAAACCCATACCCATCACTTCTCCTCTCTTGTCCCCCAAACTAGTCCCTGACAAACAGTCACCTCTTTTGTCTTTATGGGTTTGCCTGTTTGGGGACTTTATATGAATGGAAATCCTACGATACTCGGACTCTGTTGTAAGGCTTATTTCACTGGCGGTAATGTTTACTCGTGTTCCAGCACGTGTCGGTACTTAGCTATCGTACTACAGGACTTTCCTTCAAGTCAGACTTCCCTCATCGTGCAGAATTCTGCTGGGTTTTCCTGCAAAACAAAACTTGTTGACTATTTTCCTTCCCTCCCGGAGGAGCATATGAGCAAAGTCATAGGAAGCCCGCCTGAATATTCAGCTACCTGTCCCTACCAGGCATGTAGAAAATTTCCCTATGCGTATGGTCTTGTGGGATGTGCAGGGAGAAGCGAGGAAGACCGAAGAGAGAGGCTTCATTGACACAACCATACACATCTCCACAATCCCTGCTGGGCACACACCTTCCTGTGGCTACTTCTGCCCATAACTCCTTACCCATCGCTCTGTACGGAAGTGTAATAAACTCACTGACTCTCCCTGGGTGAACTTTTGTGGAATCACACTTCAGTTTGTTGTTGGAACCTTGAGGCAGGGGTGGTGGTGGGGGTGTGTGTAGATGTTGTTTCTGTTAGCACAGGGAAAGGATTTTAGCAACAGTACTTTATTCTTTTAATAGTCTTATGTGTTTAGTTGTTCTTGTTGTCTATGAGTGTCAGGAGCCCCCGTTGGATTCCTGAAATCCTCAAATATTCAAGTTGTTTGTATAAAAAGCATGTGAGTGAGAGCTGGGTGTGGTGGTGAACTCCTGTAACACTCAGGAGGCTAAGGCAGGAAGGTGGCAAGTTTGGGACCAGCCTAGGTTACATAGTAAGATTTTCTCAAAAACAAAACAAAAAAAACACAAAATAATAAACAAAAACATAATCAAGTGAATAAATAAATGGAAATACCTTAGCATTTGCCTATGTATAATCTAGGTGTCTTCTCCTTAAGTAATTCCCTACAGTCCTTGAAATATATAACACAATGTAAACAATATGTGAATAGTTACACTAATTAGGAAATAGTGACAAGGGGAAAAAGCTGTTATGCTCAGTACAGATACAATTTTAAAAATATTTTTTTATCTACAGTTGCTTGAATGCAAAACCATATTTCAATTGTATGAATATACATAGATTAACGACTATTTGAGTCACTTCTGCTTTTTGGCTATAGTGAATAATATTGCTAATAAAACCACACTCAAATAGTTTCTTGGTATTAGCATATTTTTAATTTTCTTATTGCATAAACCAGAAATGGAATCAATGGGTTATATGTTAAGGTTTGGAAAAGTTAGCAGGCTCTTTTCCAAAGTAACTTTTACCATTTTACGTTTCCTCCAGTCTCTCTTGAGGATGCAAAACACTTCACACTCAAGCCCTGCCTATCCCGAAGACTGAAGTTTTGATTACTCCTTTGAAAATGTCCCTTGTATATTCTGGATACACATCCTTTATCAGATATATAAGTATTTTCTCTTATTTGTGGGCTGTCACACATATTGTAAATGTTGTTTTTATTTCCTTAGATGAGGGGATGAGATGAACTCCATACCCAATCTGTGCGAATATGCAGTTTGGGCTGAGCCCAAAGCATTTCTTTCTTTTTGGTTTTTCTCTGTGTAGCCTTGGCTGTTCTAGACTCACTTTGTAGACCAGGCTGGCCTCAAACTCACAGTGATCTGCCTGCCTCTGCCTCCTGAGTGCTGGGATTAATTTCCCCAGGTGTAGGTTCAATCCACATGTTCCTTATTTAACCCATATAATACACTATTTTAAGGAGTTCTTTAAAACCAGCGAAAGAGCATTTAAAGCATAGAAGTTTTTAATTTTGATGCTCCCCAATTTCTTTAATTTAAAAAATTTTGTCATTTGTAATTTTTTTCCCCCGAGACTCAGTTTCTCTGTGTAGCCTTAGCTGTCCTGGACCTGCTTTGTAGACCAGGCTGGCCTCGAACTCACAGTGATCTGCCTGCCTCTGACTCCCCAAGTGCTGGGATTAATATCCCCAGGTGTAGGTTCAATCCACATGTTCTTTATTTAATCCATATAATACACTATTTTAAGGAGTTCTTTAAAACCAGCGAAAGAGCATTTAAATCATAGAAGTTTTTAATTTTGATGCTCCCCAATTTCTTTAATTTAAAAAATTTTGTCATTTGTAATTTTTTTCCCCCGAGACTCAGTTTCTCTGTGTAGCCTTAGCTGTCCTGGACTTGCTTTGTAGACCAGGCTGGCCTTGAACTCACAGCGATACACCAGCCTCTGCCTCCCCGAGTGCTGGGATTAAAGGCGTGTACCACCACCGCCTGGTATCACTTGTACTTTTAATGTGATATCTAAGAAACCACTTACTAATCCAAAGTCACAAAGATTTACAGCTATCCTTTCTTTTCTCCTAATAATTTTGTTGTTTTTATCCTTATGCTGCTTTCCATTCTTATCCAGTAGACAGTTCTTTGTGTATGGTATGAGGTAAGAGTCTCGATTTATTCTTTTACAAGTGGGCATTGCATTGTCTCAGCTACTTACTGAGAAAAGTTGCTCTTTCTCCACCAGTCTTGGTACATATGCCAGAAATCAATTTACCCTAAGGTTGGGAGATGGCTTTGTGCACTGTGTGTTCAGATGCCGATTTCTGTGCCCAGAGATCTGGTTGCAGTCTGGACATAGGCATTATCATTACTAGGAAGAATCTTTTTGTCTCAGTGCTGGGTAATCATTGTTCTCCATCATCCCTGATTAGTTAATAAAAAGCTGAATAGTCAATAGTTGGGCAGGAGAGGAGTGGAGAGTTGAGGCGGGACTTCCAATCCCCGTTAGGGGGGTCCCAGGTGGACAGGGAGAAGAAGGGAGAGAGGTAAGAGAGGGAAGAGAGGAGAAGATCACCATGATGAGGTCACCATGAGGAGATGGCCATGAAGGAGTTGCCATGAGGATAAACATGGAGCAGGAGTGGCCAGGCCGAGACTAGATGACAGATAACAGGCACATGACTGGGAAAGAGTCCAGCCCAGCATAGACAGGTTATAATAGACGAGTCTCTGGCCAGTTACAGTGACTTAAGAGAGTCTCTGGCCAGTTACAGTGACTTAAGAAGTATTAATAAATGTAATAGGTTTCCATGTCATTATTTGTTAGCTAGAATGGTATTAGAAAAAATACTATTTATTTTTATACTATAAATTTAATAATTCCATTTTGTACTCTTCTAGTCATCTGTATTTTGCTCTTTTTTTTTTTTTTGCCAGTGCCGTATTATCTTAAGCAAATGCTGTATCACTGGACGACTGTGGTGGCTTAAATAAGAAATATTTCTCATATTATGGGGCATTTGAACATTTGGCTCCTGGTTGGTAGTACTATACCAGGAAGTTTAGGAGGTGTGGCTTTGCTGGAGGAAGTGAATCACTGGGGGTATGCTTTAAGAATTGTTAGCCTCACCCCACTTATATTTAGCTCCCTCTGCGTGTGTGTGTGTGTGTGTGTGTGTGTGTGTGTGTGTGTGTGTGTGTGTGTGTTTGAGGATGTGAGCCCTCAGCTTCCTGTTCTAGACACATTGCTTCTCTACCATAATGGACTCTGGTCCCTCTGGAATCCCGAACCAGAACAAACCTTCGTTCCATAAATCACTTCTAGTGATGGTGTTTTCTCACATAAGCAGAAAAGTAACTGATACACTCACATATTTAACCTGTACCACTTGATCTTATTACTGTAGAGTATTTATAGTAAGTTTTGAAATCAGAAAATGTCAGCCTTTAAATTGTCATTTCAAAAATTAGCCTGCCTACTCTGAGCCCTCCCTATTACCATACCAATTTTAGGACACCTTCTTAATTTCTTCAATAAGATATAAAAGGAAATAGCCCGAGAATTATCAATATTCACCAAGAATAGTTTATTAGAATAGTTTATTACAATAACTCAGAACCACAGAGACTTGAAAAGAAATTCCACCCTCTACTTTTTTTTTCTTTTTTGAGACAGGATTTTACTATGTAGTCCTGACTGCCCTGCTACTTGCTCTGTAGACCAAGCAGGTCTCTAACTCTCAGAGATCTGCCTACCTCTGCTTCCCAAGCATGGGGATTAAGGGCCCATGACACCACGCCAAGCCCTGCCATCCTTAAAAGAATAAACAATCTACAAGTATGTCCGTTATCAATATATTGCTTCTCAACTCCAGATTCACTGTTTAGTTTGCTCTTCAGTAACTGTTGGGGGTCCTTTTAGCCATCTCTCTTTGCAATGCCCTAAATTCGAAGCTTTGCCAACAGCATCTGTTAGAAGGATGTCTACTGCTGTCCCTGACAGCTGCTGCATGGTGAACTGAGAACATGTGCAGAAGGACATCTTAAAAAAAAACAAACTCCACTTCAGCCACCTACCTAGAATGTGTGGTCACTGGGTGATCTTCCACTCCAAACCCAGCCCAGGAAAGGCTTTCCATAGATCCCTGATATAGAGATTGGAGCCCCAAAGCGTTCTTGCCCACATACACTTATGTTTGCATAAGGCTTTCCCATGCAGGGCTCCATTGAAACATCAATCTCTCTTGGCTTGCCTGTTCCCAGTGCTTGCTTGCACCACTGGTATTGATCCGCTGGCACTGTAACAAGGTCTTTAGACCTTAACACAACTGACTCCATGATGGAAGTGCCATTCAGCCTGCAAGATTCAGCACGGGGACAGCAACACCTGCCAAAATGAGGCAAACCATCTAATCCATCGAAGTCCATAGTTCTGGGAAAGTCTTTAAATTTAAATTAACTGACCTTGTTTCTTGGCTTCTGTAGTTCCATTTCTGGGTAACTAAGCATTCTTATTAATGGAAGTATGTCAATCCAGAAAATGATCTTTTTTTTTTTTTTTTTTTTTTGCTTAAAAGCTCAATCCAAGAAAGGCTCCCTGCTATGCTGAAATCCTGAACACCGAATGTAGTCACTGGCTGGCTAACAGAGACTTTCTATTGGCTAACAGCACCCTCTGCCCTCTGAAGCATGGAAGGGAAGCCTTTTGCTTTCCCAGTGACCCCAGATCAGTCCTGGCCAGGACAAACCCCTGAGCATTTCTGTTTCCATAGTGTTTCTACACCTTCTCCACTGAAGTCTGAGGGACTGCCACTGTCCTTCCAGCTTTTTCCGACCTTGGCTACCTCTCTCAGGTATAGCTTTTTTATATTTTGAAGGAGAGATAAACATGTTTTTTGTTTAGATCTCAAGTGCGGGATGAGAAACAGACTTGTGAGAGAGCAGGTGATGTTTATCTCCTTAGAAGTCGAACCACCTTTGTGGGGGAGCTTGGTTGTTACCAGCTGAAAAACATTCTCAAACAAATTTTGAGAGGAGATATAAATGCCAGCCAAAAATAGGAGAGGCGGTCTTTGGAGACGTGGGATTGTTTGGCTGTTCATCCCTCCACTCCGAGAAGCTCCTAGAGAGAGCCTCCTGAGGGAAGGCATTGAGGCTTCGGGCTCCATCTGAGGCTCCAGGTTCCGGTTGCTCCTGGTTCCCACAGAAGACATCCTGATGACAAAGCCAGGAGAGTCGTTCCTAGGAACAGATACCCAAAAGGTTTCATTCTTGTGCTCTTTAATCTCCTTTTCCTCTTGTTTAGGTTAGTCAGGTTATAAGTGAGGTATGCTTGGTTAATAAGTTCATAATAGAATATAATTGTTAAGAAAATTGAGCCTACAACATTTTTTTAACATTTACTTTCTATAAGAGTTTATTAAAATTACGTTTCTCTGCTTTCACCCACCTTGCATTTGGAAGTACTATAATTAAGAATTATTATTTATAAGTCATAGTAGAGTAGGCTTAAGAAAGCCAACAGTAAGATGAAGATTTGGGGTCACAGATAGGGTAAGGAATGGCATAGGGCGCAGTTTTTGCATGAACCTTGGAGGATTGAAAGGATTGCCTTTGAACTCTTGTTTTTAAGATGATTACCTCTGCTTCATATTTACAAACCAAATTGCTCTATTGGTCCCAAACAGATGTCCTTTAATGAGAATTGAAATATCTTACCTTGAGTCTTGTTTCTAGGTTGGTGGGAGTTGATGAAAAAGGCACTGGAGATAGCAGAAGAGGGAGTCAAATATGAGTGGGTTCCTGACTCCCAAACCTGAGATTTTAAAAATTATTTCCTCAGGTTTCCATAACCCAAGTGTCTAATGGAAGGACTTAGAGGTTAGAAATGAACATGTGCCACCACATATACCACTTAATTTCCCCTCCAATTGTTTTCATAAAGTTGAGTGCATGTGGCCTGCTTCCTTCCTGCCCTTCCGAGAAGTGATTGCACTATTTCATCTCATTTCCTATATGAATGCCAATGAAACATTACTTTTTATTTTCCTTTTTTTTTTTTGCTTGCCAAAGCCTGTTAATTTTCTATCATTTCTTCACAGATATCCTATAAATAATTCTGATTTACGGAGTTATTCAAAGCATGGCCTTTGGACCAGAAGAATTAGCATCCCTTGGGACCTTATTAGAAAAGCAACGTCTTGGCCCTTGCCTTGGCCTGGCTGTTTCTGAATCTCTGGTGAGTGCTGTCCTGGGTGTGTACCGTAGATTTCTTCTCCAGGAGATAGCTATGCAAACCAAAGCTTGTGGGGCATCAGTTAAGTTCTTACTGGCTGCATTTCACTTGAGGCCCACTCTAGGATTTTAAAAAAAGACACGGGCTTGTGAAATCTGTCCAGTGAATTCTGCTTAAAAAGTACATGTCTGTAGTTTCCTTTGTAACTGCTTGTTGAGTTTGGTTAGTGGTTGGAGCTCACAGACTCACAGGTGAGCCTGTTTTATTTGGAACAATTCTAATTTGGAGGGAATATGTTTTTCCTGTGCACTTAACCCAAGCTGGCTCCACTGCTCATGTTTACGCATTACCCAATCCTCCCTGGGAGGAGCATCAAATACAGCAAGTTCCCTTCCGATAGGCCAGATGGTGAGATATTTAAAGCATCTGCCTGCTCTAAGGCTTTTCATTTTGAGACAGTCCTTTGACTTTCTCCACCTGAAGATGCCTTTTGGGTCCACTGCTCTTAGGATGTTTTTCTCATCTATGTTCTGTTTAACGTGTGACCTCCGTGGTCAACGATGAAGCACTCACTCCATGTGTGGTCTCATGGGTGCTGTCCCGGGATTGCTCAATTTGGCCTTCAGAATAACCAAACGTGCTCAGAATAATCAACCGTGAAATTTGATTCCAAGCTTGTTTTTGTCACTGTGGATTTGGGAAGAAGAGTCAGTTTCTCTGGGGTCCCAGTGTAGCTCTTAAGCCGGAGGAAATGTTAGTGTTTATGGAGCAAGCACGGCCAGTAGCACTTTTGAAAAAAAAAAAAAGGAAGGGATGGAATTGTCAGAGAACACAAAACAAGAAGAAGCAGTAGAACGCACTTCCAT
Source organism: Acomys minous (assembly GCF_964271855.1). Lineage (NCBI taxonomy): Eukaryota > Metazoa > Chordata > Mammalia > Rodentia > Muridae > Acomys > Acomys minous. The sequence continues at coordinate 83,344,566 of NC_140496.1, forward strand.
GGTTATCTGATATCTTTGTTTGACAGATGAGTCCCCAGGCAGAATAGCTCCCAGTGTCCTGGGCAGGACTCCAAGGCAGGTCTCTCTTACCCCAGGCAGCAGAGCTTCCCTGAGGGAGGCGGTGTGTGCTGATCAGGTGAGTGAGGTGTTCTGACGGGTGTGCAAGGTTAGCGTGAGGACAAGCTGCCCAAATCTGGGTCACACAGCTCTGTGGCGACAGCTTGCTAGTGGAAAGGGAGAGGACAGCCTAGATTTACAGAGACTAGTGACTGTTCCACAGATACACTGGGTGGCTTTAAAGACCAGAAGAAAAATGGATGGGTGAAACCCAGGAACACAAAAATTTGACAGTGTCAAATAACAAAGAAAAGTTAAAACATAGGGCTGGAGAGATCGCTCAGCAGATGGAAGAAAACACTTCCTGCTTTTACAGGCTGACTTGGGTTTGGTTTGCAGCACCCACACCTGGCTAAGATGAACTCCAGGGACTCCCATGCCCTCTTTTGGCCTCTCTAAGTACTTGCACTCCTATAGTGTGTTCAGACTCACTCAGGCATACATACATATGCTATAAACAAACAAATCTTTTAAAAAAGAGTAAAGTCAAAACAAATCTATACCCACCAAAAGCACAATTATAAGTCCAATAAAGTGCTTTTGTTACGGTAAAAAACTAAATTTAAATTGGCTCAAGGAAGTGGGATTTGCTCACATTTTTAAAAAGGGGTAGGGCTGCCTTCAAGAGTGGCTTTCTCAGCGTCTGCATCTTATTTCGGATGCTCAGGCTTTGCCATGTGCCTCACGTTAGACTTAGCCTCAGGCTGACTTGACTCTTGGCCACCAGGAATTAAAGGGTCCCCTTGATGGGAGGCGAGTGTTCAGCTTTTCTAGTTGGCTGTTGAAAGTCTTGAGCATTGCTGGGGAAAACACCACACACTGCAAAAGCAGACAGGATGCCAGAGCGTATTTGGTACTTCAAACCCTTCTCAAATGCCATAGCTGCTAAGTGGTGTGAGAAAAGTGATTTGTCACTTGAGAAAACTATGATTTCTAGCTCACTTCATCTTCAGGTCTGAGGTATGCATCCGTCTTGTTCCTGCCAGTGCACAATCCATAGAAGTTTCTGAAAAGAAACAGATTCATTTACTCTTTCCAAACTGAGAGGAATAAAAAAGTAAGGTGTACAGTTAGCAGGCTGTGGGGACCCAGGTGTGTTGCTTTGGGGAATGAGACGGACCAGGTCACCTGGTCCACAAGGAAGAAGCTCCTCCTTGTCAGCACAGGTTTGCCTGGCTTGCTGGGTTCTGGGTAGGGCATCTGTTGTTGTAACACAGTGTCTTTGTTTCCTGCTCTGAGGATGACTGATGGTCTTTTAACCTTCATCCTTTGAAGGGCTTCTTACTTAGGTAGTTTTAGAGTCCACTGAGTCAGGTTTATAAGACTGCATCTTTCTTTTACTTTTATGTGAAAGATCAAGTCCCTTATTGTTAAGCTGCGCGTTCCTCTAAAGCAGTTTTTAATTTTTTTTTTTAAATTTAAAAAGAAACTTCTGTTGAGGGCTTACTAGTTCACTCATGGTGTTCAGGGCATTTATAGCAGTGTCATCAGGCTGGCTCTTTGGGCATTCTACAGTTTGTGGACAAATATCCAACTGGTTGTGAAGTCATCCGCTCTTTAAATTTACACACAGGGACTAGAAACAGTGTGAACCGATAGTCAACTCCCTGGGTGCCAGAAAGTTACCTGTAAATACACACACACACACACACACACACACACACACACACACACACACACACACTTTTCATATATATGTATATGTGTTATATATGTTTGTATATATATATGTAAAGTTGGACTTTAAAATGTCCAAATTAAACTCAAAATTGATAAAAGATTTAAACATAACTTCTGAAAATATAAAGGCTCTAGAAGGTTACCTAAAGATGTGTATCCAGAATCAGGGCCTTTAGGACGTAATCATAATAGATCTTGATGGTTAGTGGCTTATGAATGGGATGAGTATCTTCCCAGAGACCTCAGAGACCTTCATCACCCCCTCTTCCCTACAGGGAGAAAATGGGACTTGTGAAAGAGGAGACAGTCCCTTGTCAGTTACTACAGCTGTCAGCTCCTTAATGGCAGACTTCCCCAGGACTGGGAAACAACTTTCTGTTGTCTAACAGTTACTCTAAGCTTGGCTATTTTGTTGTAATAATCTAAAATATACCAAGGCAGAGGCAGGGGCTTTAGAAGATTGTGTCAAGTCCGGTTGCTATGGTCTTTAGTGTCTTAGGGGTCTCTGCAGAACAGAACAAAATAAATGAATATATTAAAAAGGAAATTTACTCATCAGTGGACACAATATGGGGTGACTTATTCAGACATGGCTCTCTGTACATTAGAGAGGTTGAGAACCTGGTGCCTGCTTAGCTCATAAAGCTAGATGCATTAGCCATCCCAACCTGGTGCTGAAGGCCTGCAGGATTCCTGGAGTGATGCTGGTCTTTAGCCTGTGCTGGAAGACTCAAGAAGCTGGATCCTTTGCCTGTGAAGGATGGTAGCTGTGGCACTAGCAACCAGGCTGATGAACTCACCAGCAACATGGCAAGGCAAACAGGCAAAGAGCAGCTTTCCCTCAGACCTGTTTATATCTTGGCAATTGCCAGAAGGTACTTCTCACACTCAGTGAGTTACCTGCTCAGTAATTCTTCTAGGAAATATCCTCACTGACCTGCAGGCAATGTGTTTCTTAGCTGATCCCAGATCCAAAGTGACAACTGAGATTAACCATCATAGGCAGCAAAGTCAGTATAAAACTAAAGTATGTATGAAAGGGAGAAGACCAAACTGTGTCTCTGTATATAAAGCAGGATGAGCCGGGCGTGGTAGCGCACGCCTTTAATCCCAGCACTCGGGAGGCAGAGGCAGGCGGATCGTTGTGAGTTCGAGGCCAGCCTGGTTTACAAAGCGAGTCCAGGACAGCCAAGGCTACACAGAGAAACCCTGTCTCAAAAAACCAAAAAAAAAAAAAAAAAAAAAATCAGGATGCCCCAGATTAATGCATAACTATACAAGTTGCCAATCTCTGTCACATCGGTAGGAATAGATAGAGGACTGAAAAGAGAAAGTTCGATAATGCATTGTCGTTCATGGATCGGAAGCTTGAAGCTAGGGTTTGCTGAAGGAAAGGCTGTCCCTGGACTGTCCCCAGTTAACATCTTTCTGTTTATAATAGGCTCATTGAAGTTTGAGGATATTTTTGATCTTTAAGTCACTACTTTTATATTTGAGTATGTTACTGGGGTTGGAGAGATGGCTCGTAGGTTAAAGGTTGTGTATGACCAAGTTTGGTTCCTAGGTCTTATCTTGGGCAGCTTACCTGTAACTCCAGGATACAACACCCTTTTTCTGACATCCATGGACAACCCCGTACACATAGTTTAAAATAAATAAAAAAAAAACCTTTAAAATCATTATAAAAGCCCTTTTCCCCCTAGAATGTAGTTTATTCTCTCGAGAATAAGATGTAATGCTACCTTTGGAATTTTGTCTGTATTTCATATAAACTATATCATTTGTGGTTGAGAATTTAAAGAAAGGTTGAGGAAAAAGGAATACTGAGCAGTTATAAAGTAGCGGGTAGCGTTAGGAGCTGCGGGAAACTGGAAAGTGGCACAGGACTGGTGCTGGCAAGATATAGTGTGTTTCCCAGCCTCCGATTTTGCCTCATCCCTGGAAAGCCATTAACAAGAGTGACTTGTTCAAAGGGACTGTGGGGTAAATGAGGCAGCCACGGTCCTGACTTGTGTCTCTTCTTTCATCCCTGGGGCCGTGCATTGAGGGGTGAACAAGGGGTTCTTCTGGAAGACCCAGGGGCATCTCTTTCTAGAAGTGTGAGCTGAGAAAGACGAGTCTGCTCTAGGCTGTACCTTCTTCTGCTTCCTGACCCCTCGACACTTGCTGGTCTCATACCCTACTGTCCCTGACTACTCCCTGCCTCGCCTCCACCGCCATGTACACAGTTAAGATTTTATTTCCAGGATAGTTTGGAGTCTCTCTTTACTTACTCTTACACCTGCACTCTATCAAGAAGCTTGGCTGTTTTTTCTTTTTATAATATTTTCAAACGTGGCACATTATGATTTCCTCTTGGCATTACCTTCAAATTTTCATTTGTTCTCCTAACCAGGAAGTCATTCTTCACGCAATTGGAGTTAAGGCCTCTCTCCTTACAGCTTACCTTGGAACCAACATTGGAAAAGTTTACTTGTTGTTATGACTGAATAGCTGGCAATAACGTGAGGGAGAAAGGGCCCATTGTGCGTCACTGTTTGAGGAGACAGATTCTACCTCAAGGGAAGGGAGCATGGTGACAGGTATCTTGAAACTGATCGGGGTCCAGCTTGGCTCCTCGCCTGCTGGGCTCACACCCGGGTAGAACAGAAAGCAGAGAGCAGATAGAAGTGGAGTTGGGCGGTAAAATCCACAGAGCCCATCCCTATGGACCCACCACCACCGGCTCCACGTAGGCACCAGCTCCTTACGGTTTCCCCAGCCTTCTAAAACAGCGCCACCACCCGGAAGCCCGAGAGTTCAATCACAAGTCCACGACGGACAGTCCACACTCAAACGTCAATTCTGAGAATGTGCTCTCGCTAACTAGCGTTCATATTAAAGTTTCCCCTGACTCTCTGTATGATGATGGACCCCACAGATGAACTTGAATAACAAATCTGGGGTGACCTCCCTGCTTCTCTATAAGAAAATATGATTCATACCCTTCTTCTCCCACCAACCTATTATAATTGGAATCTGGCCCTGGGCCTTTAGATCAGGAGTTCTCAACCTGTGGGTTGCGATCTCTTTGAGGATCGTGGTGAATGACCTTTTCACAGGGCCACATATCAGACATGCACATTATGACTCATAATGGTAGCAAAAATGCAGTTATAAAGCAGCAGTGGAAATAATTTTATGGTTGGGGGGGGTCAGCCCAGCATGAGGAGCTGTATTTAAAGGGTTGCAGCATCAGGGGGGTTAAGAACTACTGCTTTAGCTTTTAAAGTTTAGGAGGTGGTAAACAGAGGTAGAAATTGAGTGTTAAAACGGCTTTATTTAGAGAGCCAGTAATCTGAGAAGACACCGAGTTAACATCCTCAAAATCTGTTACACATATTTCCAGCTAGCAGAGGACATAGGTAGGAAGGGGGCAGGGTGGGGAAAAGCAGTCTGGAACTCAGTCTTGTTCTTCTGTTCAGGTGGTAAAGATTTGAGATGTATGTGTTTTTATTTACTCTCTCTCATCCCGTGGTGAGGGGACGGGGTGTACCTACGCCTTGATAGACATGGTAGACCAGAGAGCAACATCTAGTGTCAGGCTTTGCCTTCCCCCGCTTTGAGACGGTGTCTCTGTGTTGTTCTCTGCTGTGTACACCAGGCTAACTGCCTAGTGGCTCACACACTTCTGATGCCGCTCCTGCCTCTGCCTCCTATTTTGCAGTAGAATGCTGGGATTACAAATGCACGCTACCACATTGAGCTGGCAAAGGGGTCTGGGGATGCGAACTCTGGTCCTTAGGCTTGCATGATAATCACGTTACCAATGGAGCCATCACCCTAGCCCTGCCTGTGCCTCCCTCATTATCATTCCTTACATCCTTAGTTCTGAGTCAAGTTAGTGTCTGCTGGTCTAAGGTCCTCTGGGCTGGAGGAGGGAGCATTGACTCAGAACCCACTAGTAGTATGTACATGCTAAGACATTAACAACATGTCTGTATGGATTCTTTTCTTCAATATGGACTGTAAACATGTCTTTGTAATAGGAAGGTGTTCCTATGTGTCCCTTCTTTCTCCTGTCCCCGTGAGGAGTGATGCTCAGGGGAGCGATGACCCAGAGGTCTGAGCAGTGTGACAAGAGGCCAAGTTGTGAGAAAGATTCCAGGGCTTGCTAAGAGCAGGAATTTAAAATGACTTTATTTTTTAGATGTTTGTATTGCTTCAAAGTCAATCTCCTCTATCTTCCCAAAACTTCAGCAATGCAACCTCTCTCACGTGCTTGTGTGAAAACATTCGAATTAGTATTTCTGGTGTTAGACTCGGAGAATGGGGAAAAGAAAGACAAGGCAAGATGCTGGGCTTCCCGGGGTGAATCTCTGTAGGCTGACAGCAGCAGATGAAAGGCTCATTGGGTAGAACCAGAGCCCAAAATGAGCAAAGACACAAAAATCCTGAAAATGGATGGAAGTTCATGGGCAAGCATGGGAAAACCTGAACACAGCCTGTCTGCGTTACCAGTCCTGGCATTTATATTGTTTGTAGAGCTCAATGAAAGAATATATGGGGAGACACCCTGTGCCGCCTTGGATATACTACTTCTGTTGGCATTGGCAAGACTATAAGCCTGAAACAGAAACCATTTAGAGAAGAGAATTGATGCATATACCTATGTTGAAAGCAACCCTGTGGCGTATTGTCACTAATCTTAAAACAGTGTTAAATGAATGCAATCAGATCCACATTCTGTTTTGGGGCTGCCTGAGTAGAGCTGTGGCGACCACACTCACCTTGCCTGTTTCTGAACCTGCCCTGTAAGACCAGCTGCTCCTTTCCAGCTCCAACCTGGGTCATTTGGTTTTTCTTTTTCTTTCTTTCTCCCCTCTCTCTCTTGGGTTTTTTTTTTTGGGGGGGGGGGAACAGGATTTCTCTCTGTAGCCTTGGCATACTGGACCGACTTTGTAGACCAGGCTGGCCTCGAACTCAAAGAGCTCTGCTTGCCTCTGCCTCCCTGAAAGCCATTCTGAATTTCTAAATAATGGGCTCATTCTACTATTTCTCAATGTCATTTGATAATTAGTTTTCCGTTTTTAACCATTATGTGCTCAATCTGTGGGATTCTATCCATCCTAGGGTCGAAACACAGAGAAGTAGGTGATTAGTGTTGGGAGTAGGGCAGGCGGGCAGTGTTTGAACAAGGGCAAAGGCATTCAGAACTCAAGTTCAACTGAACCACAGTGAAGTGGCACAGAGGTCAAGGTGCTGCTCTCAGCTCGGCAAAGCCCCACGCCCGTGATAGACATTGTGCAATTCCACTCCCTGCAAACATTCTTACCAACCCAACACCTTGATTGCTAGCAGCCATAAGCCTTTTCTTCACTTCTGCCTTTCAAATCCCGAATGCATGTTAGGACAGAACTTAAATTCCTTCCAAAACTGTAGACACAAGAGTTTTGGGGAAATGCAGTCTGGGTTCGTTTCCTATCGCCATTAAAGGGGTGAGGACTTACAAAGTTCAGTGGTTGATTTGCACATAGAACATGCTCACGTTTCCTCCTTCTTTCACTTGAGAACACAGACAGGTTCATTTCTGGTTAAGTCAACAGTCAGGCTTTGCATTACTTTGACTATGCAGAGACATTTGATTGTGTGGGGCTGCACGGTGCCCGATGCCTTGGAGTAAAAAAAGAAATGTTTTTAATGTGCATGAATGCTCTGCCTGCATGTATACCTGCATGCCGGAAGAGGGCATCAAATCACATTATAGATGGTTGTCAGCCACCACGTGGTTGATGAGAATTGAACTCAGGACCTGAGGAGGAGCAGTCAGTGTTCTTAATGAGCCAGGTTTGATCAGATCCTTTCACTGATGGTTCTAGATTTGAAGAACATCTCTATAAGGTTGCTCTTCTGAGGGCAGAGTAGAAAACATATTTCTGAGTTTGGGCTTTCAGCACACCCAGACTTCCTTTCATCCCCGTCCTATCATCTACCCTCTGCTGTGGCTGTGGAAATCTGGTCATTCTCTGAGTCCATTTCTGGTCCTTGACGGGAGAGGCAATGGGAGAAGGGGACCTGGACTTCTCAGTGTTTCCAAGGATCAGTTATGACTCATTTTTTGTTTGTTTGTTTTGTTTTTCAAAACAGGATTTCTCTGTGTAGCCCTGGCTGTCCTGGAATTTGCTCCGTAGACCAGGCTGGCCTCTAACTCACAGAGATCCACCTGCCTCTCCCAAGTGGTGGAATTAAAGGTGTGTGCCACCACCACCTAGCCTAAGACTCACTTCTTTTTTTTTAGTTAAACATTTTTATTTTTTGCATATACATTTATATTATTACACACACACACACACACACACACACACACACACACACACACACACACTAGATTACCTATAGAGTACCATGACGCAATCAGGAATTATATAAATGTTACATTCTTAGTGTTTTGGCGACTTGTATTTGGCAGCTTTTCCTATCTTGGTGCATCTAAGATTCTGAATGTTAATCAATCTCCATTACATATTGTCATTATCAACTTAAAATATCTATATAGACCTAAAAACATCTTAACCCCTAAACAACTAACTTCTCATTTGGAAAGCTACTAACCTGCACTCCTGGCACACTCAGGTAATCAAGTTTATTCCTTGTCAATACTCACTGCTTAACTTATCTCTGGTATCCTCAGATCTGCATCACAGTCTGGTGATAAAACTAGCTTGAGCACTGATGAGAGATACTGCAGTTGGTATCCCATGGTGTATCTGACACCTTCAATTGAAAGGCTCCTAAGAGAAGGCACTGTATTTAATTTTTATTGAATGCTGTCATTTAAAGATTTTAATCTTTTAGAACATAATTACTCATGATTGCTTTTCCATTTGAGTATTTTCACTATTTTTGTGCTAGAAGCAAAGAAACAACTGGCGATGTCCAACCAGACTGCACATGTTAGTCCATTTTGTGCTACCCAAATGTTCTTGGATGTTCTTCTGGAGAGCAGCTGGCTTACATGGGCTACACTCTTAGAGGAAATTGTCACCCCTCCCACCAACAGCTCTGTGGCTTCGGGGGGGGGGGCGGGGATTGTGTGCCCAAGTCCTCTTTGCCTGCTCGGATTTGGCCTCTCTTGGCTTTGCTTTGCACAGTTTTATAGGTGCTGTCACAATGGCTATGAGTTCGTGGGTGTAGATGTTCTGCTGCCTCTGGGGGCGGTGCTGACTACCTAGAAACAGATGCATGGAGAGATGGCTCAGAGGTTACGAGCACTGGCTGCTCTTCCACAGGTCATGAGTTCAATTTCCAGCAACCACATGGTGGCTCACAACCATCTGCAATGCCCCCTTCTGGCCTGCAGGCGTACATGCAGCCATATTATTGTACACATAAATAAATAAATCTTAACAACAACAAGAAACCGATGCATGCACTGTGGTGATCTTCCCTCACCCCACCACAGCCTCTCCGCTTTCTTACTGCAGCCTCCTGATGAGGAATGGTCAGGAACTTTAAGTCAGCTCATAATCTTGAGAGGTTTTGTTGTAGCTATTGGGGTTTTGAGCCTTAAAGATTGGGTTTTGTTTTGCTTTTTGATGCTATTTTAATTTACAAAGATATCCCCCCACTTTCTTTTTTAGCACTAACGTGGAATACCTCCAGAGTTTTGTTTTCATTTTTGATTAACATAGTAGTCTTAATACAATTAAAAAAATTGTGAAACAATGTTTCATTAGCCTTAAACAAAAAGGCCCATTTTCATCAGCTCCTATCAACCCAGAGTTCTATCAGCTGCTTAAAACAAATGCTAATTAATAAACTGAGGAGGTGGATCTTTTGTCCTTATGGCTTCTATTTTTAGAATTAAAATGAAAACATGCATTTTTTTTTGTTTGTAGGTTATATTCATTTAGTGAATGGCCTATTCATGTCCTGTTGCTAACAGCTTTGCTTTCTTAGTTCTTTGTGTATTGTCATTAATGGATATAAACTTTATAAAAGTAGTTCTCAACCTTCCTAGTGTCGGAACCCTTTAATACAGCTCCTCATGTGTGGTGACCCTCAACCATAAAATTGTTTCCATTGCTACTTCATAGTCGTAATTGTGCTCTAGCTTATGAATCGCTATGTAAATATCTGATATACCCGGTCTCTGCTATGTGACCTTTGTGAACAAGTCATTGGACACTCAAAGGGGTCACACCGCACAGGTTAGGAACCACTCACTGCTTTATAAAGTTGAGTTCCTAGTGTGCTGGGTCCTGTGGCTTGGGTTGTATTTATAAGGATCTTCTACTCTGACAAATTAGAAAAGAATTCCCTTTTATTTCCTGGTTTCTTTATGGTTTCTCTTTAATTTCATCTAAAGTTCCAGTCTTAACCCTAAATTTATGCTAGGCTAAGATGTGAAAGCACTCAGTCAGAATCCCCTGCAGACCCTACCAACCCTGTCCCTAACCCCCTACTGTGGCCTGATGCTGAGAATCAGGAGCAAGGAGTTCAAAAGTGTCCCTGGCTCCCCAGCAAAAGAAAGACCGTGGTGCAGACTGGTCCCTGACCACATGGTGGTCTGTACTTGCTGCCTTTCTGTTTCTGTTTTCCTGTGCTGCCACCTCACCCAGGGCTGCATACTCCAGAGAAACACCTTAACACTAGAGCCTGGTGGCAGGTACCACAGCTGACCTAGGTCAGGAGCAGAACACAGCGTTCATTCAGCACACAGGATCTTAGGAAATGCCTTTATATTTTATTTTTAATTCATTTCTGATAATTTTTAATATTTAAGTACTACATTTATTTAATTTGTACCCCTCTTGGTCACCCTGTCTACTCCTTCCATGTCTGCCCCCTTCTCAAAAATCAAGACCTCTTCTCTTTGAATGATTATTGTTACCCGGTCAGAGTGTCCAAATGCAGATTCTCAGGACGCCGCAAACTGCATTGTTAAGGAAGCTGGCAGGAAGCTGGATGACTTCGAAATAACCATAATCTAGCTGTACTTTGGGCCAGGCACAGAGAACTTCCGTTAACCTTTCCATTATTTATTTAAGAACAAGCGCTTCATCTGGATTTACTGCACTAAAAACAGCCGTGTTTCAGAGACGGAGCTAAACACAGGTTTGAATGAAAATGCCACTGGGCTACCCACATGAAGTAAATCTTCCTCCAAGTTTTCACTTGACTACCTCCATAAAGAATTTGTTACTAAAAAAGGCCATCCTGAGGACCCAAGGCCTAGGCTCTCATATGAATTTGGCTGGGGACTAACTTCAAATTACAACACATAAATAAGGGAAAATTGGGCCCCGTGAGATAAGGGATGGGTAGAGCCTGCAAATTCTAGAAATCAGCCACACTGGTCAGTGTTTGCCAGACCTCGGTTGTCATTTTTATTCTTGCTATGTGAGAAATTATCCCCAAATTAGCAGCTTAAAATAAGCATTTCATTGTGATGAAGGGTTCTTTTCATTGGGAATATGTATGGGACGCAGCTCCAGTGCCTTGTCTGAGCTCAGTAGCTGGGGCTCACTTGAGAAGACTCTATGGCTGGGGCTGACTCAGGCATTTGGGGTGGAATCTCCTGCAGGTGACTTTATTCACTTGCCTGGTAGCAGATGCTATTTGTCAGTTGGTATGCTATGTCAGCAGTGAGAGCTCAAACGAAATGGCTTCCCCTAGCCTCTCTCCTTATTGCCCAGGTCTTTGCAAAGTAGACAATCTTAGTAGAGTCAGGAATCCCAAAGTTGTTGTCTCAGCATATAAAGGGAAAGCTGGATCAACTTTTCTTACCTAGTCTGGTGAGTGTCTAAAAGTGAGTCACTTTCTGGTATGGCATTGCATACTTATAATCATAGCTACTTGCAAAGATGAGGGGGGGGTTGGCACAAGTTTGAGGCCAGCATGAACTATGTAGTAAAACCCTCATCTCAAAAGAGCACCATCATCATCATCACCAGGAACAGCATCATCAAATAATAAAGAACTAGAGTGCAGCTCAGTGGCTGAGCATCTGCCTCACACATAGGAGGCCCTAGTGATTAATTCTCAATACCAAAGAAACACACCACCACCAACACCATCACAACAGCAAAACGACACACAGAAATGGAGTTACTGGCATCACCCAGAGTCAAGGACAGGGAGTAGAGATAAGAGCATGTCAGAGATGACACATACACAATGTTGACTCTTTTTCTCCTGAACTGCGTTGTCGTGGGAGCTCCTCACAAGAAAGGAGACAGGGTTTCTTCTTTGTAGCCCACTAGCTCTAACCTCTCAGCAGCACAATGCTCAGTATGAATCTTTGTGTGTTGAACTTTACCATCCTAGGCTTTACCTCTGAGTCCTGAGAGACACAGGCCCCTTTTCTCATTTTCACTGAGACCACAGATCTTGCCCAGTACAGCCATCTCTTACTTCTCACCCTCAGACTACTCTCCTCCCACTATCGCGTCTTTAGGTTTCTTGCTGTGGAGGTAGAGTGCATCTCTGAGTCTTCCATCCTCAGATGCTGCAGGTCTAGGTTGGTTTGTCTGTCTTCCAGAGAGATTCAGGGGAGTCGTTTCTCCTCCTTCCTATTCTCTCTACCAAACCCTCAAGTCATCCCAAAACAATTCTCTGTGCAGGTTTCATTGGAAGGTGGAAGGCTGAACTAAGGGAGGGGAGTCAGTCTCACAGCCACTATTCCCACAGCAGTGTTGCTTCAGCATTTCTACTTTGATTACTCTTAGACTTTGGCGTCTCAGAGGAAACTGAAGGAGCAAGCATCTGATTTGAATGTTTTCCTAGCATTAGGTCTACATGGATTGAGTAGAAGTGCCAATTCCCCACAGTGGGCTTTTGAAAGTCATGGATGCCCTAAGTTAGAGAAGAGCTTTCGAAATCAATAAGGCTGCATGGAGTGTACGGGACATTTGTGAGAAGAACCTTGGAAGAACAGCAGGTCACTGAGCACTCAAGAGGTGACGCTCTTGTTGTCTAAAGCCTTCCTGTCTCTCTCTCTCATCCACTCTCCACAGTGTGGCCAAGGTGCCATTCTGAAACAAAAGCCTATCTGTTTCATTTTCTCTGTGTCCTTTAGAAGACAGAGCCCAAGATCCTTAATTTGAAATAGAAGGCCCTTTGGGACATGGCAGCTTTTGGGTGATGATGTGTGTTGGAGGATTAAGGCACCCCACTAGAGGGACATGAAGGAGCCTCATGGTGCCCGCCACTCTCCACATCACTCAGGCTGAGTGGGTTTGCTCTTAGCTGAGGGAAAGAAACCAATCCCAAGTTGAATTAAGACTGCAATTAATGCATTGGACCAAGTTATCCAAATAAAGTAATCATTAATTTATGTGATCTGTTTAAGGTGTTAAAATTATATGGAAAAACCCCCAGAGATTTTATATACCACATTTAAAAGGAGGTGGGAGAATACAGTCGTCTTCATAGAAGATGAAGATCATTGGGTAAAGGATAGAGTTAGGTAAAGCCACGTGTGGAAGTGTAGGAGATGCCAGGAGGAGGCTTATTTGTATGATATTGCCAGGGACAGGAAATTTAATTCACCTCTCCATTATCTAGCAATCTGCTTGAAAAAGTAGATATCCTGGCTTTAAAAAAATTAAACACAAGCCAGATGTGTTGATGCATGCCTTTAATCTCAGCACTTTAGGAGGAAGAGACAGGTGGATCTCTGTGAGTTCAGAGTCAGCCTGGTCTACACAGGGAGTTTCAAGAGAGCAAGGACTACACAGAGAGACTCTGTCTCAGATAACCAACCAACCAACCAACCAACCAACCAACCAACAACCAAATAATTGAATACAGGACAAAGGGTATCAGGTTTGTCTTACATACTTTCTCTCATTGTTCCCCAAGTGCTGCTGTGTTGGCTGTCTTCAGTTCCTTATGTGACCAAGCTCTTTTCAGTCCTTTTTACATGCTGTTCTCCTCAGAATAATTGCATCTCCACACTTCACCTTGCTAACCCTTTGGAAGTGTTTACTCATCAAATTATATGTCCTGCCTAAGAGAGGCTATCTTTGCTTCTTCAATATAATACACATTTCCTTCTTCCTTTTTTTCTTGCTCACTGTAATTTGGGATTACTCCTTCAGCTTCCTCTTGTCTGGGTCCTCCATTAAATAGTGAGCTCACCAGGGGGAGACTATGTATAAACAAATCCAAGGACAAGGCTGGCGACTTAGAGGTGTTGAGTGTCGTCCCCACCCACTCATACCCCTGATGTGTTTTCACTGCATGGCCCAGGCTGCCCGGCCTCTTACTTCAGCTGGGATCACACGGAGCGTCAATAAGTATATATTGTTTTGAATCATGAACACAGCAAACCATTTGTTTGATTGCACTAGAGTGTCCGTAGCATTTCTGAAGATTTTTTTATGTTGTTGTTTATAGTCGACATCATCTGGCTACCGATGTTGAAAGGATGAATAATTTAGAGAAGGAATATCTTGGGCAACTTCATTCTAGGTGGTGCCTAGCATACATTAACAGGCATAAAAGCAGAGGCTTGAGGTAAGGGATTTGTGAAAGTCTCCCAGTAGCACCGCAGCATATGAGCTGGATGCTAATCGCGGAACAGGCTTCGTTCTGTATGCACTGCCACTCTTTACCCTGAGCTTGAAAGGACACATGTGAAACAAACTGTTTCCTGCTACTGAAAAACAGAAACAGAGTTGTAGGGATGAGGACCTTTGATTCTATTTAAAACAAATTATGTATAGAAGGATATATGCGTGGCATCATGCTTACATCTATTCTTCACAAGGAGTTTGAGTCAAGCAAATGTTGCCAAGGATACACTAAGAGGAATAATGCATTGTGGAGTAAAATAATGGTCTGTGGAGAGGAGAAAGAACACAGGTTAAAATAGAGGTATGGAGAGGGTGTCTTCCTGATTGTCCTAAAATTCTGTGGTAGAAATACACATGTACAGCATTGGTAGAGTGATGTACCTTGCTGTTTAGGACCAGAACTTAAAAAAAAAGTAAGTTTCTACAAGGCTGCTTGTTAGGATCACAATTGGGAAAGGCCACTTCATAGGACAAATGTTATCTGGCTAAGGAGAGCGGGGGTTTGGCATGGAGACAGATTAGAATGAAGCAGACAGGTCTGAAAAGTTGCCACCAGGAAGATTTGTTTATTTCTCCCTTAAGAAAAATTCACTTTACAAAAAAAAAAAAAAGAAAAGAAAAATTCACTTTACAACCTTGTCATAGTCCGGCCCCTCCTCTCATCTCAGTCTCACCCTTCTTTCCCTCCCCTATTCCTCAGAAAAGAGGAGGCCCCCCTACCAACCCACCCTAGCTCTACTGAGTTCTTCCTCATTCCCTGTGGCCTGGTAAGTCAGTCCTGTCAGGGGGAAGTGATCAAAAAGCAGACAACAGAGTCCATGTGTGAGGCAGTCACTGTTCCCCTTACTAGTGGACCCACCTAAATCCTGAGCTGCTCATTGGCTACATATATGTAGAGGACCTAGGCCCAGTCCATACATGGTCCTTGGTTGATGCTTCAGACTCTTCAGGTCCCTCTGGGCCCTGGTTAATTGGCTCTGTTGATGTTCTTGTGGAGCTCTTGTCACCTCTAGGTCCTTTTATTTCTACTCCACCCCAACTTTATGCTTATGCTTCACCCAATGCTTGGCTGTGAGTTTCAGTATCTGTTTCTAACCACTGCTGGGTGGAGCCTCTCAGAGGACAACTCTGATAGGCTCCTGTCTGCGAGCATAGCAGACAGTTAATAGTGTCAGAGGTTGGCTGTCTCCCGTGGGTTTTGGGTTGGGCCAGGCATTGGTTGGACATTCCCTCTATCTTTGCCCTATCTGTTCTGTCTTTGTCCCTGCACATCTTGTAGGCAGGGTAAGTTTCGGATGAAGTTTTTGTAGGTGGGTTGGTGTTCTCCCTCCACTAGAAGTCTTGTCTAGTTAGATGGTGTCCTCTTCACTCTCCATGGCCCCTGCTACTAAGCGTCTCAGCTAGAGTCTTGCCCATATCCTCCCAGAGGACTTAGGTCTCCAGCTTGCCACACAGATGCCCCCACCCACAGTTTCTTTTATTTTTATCCACACAGTGAGCCATTTCCCAAATGCCAGCTCACCAGCCAGATTCCACAGGAAATGGCAGCTGACCCCTATTTCATGCTCATCGTCATAGAACTGTAATAATTCAAAAACCTCACGCTGCTTGTGGTATAACCATATGTGCTTGCTTCTTGGCCACAGCTTTTTCTGTGGAGTGCGTGTGTGTGTGTGTGTGTGTGTGTGTGTGTGTGTGTGTGTGTGAGAGAGAGAGAGAGAGTGGTGTATGTGTGCATGAGCATGTGTGTGTGAGAGTGTGTGTGAGAGAATGTGAGAGAGTGTGTGGTGTGTGTGTGTGCATGAGATTGTGTGTGTGTTTGCATGTGTATGTGAGAATGTGAGAGAGTGTGTGGTGTGTATATGTGAGCATGTGCGTTCATGCGCGCGCGCGCGTGTGTGTGTGTGTGTGTGTGTGTGTGTGTGTGTGTGTATGAATGAGAGAGAGAGAGAGAGAGAGAGAGAGAGAGAGAGAGAGAGAGAGAGAGAGAGCACACTTGCATGCATGAACTGGCTTGTTCCTAAGTGGCCATTTTCTGGAATAGGAAATAATATGGCTAATATGTAACTTTGAACTTACTCTGCACTAGGTGACATGGGAGAAGAGCTTATGTATGGCTTATTTCATTTAATCCAGCAAGATACTCATAATGTAGGAAATACTGTCATCATCTGTTTTATAGACAATAAAACTGAGGGCCAGAGAAGTAACTGTCTTGCCAACCTGAGCTAGGGGATTTGGTCCTCAACTCTGTGTGGCCTCTCTTCATGACTCATCAAGAGCTGCACCGAAAGGTGCAACAGAAGTCTGCAAAGCAGATGGAAAAGTGCTGTGTGACCTGTTCAAGTGAGACAGATGCTGAGATCAGGATCGTCTGGAGTTGCCTGAAAAGCCTTATGTCAAAAAAAAAAAAAGAGAGAGAGAGAGAGAGAGAGAGAGAAAAGCAAAGTCTTATGTCACCTGTTCTTGGTGTGCAAGAACTCCATCCCACAATCACTCCCCAAAACTGGTTATGACAAAGGACCACCATAAGAGCACATCTGCCATCTGAGGCATTTCCCTCAGGCATCTAAAAGCGCAGAAGCTGGCTCTTAAGTTTGAGTTCCTTTTTCCACGGTTTCCTTTAAACTTACATAAATGTCCTCAAAATCACCCCTAAATAAATTGCGATAGAATAAACAGTGTTTCAAGGCTTCTCTGAAGGCCTAATGAAAGGGGCTCTGGGAAGTTTTTCTTGCTGTACAGTTCACTGCCAAAAGCCTTTGGGTTTAAACAGTACTTAGTTTAGAATTTGTTTACATCTCAGCTTGACCTTAGCTCATTATTATCACAATAGGAAATTGGAATACACAGTTTCCACTCCTTAGAATACTTTGCAGCTTTAAATGTTACACCCTCCCAATCTTTTTGAAATATATATCAGCTGGGTTTAATCTCAGCACTTGGGGAGGCAGAGTCAGGTGGATCTCTGTGAGTTCAAGGCCAGCCTGGACTACAAATCAAGTCCTGGACAGCCAAGGCTACACAGAGACGCCTTGTCTCTGGGAGAAAAAAAAAAAAAAAAAAAAAAAAAAAAAAAAAAAAAAAGAAGAAGAAAAGAAATATATACCAAAAGGAAATTGGGCTTAAAATTAACAAGTTATATGAAAGAAGCAAATGCTGTCATTTCAGTTTATAATGAGAGACATTTTTGTTTGATAATATAGAGTTTTTATTGAATTATTATTTCAATATGTGAAATATCAAGGTAAAATTGAGTCAAAATAAAAATATTTCCCACTGAAGGCTTGCAACCAAAGTATCAGGAATAAACAAGCACACCACAGAGAGAGACTTAGCTAGCTTCGGGTAGAGATGAAGATCAAAGGCATCATGCACTGAGGAGAAGCTTGTACTCTTGACCCATAAACATGGTCTCTGAACTTAGCCCCCAGTGGCCAGACGCCCAGAGTTGTTTTATCCTGCGCTATGTCTCTTAGAATGATCTAGAATATTTCTCCTTATTTTGCCAGGAACTTCCAAGAATCTCTAGCTCTCCCAATCTTGGGATAATACCCCAAATTGCTCTAGACTTCCAAGTGTTGTGATCACATACTGTTTCTCCTCCCAGAATTAGGTCAGAAGAAAGCTAATGGTGGCTCTCCTTTCCCACCCATCCTTCTCTACCTCTTTAGTAAATTCTGGAAATGGTAGTGCTCTACCCCACAGGTCAGTTCTTCCATTTGTATCTGCCCTTACCTGTGCCCTGGGGTGCACTTGCCTCTGCTGCCCTCTGCTCTAAGTTTCTGAATAAAAATTTCCAGAAACAAACAGACTTTGCATCAGTCTTATCAATTAACTGATGAATCAAATAAGAGTCTTCTTTTTTTCTTTTTATATTCCTCTGACAGAAAGCAAAATTTCTCTCACCTTAAAATTAGTATGTATTAATGATAAAAGCGAGGTTAAATTGTGATGTTCTTATTCACACAAATAATATATGTCAATCACGCTTACCAGCCGTATGTTATAATAAGACACCCTCTATTTTTGTCCCTTGATGCTATTATCTTCCCTCATTGTGCAGTTCTGACCTACAAAGACAAGCATCTCATGTTCACTGTCATGTCTGGAAACCAGCAGGTTTGGGCAGAAGTTTTACAGATCCTGGGTACTTCCTGGCTGCCATGCGTGCTAATGTGCTTCTGAGCCCTTTCTCTGTGGGCTTCATGGTCACATGATTTGTCTCTTGCAGCATTTCCTGTTAGATTGTACAATATGTTGGTATACTAAAACTAAACTCTAGAACTGTGAGTAATATGAACCTCACCCAATAAATAAGCTTTCAGATACAGAGCTGGTTTCTTACCCTGGCTTTAGTTATTCCTTATCTCAAGCTTATTTAAAAATATATATTTATTGAGATTATGATATAATTACATCATTTCTCCCTTCCCTTCCCCTCCATCAAAAACTTCCCATATACTGTTTGCTTTGTTTCAAATTCATGGGCTGTTTTTATTGTACACATATATACATATATACACACATATAAATAATTATATATGTATAACATATATGTGTATGTGTGCCGATGCCGCTCCCGTCCAGCAGGAAAGACACCAACACCGGGAACTCTTCTTGCAGCAGTTTTTATTCAGGATCCTGGAGTGACCCCGGGAAAAGCTCCCACAGAACCTTTTATAGTGTGCCTGTCCTATCAGAAACTGCCACGTCGCCACTCCTAGTTGGTGCATTTGGATCACACCACCTCACGCCATGCCTTGTCAGATCACACCACCTGACGCTATGACTTGTTTGAATCACGCCACCTCACGCCATGCCTTCAGGCATGCGCATAAGGGGCTTGCTCACTGCGCATGTGCATAAGGATTACTCATTGCGCATGTGCAAAAGGGGCGCACTGCGCATGCGCAAAAGGTTTTCTCACTGCGCATGCACAAAAGGGGGCGCATTGCGCCGGTGAAGCAGCAGGGGGCGCTGCTATCTGTGGCTCTCCACATATGTGTTCCAAAATAAAAAAATACAACCTGTTCAGTCTATGTTACTTGTATGTATACTTTCAGGACTGACCACTTGGCATTGGATAACCAATTGCTATATTCTTCCCTGGGGAAGACGGTTTCTTCTGCTCTCAACATTCCTTCATTATCTATAATTTATTGTGTAGGGTTAAAGCCTGCTGATCTCCCCACCTCACCCCCCACATCTGTTAGCATGTCTATTGTTCAGATCAGTTTAGGCTGTTGGCTAGGCTTTATTATCATTAGGGCCACTTGGCCCATTGCTTTATTATTTAAGAAGCCACAGCACCATCTACTGGCATGTTAAAGAACAGTCCTGCATGTGAGACAAAGGGTGACTGAGTTTGATGAAGTGGAGAGAGCGTACACTCTGGATGTCATGGTACTTCTCCACTCTGTCCCATCCCAGTTAGCATTTGCCAACTCAAGCAATGACATCTGCTCTTGTAGCTTCTACTGACATATCTGTTGCAGCTCAAATGTTTCTTGGCTTTTCTCATTCTTTGCTGATCCAGGCTGCTAAGCCTCTCAGATCTCAGAAGCCACCTCTGCCTAATAGCATGGAGGACCCTTTCTGTATATTTTGTCCTTACGTCTAGCCACTACCGTCTGAAGAGCTGACTTCTGATATTTTCAATCCGGCTTATTTACCTAACTCCATCTTGTAACTTGCCCCTTTCTCCACGGACATCTTAATGGTACCAACTTATATCTGATCATGAAACTTTGTCCTGACTATCTTTTCCTTCCCTGGATGGACCGTTCATGACATCAGCTTGGGCAAAAGAACCTCTTAACTGGCTGAGCCCTCAGTCAGTTCTCTAGTGACTGTCTTGCCTAGAACTGCAGGGCCTTGTTAAATGTCCAAATACTTACCTTTCTCTTAAAAGCTTTGACTTAGTGGGGCTGCATGAGGTCCCCAGGGCTGCATTCTAACCCTTGCTTCCGGTGTATGGTACAGATCTTGCACCTGAGAAGTCCCAGTCTATGGGGTAAACTGTAGGTGCCTGAAAGCGGTCCCTGGAGCTCCCTCCTTTGCCCACTGCACCTGCTCCATGCATTCTGCTCCATGCACTTTCTGCTCTTTGATCTTTCTCTTCATGTCCCCTTTTTGGGGATCATTTTTACTCTCCTCTGGCTTTCTCCTTTGGTGTACAAGGTTAATCTGTGGCATTAAACCTGAATTAGAGTCCACATTCCAGTGTGAAGTTCCTGTCTTGGTTCTAGCTATTTGTGACCTTGGAAACTTAAACAGCAAGTGGTTTCCCCAGCACGGTCCATGGACTTTTTTTGCGTCAGAATCATGAAGGTTGTGTGATCTCTGAAAGAGTCCCATCCCAGAGCTACTGGATCAGACTCTCTCCCATCCAAGCAGGATCCAGGCCCAGCCCTGCTTAGGGTGGTATGACTAAACACCTGGGTCAGAATCTCCGGGTAGGGGGTGGGGCAGAGTGCAGCCTGCAATCAATAAAGCAAACAGCTTAGAGAGCCTTCTGACCATCAGCACTTCAGAGCCACTGTTGTGTCAACTGTGAACATTCAAGATGCCAGCTGAAGGGGAAATCCTGTATCAACTGCACTCATCGACAGGATAAAAGCCGGGCCAGTGCACTCAGACCTTTATGGGAAGCGAAGCCAGGGCGGCACCTTCAGTGTGAGTGCTGCCCTTAATGGCCCTGCCGGTTACTTCTTCCTTTGCACAGTCATTTTTTTTTTCAAGTCAGGGCCATGCCCTACTCCCCCCAAATGTAAAAGTATGTACTTGAGAGTAACAGCTCCTCTACTTATTAAACCACAATCTTCTCCTTTAAATTTCCTGGCCATAGAATATATCAGTATGCTAAGAGCAAGAGGATGAGTTATAAAATGGTATTCTATTTCTTTCTTGTGTTACGTGAGCAGCAAAATGATGTAAGCACTGGGTCATTGCATCTTCTTGTTTCTTCTTTGTCTTTTTTAACCCAGTGTCTCCAGATCTATCATCAAACCGTATTCTATTTATCACCTTAAGAGACTTTAACAGGCAAATGAGTTATGTGTTTTATTACAGTTCTCTAGTAGACAACAGCAGAATTAGCACTTATTCTTCATCCTAGACCAGGTTCGTACTGAGCTCAATTTCCCTTTGACTCTTATAACAATGTCAACAGTATAATTCTGTCAGTGATGCACAAGCCCATATTGCAGGACAACACAAGATTAGCCAAAATGTCTAGAATAGCATTATAGTCTGGAACGATGATTAAATACCTAATGTG
The DNA here is from genome assembly GCF_964271855.1 of Acomys minous. Taxonomy (NCBI): domain Eukaryota; kingdom Metazoa; phylum Chordata; class Mammalia; order Rodentia; family Muridae; genus Acomys; species Acomys minous. Next base: position 83,366,205 of record NC_140496.1, read on the forward strand.
TGGTAAGAGAAACTGATAGTGCCTACCCTGGAGAAACTTAGAGTCTATAGTGAAAATATATCTATACACAAGCAGACGGCAGAGGGGTCTTAGTGACTTTTCTGTTCCTGTAATAGAAATACCATAAGAGAAGCAGCTTAAGGGAATAGTTTAAAGTTAAGTCACAGTTCGAAAGTCTGGCCCATCATGGCAGCTATGCCCAGGCAGCAAGAGCTCAAGGCAGCTGGTTAAGTTGCTTCCACGGTCGATAAGCACCAAATGATGGTCTCTGGTCCTCAGCTAGCTTTCTCCTTTTTAACATTTCAGGACCAAAGCAAAAGAGTGATACTACTCACTTTCAGGGTTGCTCTTCCCACCTTAATTAACCTAATCTAAATGAGCACGTGCAGCTGTGTCCACAGGCTTGCCTCTTATACGATTCAAGGTCCTGCCAAGTTGACAATATTAACTTTTGTAAGAGGTGAGACCATTTCTTCATGAAGCTAACTTTGAAGCTATTATAATGCTGGAGGCAAATATGAACCATCTGGCTTCTTTTCTTACATTCATCCCTCGTCTGTTTCTGTCTTTCTCATGTTCAAATCTCCTCCCCCCTCAGCGTTACCCATTACTTCTCAGTTGGAATGATGCATAGTTTTCAGTTGTTTTGCCATCTCAACTGTGTCATGAATTACCAGGTTTTTTTTCTTTCTGAAGCATTGCTGGGAATAGTGCTTAGGTTTTGTTCCACCATTTATGATAGGTCAACATGCCCAGTAGTTTCTCTGTGACTGTAGCCATCAGATAAATAGTCCCACTGCCTTTTCTACTGAGTGAGAGAAGAACATCAGTTATAACATTGGTCAGTCACGAACACGTAAAGGAAGTGAGTAAGCAAAGAAGGAATTACTCCTCTCTAGTATTATCTATTCTGAAGCCATTCTCTGTGAATAGAAGATGGATTGATCCCCTCTGGGTCACATGTGTATGTTGTGTGACAATACTTTTCCTGAGGATATGTAACATACATGTACACTCACTCCAGAGAGGAAAACCCAAAGTTTGGACAGACCAAAGTACAATAACCATCAAAGCTCAATTTGGTGAACCAATGGGTTTTATTGGGGTTATTTATAGGAATGTGGGTCATGGGTTACTTAGAGGAGCAGAGACAACTCAAAACCAGCTGCATCACCAAAGCTGACCCCAGCACACAAAGCTAATAAGCCGGAGCACATCGCACAGCCTACTGGCACCTCAGTGTTATTTCCACATGCCTATGTTGGTCTAAGCCACTTACAGGAAGCTCATCTGGTCTCTGCTTCTTCCAGGCAGCTAGTCTGGTCTCAGAGCCTTCTTTTGCAGCTCATCTTGTCTGAAAAATCTTTTTAAAAATATTTTATTAATTTATTCATAGTACATCTCAATTGTTAGCCCATCTCTTGTATCCTCTGATCCTCCCTCCCTCCTGCTTTCCCCCTACTCCCTTCCTCTATGACTGTGACTGAGGGGGACCTCCTCCCCCTGTATATGTTCATAGGATATCAAGTCTCTTCTTGGTAGCCTGCTATCCTTCCTCTGAGTGCCACCAGGCCTCCCCATCAAGGGGACGTGGTCAAATATGGGGCACCAGAGTTCGCATGAAAGTCAGACCCCACTCTCCTCTCAACGATGGAGAATGTCCTGTTCATCGGCTAGATCTGGGTAGGGGTTCGAAGTTTACTTGTTGCTTGGCTTTGCTGCATCTGAGGGAGACTCTCAGCTTTTGTTGCTTACTCTAGTGAATCTGGTCAGCTTCAGGGACTTTCTGAAACTATTTTGTTTACCTTTCTGTTAAAGGAGCCTTCTGCAGGATGGGATGTTTTAATCTCAGAGAAAACTGTTATACAACAGTGTACTCCTAAGGATCATGGGAAGTCATATAGTCTTGCAGTTTACAGAGTGACAAGAGTCGATTGTGTCAGAAAAAAAATCCAAAAGCACAACACCTCAGTTCAGTGCAAATTTCCACTGAATATTTGTGTTAGGTACTATTATAAGGCAAGGCGCAAAGTTTCCTCTTATCTAATCAAATGCATTGACAAGATTCAATGAGGCAGTGTGTGTAAAAGTACTGTGGTGGTCCCAGAGAAGCTTGGTGGAGAAAACCCTCCATCTCTTTTTATAAAATTGTAATTTTCGTGAAAATTAAAACTATTTTGAGATTTCACCTTATCCCTGTCAGAATGACTAAAGGCAACAAATGTTGGTGAGGATGAGAAAAACTGGGAATCCTCATGCACTGCCGGTGGGAACGTGAACTGGTATAGCTGCTATGGAAATCAGTGTGTTAGTTCTTCAGAGAACCAGAAATAGACCTACCGTGTCATCCAGCAGTCCCACTCCTGGCCACGTTCCCAAGGACTCTATTCCTGCTACAGAGACACCTGCTCATCCATATTCATAGTTGCTCAATTCCCAAAAGCTAAAACACAGAACTTGCATAGATGTTTATTGACTGGTGAATGGATAATGGAAACATGGTACCTGTATGTAGTGTTAATTCATTTAGCTATATAGAAAAAGCTAAATTATAAAATTTACAGGTAAATGAATGGAGCTAGAAAGCAGTATATTGAGTGAGGTAACCCAGAGCTAGAAAGGTAAATGTCATCCATGTGAATTTTATCACCAAATCTCTAGATTTTTATGTTTAATTTGGAGTACTTGTAGAATCCAGGCAAATAGGAAGGGACCGTTAATGAGAGTGGGTGGGGAGAAGGATCTTCAGTGAGGGGGATAGTGAAACATATGCCATATGAGGAGGTGTGTGTGTGTGTGTGTGTGTGTGTGTGTGTGTGTGTGTGTAAGGGAAAGAGTGATGGGAGGATAGGGCAGAGGAGTCAGGGAAGGGGATGACTAGCAGTAAGAATGTTTGAAAAACTCAAACAGAAATCTACTATTTTGCCGGGCGTGGTGGCACACGCCTTTAATCCCAGCACTCGGGAGGCAGAGGCAGGTGGATCGCTGTGAGTTTGAGGCCAGCCTGGTCTACAAAGTGAGTCCAGGATGGCCAAGGCTACACAGAGAAACCCTGTCTCGAAAAAAAAAAAAAAAAAGAAATCTACTATTTTATACATCTCTTGAATCTATCTATCTATCTATCTATCTATCTATCTATCTATCTATCTATCTATCTATCTTCATATGGAAGAATTTAATTGAAATTGTCCTACAAAAGTGATGATGCTTCTCTCATTAGCCATAAGTTGCCTAATAAAAGCAAGTGCTAGGTGTGTGACAACTCCTCTTGAGTTGCAGGCCGAAGTTGTTCAGGAGATGGAGACCCCTTCAAACAATCCAGCCAACTGGTTGCATTGCTCTTGTTTGAGCAGCAGAACTTGATGATAAGACTCTATTGTAGTTAATATAAGAATATTTAATAAAGTTTACTATAACATTAGCCTATAATTATTACAATGGTATTATCTAACCTGCTACCAATCAATAAAAGACACAAAGACCTGTTGTATTTTAGAATAAGCCTTATTTTACCTGGTCCTGGGAAGATAAAAATCTCTAAAACTACCTTCCATAATTTCCTAGCCTCCATCCCATGCCATCTGCTCTAATAATTTTTATATCTGGGCTATTTCCCATCCAGAATCCCAAAATTCTTGCTTATGTTGTTCCTCTGGGCCACTTCTTTCCTCCTCCTGGCCTGTGTGGTTCTTTCCTATCCCATGGTGAATTTGCTCCCACTCCTCCCCTGTTCCCTGTCTCCTCCTAAGACCCTTCCCTCCAGGAATCCTGCTTTGGCCACACCTCTTCACTCTGCCCTGCCCAGGCGTGTGGGCATTTATTCAGCCAACCTGGGAGGCGAGGTTAAACAGCAACACTTTGGGTATGTGACAGTCTGGTCATAAACAGTAAGAATCTTCAGGGCTAAACAATTACATACAAAGCCCCATGCTCTAGCATGCTACTGCATGTGAGACCACACTGGCCACAGAACATAGAGAAATCAAGTTGCCACTGACTAGGATTCTTCCTTCTGGATCACTTTAATAGTTTTAAATGGTGCTATGTAGGTTGCTAGGGGAAAACAGCCATCAAAAGTCCTATTCAGCTTTGAATGCAATGAACTACAATTATGTGCCAAGATACATTCCCATGTAATAATGGCATAAATAGTATGTGGTTAACCAACAGCTTTTTGATTGGGTGTAAGAATGGTTTCACAGGAGGAAACACATGCCTGGTTCTGTCTAAGAATCTACAGTTGGGAGGCTCACACGCCTCTAGGGTGAACTTGATATTAACTTAGTATCAAACACTCTCTCCAAATTTGTATTTGTATGCCCATAGGTCAGAGCAGCTGACCAATACATGACTTAGGAGTAAGCATGCGTATAAGAGAAAGAGACATAAAGGTGACCGAATTTATATAATTCATGTTCTTAACAGTCTCTTGGGAGTCTCCAGGTAGGGAATTCTTCCTGGCATTGATTCCCCTGATCTTAGCCTTTTCCTTTGTTGGGCACTTTTCTTTTTCTTTCTCATCAACCTTCTTTCATTTTTTCTTGTTCATCTTTACTGTTCAGGGAATATCAAGTTTAATACTGTCATTCCCCTGCTTGTTCATGGAGTGTCCTGGGGACCATCACTTTACAGTGAAATAGTTCACTAAAGAACAAAGACTCCTCTTCCCTCATGAAAATTATTCTTCTTATCTGTCAGGCACTGTTTCTTTGTTCTCTCTGCTGTGTTATTCCACCTGTGTTCGTCCACAGGTGTGACGAAACAAAAACAAGTGATAGCCCTCCCACTCTGAGTAAGGAAAAGCACTTTCTCTTTGATTACCGTTTACTTTTAAGTTTTCTGCACTGTGCATGTAACTTTTAAGAATCAAAATTATGAAAATTATCATTTGGGCAATATATTTAGCAGGATTTACTATTGAATAAAAAAAATCAAAATTTTAGCAGCTCGATACCAATACAAAATAATTCTTGCTCATGCATTATTCCAAGTGTCCCCGCTTTCTCCACATGGTAACTCAGGTATCCAGGTCTTTTCAGTTGGGGGCTCTGTTGGATCTTCTGAATGTAGGCAGCAGGCATAAATAAATGGGAGAATCTTGATGAGAGATTATTTATAGGAGCTGGGTCTTAGATTGCTGTATTTTGCTATGGTACACAGTTGGGAGATAAAGCCTGGACATGTAATTGGAAGGAAGGGAATAAAAAAGAAAGCTTAGAGAAGTGACACAAAGAGCCTGTTAGATGAGGAGTAGGGGGTTTAAATCTCAGCTTATCTACATAGTAAAACAACACCTTTCATAATGCAGATTATCAGTACCTAATAAAAGTGAATTGGCAATCTATTTACTCATGACACTGTTTTAGGTACCAACAAAACAGAAAGAGAAACAGAATACACAGACACACACATACACACACACACACACACACAGACACAGACACACACATACATACATACACACACCCTCACTCACACCCTCACGCCTTCTTCCTTACAGAAGGACAGGTAAGCAGTGGAGACCACGTTTCTGTTTTCTCTAAGTATGGAATAATTGTCATGTGGTGGAAGCAAAAACATAGATGTTTGTGGGAAACGGGATCTGTGGAGGTTTCATAGTAGTTTGAACTTTTAGGTCACATAGCTGTTCATGAGGAGAGTGGTGCTTGAGGAAAGGCATTTCCTTGAAAGGAAAAGCATGCTCAAGTCAGGGAGGTGGAGAGCTCACTCAGGAGCCTCTGAATGAAGTAAAACCAAAGGAAAAGCAACAGACGTGAGTCACCCAGATTTAAAATGCATGTTCCAAAAACATGTCTTTGAGCAGATGATTCATCTCTCTGTTAGGAACATGAGGATAATAAGCATTTGGGGAAGGAGCAAACGCCCACATGAATGAGGTCAAGGGCCCTTGAGAAGATAACATGCTCTTTTTTTTTTTTTTAGTTAAGTGATTATATAGTCTTTCTCATATATTAATCAAGTTGGAAACACTCCAAGGAATGCAACATTTTTAAAAAGTGTTTTTGGAATAACAAAATAGTTAGCCTTATTGTGGAATGTGAAATATGAATGAGACTATCCACATGGATAAAAACAGGTTGGGCTATGTTTGTAAAGGAAACATTGCTGATAAACATATATATTCCCATACTCTTTATATGGACCATGGAAACACTCTTAATGAACCTCAGCCTTGAACAGTACACAGAGAAAGAATGCATTTGCATACGTTCAAGTTAAGTTGAATTTCTGTGGGGTAAGTTCTAGATCAAGGGTGGGAATGGTCACTGTCAGCAGAGTGCTTGCTATGCAAACATGAGCACATGAATTAAATATCTAGAACCCATGCAAAATTCTGGCTGTGGTGATAGTGCTTATGGTCCTAGCCCTGGGGAGATAAAGACCAGAAGACCTTTGAGTTGTTTTGGAAATACAGGAGATTGGGAAATAGAAGGACCCAGAGGGTCCTGGAGACCTACAAGAGGAACGTCATGATGGGTGGATCGGGGCCCAGGGGGGTCTGCTCAAACTATTGCACTAACCAAGGACAATACAAGTAGTAAACGTCGAACCCCTACTCTGATCTACCCAACGGACAGGACATTCTCCACAGTTATGTGGAGAGTGGGGACTGACTCTGACATGAACTTTGGTGCCCCATATTTGACCACCTTCCCTTGGTGGGGAGGCATTGTGGCACTCAAAGAAAGAATAAGCAGGCTACCAACATGAGACTTGATAGCCTATGACCATAAAGTGGGGGAGGAGGTCCCCCTTAGACCTAGGGGAGGGGAATAGGGTGAAAGCGGGAGAGAGGAAGGAATAGGAGGATGCAAAGGATGGGATAACAATTGAGTTGTAATCTGAATAAATTAATTAAAAAAAAAAAAGACCTTTAAGGTCTCTGTTCAGACAGCATAGCCCATTCTGTGACCTTCAGGCTAGTGACAGATCATGTCTCCAAAAAAAAGATAAACGACATTTGAGGAATAATATCAGACCTCCACATGCACATGCACACAGGAGCTCATATACCTGCATACACAGATGTGTGCACATATACACACAAGATAAACCATGAGGAAATAAATGATCCATGTGTATGAGAAAGAAAGAGACCAAAATACAAACTAGTGACAATAATATTTGGCTCATAGGAACATCACTTTCAATACGTAGAAGCCTGCAAGAGGTCTTCTGTCATTTCTGTATTCTTTGTTCCATTCTATGCACCAACTGTTAACATGTTATGGCCTTGCCCATGTCTAGGTCTTCAGAAGGCATCAAATGTGCCTTGCATTGGCTTCAGCAGATAAGTTTAAAATATTTAGGACTCAACTAGGTTTTCTTTAAGATGGATGAAATACTTAGAAAACTGATTTTGCATTAATGAGTACGAGCTAAGGATCAAGTTGTATTTTGTGCTTTGTGAAGGTGGAAGAAATTGTTTTATTCGTTATGGAATTCTGCTTTTGATTTTTTTGTATGTAAAATGGAGGAATTTTAAGATCCCTTCTAATCTGATTTTGATGAAATCTCTACTTTCTGTTAAAGTCACAAACACTGTATGTAATCCTTCACTTTGGAATTTCCCCTACAATGTTAATATAAGTTCTACTGGGATTTGGAAATCATGAAGACATTTTGAGTCTATGGACTTTAGAAGTTTTATATGACTTACATATACTGATTTTCCAGAAGATTTAGAATCTCGGTTAAATGGGCATAGCAGAGAATACGTCATTGTTACCATGTTAAGTGCACAGAGTACAGCAGTAAGCACATTCATTGTTGTGCCACCATTCAATGCTCCTGAATGTCCTTTTCTTTCTGAACAGAGACTGCACCCAGTGTCAACGAATTCTTCATCACCTCCCTTTCAGCCTTTGAAACTACCATTCTGCTTCCTGTGTCTGGTTTTGATAATTACAGATAATAATCTTATACATATAGTAACATACCATTCATCCTTTTGTGACTGGCTTAGGGCCCAACCATGCTGCAACATGCACCAGAATTTCATTCCATTAAAGATAAATAATATTCTATTATGTGAATATAATATGAGATATTTATAGATATGTCAAATTTTCATATCTTATGCTCATTTACCTGTTGATGAATATTTGTCTTTCCAACTTTTGACTATGTAAATAATGTCATGGCAGAGGTGCACAAACACTTGTCTTTAGTTCTTTTGTTTAATCATGAGATAATTTCAATTTAATATATACTTTGTTATTTGGTGTGTGTGTGTGTGTGTGTGTGTGTGTGTGTGTGTGTGTGTCTGCCTCTGAGTACATGTTGGGGACAGAGGACAATTTGTAGAAGTCTGTTCTTTTCCTTCCACCATGTGTGTTCTAGAAATCAAACTGAGGCCATCAGGCTGAACCACTGAGCAATCCTGCTTTCCCCATATTTAATTTTTTGTGGTGTCAGTATACCTGATGTTTGTTTTAAGCATCTGCCAAACTGGGTGAATGCTGTCTAATTTTATTCTTTGAATAAGCCTCGTGTGGCATGGACTGAGTCCCAGGACAGGTCAACGTTATTACTGTTGCAGTTGGGTGTAGCAGCCACTAGACTGGGTTTGCTCCACATGCTGACAGAGCTCATTAAATGGTCACCACAGTCTACCTTCAGGGTAGTTATCAGTTATAGTCTTTGGCTTATATGCTCACCGTGGAAACCTTGAGGCACTCCTTTTTCTTTTCCTATGTCCTAAGCCGTGAATCTTCTTTTGATAACCACTTGCAATCTCTTTAATCCTTGAAACATTTGCCGCCTACATATTTTGCTGAGGGTCGCCTTCACATTTTGGTCATCCTTGTGGCTAAATGTCATTGGGAAGCCGAAGTAAGTACCAGCCCTCCAAACACGAGATTTGGTTCATTACTTTCTAAACCTTCAAGGCAGCTCCTCTTCTGCTTTTAGTGGTATCACACTCACAAAACACAGTTAAGCACTTGGCCTAACTATAACCACATAGTACACAGCTAAAAGTTTTCCTTTTGTTTACAACATCAGTTATGAGCTTAAGACATCGCTACACACAGAAGGCATCCTTAGAGGAATATCAGTAGGAGGCCACTTCAGGAGCTTACCGGACTTTCTCCTACTGAAGGGCAATCTGAACTTGCCACTTACTTAGGATTTATAAAATAGAGAAATACATAAAGGAGATGGAAGTTATTTTTCTGTGGTGGAGCTCCCCTTTGCTAAACTACTAAAAATTTAAAGAAGTAGTTGCTAATTTTTCTTGTCCTTTATTGTAGATAAAGCCAAGGTAGACACTTGGAGGGAAGACACACAGTAGGGTTAGAAGACTATCGTGAACGACAAAATATAAACCTCTGTGGAAAAAGTCATGACTATATCTTCTGGGAAGAAGATAAATGGAAAACCCATGGGAAATTGATTATTAATAGATAACTAATTTTACTACTGGAGAATTACATTTGACCACCATATCTTATACTACATTAATCATCTTTTTATCATGTTCATTGGCATAGAGATGGCTCTGCTTCATTGTGGTAGAACAAACTTTCCCTGAGGGATGTTAGAGTGCTTAGTTATACAGTATGACAACCACTATGCTCCACTGCGCAGTTCAGGGGATATCGATGGACTAGAATAGTATTTGTCAAGTAGGTACCCCCCAAAATGGAAATCATTTTAAAAGTCTGTCATGATAGAGAGCAAACTTTCCTCTGAAACGGTCTCCTCATTCTCTTAACGGACAGTGATTTGAAAACTCAATGATGTGATCTATTTTTTGTGGATAAATGGATTGAGCTAGAAATGATCATAATGAGTGAGTTAACCCAGAAGCAGAAAGACTCAAATGGTATATACTCACTCATATCTGCATATTAGCCCAACAGGCATGTCCCACGAAAGCCTTCACTTACCAGGAAACTGCGACAGAGGAGAGGACATTCTAGTGGGACTCTAGATGAGAGAATCATGGGAGAAAGGCAAAGTAGAAGGACCCAGAGAGTCCTAGAAGCGTACAAGTAGAACATTATGATAGGCAGATTTGGGCACAGGGGTCCCGCTCAAACTAAGGCACCAGCCAAGGACAATACAGGCAGTAAACCTTAAGCCCCTACCCAGATCTAGCCAATGGACAGAACACTCTCTACAGTAGAGTGGAGAGTGGGATATTACTTTCTCACATACTCTGGGGCCTCACCTTTGACCATGTCCCCTGGATGGGGAGACCTGGTGGCAATCAGAGGAAGGACAGCAGGTTACCAAGAAGAGACTTGATACCCTATGATCATGTAGAGGGGGAGGTAATCCCCCTCAGGAACAGTCATAGGGGAGGGGAATAATAGGAAATTGGGAGGGAGGGAAGAATGGGAGGATACAAGGGAGGGGATAACCATTGAGATGTAACAAGAATAAATTAATAAAGGAGGAAAAAAAAAAAAAGAAAACTCAATGATGTTAGAAAAAGAAAGAAATAAACAAAGAACCTTCAAGAAGTTCAGGTCTAGTTTTCACTGCAGAAAGAAGGCTAATCAGGGACTAGAGACGGTGAGAGTGGAGTTGGCTTCTCAACTGTTTTCTTTTTCTTATGTTGCTTCTATTTTTATTTATTTATTTGCTTTACATCCTGGTTGTAGCCTCATCCCTCCTCTCTTCCCAGTGCCATCCTTCCTCCCTCCCCCCTCCCCCCTTCTCTATTCTTCAGAAAAAAAAAGGAGGCTCCTGGGAATATATGAGGGGGACTCTAACAGTAGCGGGAGCCATAGTGACTGAAGAGGCCGTTCAACTCTCAAGTCAATTCCTTCCCCGCCCATCTTGTTCTTTTTTTTTTTTTTGCTTTATCTTTACTATGAAGAAATATTAAAGTTACAGTTTTCAGAAAGACTCCTTTTCCTCTCTTGAATACATGTTACTGTGTTTTATTGCTATAATAACATGCCTTAGGATGAATAATTCATACAATTTGAAATTTATCACCCGCAGCTTGGGAGGCTGGAAAGTCCAAGATCAAGCCATGATTAAATTTGGTTTCTGATGAAGACTCTATATAAGTGGCACCTTGTTGCTGTGTTGTCACATGGTGGAAGGGCGAGGCAGCTGCCTTCAATCTCTTCCACAGTGGTGCTAATCCTATTCAGGAGGACAGAGCCTCTGTGATTTAATTACCTCCTTAATGCCCCCATCTGTTAATATTGTCACATTGGAGCTTAAGATCCAACATATGCGTTTTTAAGAGGAGCCAACTTTCACACTACCACAGAGTGGAGAAACTACAGTTTGCTTTGAAAGAAAGATTTAAGGATACACTCAAAGAACAAGTCCATTCAAGTATTTACAGTTATTTATTGAACATCAAATACGTTCTAGGATCTTACAATACACTGAGGGTATAATGTTGGTGAAAAGCATTGAGGCACCTACTTTCCTGAAGCCTTAAGAATAATGAGAAAAAAAAACTAGTGTGTGAATCATGCTGTGAATAATTAGTGTGAATAATTACAGCTCGGATTAGTTCTGTGAAGCAAGGGAATTAAGAGTGTGTCAAAGGAACTTGATTCAGGATTGGGCAATGAGGGTGCTTTCTGCAAGGAAATGATCTTTGGCCCACAACGCACAGACTGAGCTGGATTTAATTAGGTGGAACGAGGTGCAGGGCAGGAGAGGTGGCAGAAGGAAGACACAACCCCTAAGCCCCAAGTTAAGGAGGACTCTGCTGTGGTGGGACCAGAAGGGGTCTGTGTTGTTTCAAACAGTTAAGCACAAGTTGGGTATGCTTGTGGTCTGAAAGGAAGGCTCTAGCTGAGAGGGATGGGGATGTAGGTGGAATGCACAGGAGAGATGGAGAAATGGGAGAAGTTACCAAAAAAGATGAAAGTAGACTTCGGGTGAAGACTTTATGCAGGAACATCCAAGGTGAGAACACCCGAGAGAACTGTCAGCTCAGGCATGGGCTACCTGGGGAGCTTACAGGGACTGTCATGCGAGCACATGAGGGAGAAAGGCAAGCACTAAGAAAAAGCTGTGAGGTTTATGAAGTTTCTATGAAATTGGATACATGCTCTAGGCAGTTCAACATATTAGACAGACGCAATGCATCATGGCTTATACTTAGCCCACGGAAGAACTTGAGACAGGGCTAGAGGGAGGAAGGTAGAAGTGTAGAAATGTGAGCCTGAGAGCTCCAATCTTGGGTCAATTGTTAGGGTCTATGACGAAGTTCATGGTTAGGCTATGACAGGAGTTTACTAATTTATTATATCTGTCAGGATTGAGAGGTTCATTGCTACTAAAAGATACTGAAGCTCCAGATGTTCTTGAAGGTAAGAGATCCCCCTCAGAGATGAAAACAAAATCAATGCCATATAATAATTGGCTTGGTCATATTTATATAATAGCATGTCTTCAAAGTGGAAGATGGCAAACATTTCCAGTTTGCTTTGATTAAATTTCAATTTTCTTGCTATCAAAGCTGCAATGCAAAGGCACTGATGAATTGTATAGTGCATTCATATATTATAATTGAACCATTATCATTATAAAAGGACATAGTATTAAAATAAACATGCCATGAGATGAAGCTGAATGTTTTTTTTTACAGTGGGTTATGTGGTATGAAACTAATTTTAAGTTGTTTTTCTTGCATCCCTTTTCCCCAATAGCCTGAGACAGCAAGCATTAAAGCATGAAATATGCTTAATAAACCACAATGATATCAACATTGATATCAATAGGGTTTTAAGTTTGTGGTGGCTAGTTTTATGTCAACTTGACACAAGCTGGAGTCATTTGGAAAGAAGGGTCCTCAACTGAGAAAATGCACACTAGATTGGCCTATGGATAAGCTTGTGATGCATTTTCTTGATTGATTATTGATGAAACTTTCTATGGGTAGACCCAGATCCAGGCAGGTGGTCCTGGGTGTGATACGAAAGCAAGTTGAGGAAGCCAATGAGAATGAACCAGTGGGCTGCACTCCTTCATGGCTTCTGCTGTGTTTCTGTCCTGAGTTTCCCATCCTGACTTTCCTAATTGATGCACTGTGATTGGGACACGTAAGGTGAAATCATTTCTTCTCACAGTTGCTTTTTGTCATGGTGTTTTATTACAGCAGTAGAGACTCGAAGACAAAGTTGAAGTAGTCCAATTATAAGCCAGAAGTGTGGTCGAATATGCTAAAATAAGGTTATAGAAAGTGAAAGCACTGAGTGTGGATGAGCTGATGGGATATTTGCAATGTAACATCCACAGATGTTAACAGCCATTTGTCAGCTGAAACCAAACACGGGGGGGGGGGTGGCTCTTCATTAAGTCATCACATGGGTGTTTTCGTATTATTTCTTGATGATATTCAGAAAACATTGGCCTAGAGACTTGACAGTACTCCGTGACACCTGTTCACCCTTTGTTCATTTTCTGACATTGAAAAAATTATGTTTATTAGCTCTGCTAAACCCAGTTAAAATCAAAGTGCAGTAATATCTAAGTCAACTCTAGAGAAGTCCATGCTTTAAAAAAAAGTTATTTCATTTTTCTGACTCTTGAGCTGGTGGCTGCTGGGACATAGATCTCATGTGAAAAAGTTACAGGAGACATCCTGGGCGCTTGTAAAGGACTGTACTAGCCATACCAATGTGTCTAGGCTCGATGGAGCATGATATCAGATAAAGAAATAATACTTATTATTATATATTATATAATATATTATAAATATATATTAAATTAATTAATTAAATGAAGCCAACAACACACCAAGGAAGAGGGGGATATAGAGGAGAAGAGAAGGGTTTATACTGTAGTACTTGGACTGACACTTTTTCCTATTTTGTCAACTTTCATTTTGCCTTGGATCTTACAAATTATTTATATGTTGTCCTTGTCTGCAGAGCCATCTAGTGTCCTTTGGAAGGAAAGGACGTCAGTGGAGGAGGTCAAACGTGGTGTGCTGTGGGGGTAATCGCTGCAGAGTCAAGTACAAGTTCAGTTTTGCTATATTGTTCAGGAGAAACAGGAAAGAGAGTTTGTGTGAAAAATGTTCCCAAGTTTTCAGATGCAGTGTGTACAAACAAACACCAGGGAGTGACATTGAACTGGAGCCTGGTAATTTATAGAAGTCATTGGGTAGGAACGTTGGGATACAGTATGTAGCCAAGGCTGTCAGGACACCTAACCCTCTTTGTCTAATTGACACAGTTTAGGAAAAAGACGGAGCATATGGATAGGAAGAGAAAGCTTGCATTGACACTCCAGGGTGGAGCGCTACAGGGGAGGAGGCTGGAAAAGAGCATGCATGCACTCAAGTGTGACCATCAAGTGTTCAATGAGAACATGAAAGAAACCACAGTGCTATTGGGCTGAGAGGACCAGTTTGTTTTCTCCATGAGTCAGGCATGGAAATGGGTCAGCCTCTACATACACTGTAGGGAAGGCAGGGGTGGGTGGGCGTGAGGGGAGAGGGAGGGCCTTTCCTATAGTGTAGGCTGGTAGCATGTGGTTCTGTGGGAAAAAGAATGTGGCCAATGAGCATCTCGAGAAGGTTATATGAGCCACACAGGCAATGATGCTACAGAATTATGCTCTGATTAAGGGATCAGATGTCAGCATTGGAGACTTACACATTTCTCCTCCCTGTGGGAATTCAGTAGGAATATTTCAAAAGTTGGTAGCACAAATGTCCAATTTTATTAGCAATCCTATGGCTCTCTGGCTAGGTATTTGCCCTGAAATGTTTTTCGGCATATATTAAGTAATAAATACTGATTTTGGCACAGGTCTTGGCTGAGTGTGAGTACCATGGCAGGTCTCTCACTTGGCATTTCAATCCTTCATAAAGTAGTTGAGTTATGATTTGAGAGTAACCAAGAGAATTTCAAATAAAAAGTTCATCCGTTTGTTAAACATCGAATGAATATTTATTTACTGAGTTAGATGCTGGTGTTGCAGTAGATATTTGTGCTTGATCTTTGTATGGTTAGGAAGCACTAGGCAGCCTTTCACAGATAATGTCAACTTTTCTAAGTGGTGTAAAGATGGAGAAAGTGCTGTGAGATAGCGATGTGGATGTGGAACACAGGCCCCAAAAGGAGGTGTTTAAACCAAGGAGTGAAGGGTGAAGCATAGAGCAGGGAGAACAATATTTCAGACGGGGCAGCAGCAGTTTAATGGTTGTACAAAAGCCAAGGGGAGAAGGTTTGGAGGCTCAGCCTTAGCATCAAAAGAAATTGTGACCAGCAGTGTTGCTGCAAAGGAGACTTAGGTTGCTACTAAGTCTGGCAGTCTTTTAAGTGTGTGTTCAAGAATTAGATTCATCCTGAGACATCTTGTAGGCCTTGATGGTTGTAGCTAGTAGTTAGACTCTCACCCTCAAACAGTGTGCAGGTGCTGGAGGATTTTGTGCAGTTAAGTAGTGTAATGAGCCACTTAGAAAGCTCTGGCTGCAGAGAATGAGATAGGTTTTATTACAATGAAAAAAAGAAAAACCAACCCTCCCCAAATCCCCACATTGTTTGAACATACAAGACCTTTGCACCATAGAAGCGTGCATGCGCGTGCGTGCGTGCGCGTGCACACACACACACACACACACACACACACACACACACACTTCTCCAGAAATAATGATTAGCAGAAAATAAGTTTTTGTTATATAGGAGTAATTTTTTTCATCTTTTCACTGTATAGTTAAGGTTATAATAAAACAATGTTTTGTACAAAGGCTGGCCTGTTTATAACTTTTGATAGTTATGTATATGAAACCAAATTTATAACCAAGGAAATTCATTCAAATATAAGGAATACTTCTTCTTTGACTTCTTCCTTGATTGAAAATTAATTTAGGAAGGATTTACAGTACTGTATATGAGGGATTGTATTTAATATACCGCACATATTGTACCATGTATATTATGCTGCAATATTATATTGCATGTATGTGACACATGTACTATACAGCATATACTGTAGTCCCTATACTACATTGCATATTTTATATGTCCTATACTGGATATATTATACTGACTACACTATACTGCATCTATTTTTCTGTGTATACTATATGAATGTACTATTATGGATACAAACTATACTAGATGTAGTATACTGTCTATACTATATTGAACGCACTATTCTACACATACTGTACTGCATGTCCTCTACATTGCACAATATACCTCATGTAATATATATATATACATGTATATATATATTACACTCTACTACATATTATACACTGTACTATATATATTATCCTGCATTCCTTTATTTATTTTTTTATTAATTCATTCATACTACATCTCAATTGTTATCCCATCCCTTCTATCCTCCCATTCTTCCCTCCCTCCCTTTTTCCCCTTACTCCCCTCCCCTATGACTGTGACTGAGGGGGACCTCCTCCCCCTGTATATGATCATAGGGTATCAAGTCTCTCCTTGGTAGCCTGCTATTCTTCCCCTGAGTGCCACCAGGTCTCCCCATTCAGGGGACATGGTCAACTATGGGGCACCAGAAAGTCAGTCCCTACTCTTCACTCAGCTGTGGAGAATGTCCTGTCCATTGGCTAGATCTGGGTAGGGGTTCGATGGTTACTGCACGCATTGTCCTTGGTTGGTGCCATAGTTTGAGCAGAACCCCTGGGCCCAGATTTGACCATCATAATGTTCTTCTTGTAGGTTTCTAGGACTCTCTGGATCCTTCTATTTCCCCATTCTCCTATACTTCTCTCACCTAGAGTCCCAATAGGATGTTCTCACATCTATCCCACTTTCCTGGTGGGACATGCCCCTTGGGCTAGTGTCCAGTTATAAATGAGTATATACCATTTGAGTCTTTCTGTTTCTGGGTTAACTCACTCATTATGATCATTTCTAGTTCAATCTATTTGTCCACAAATTTCAGGAATTCCTTGTTTTTAATAGCTGAATAGTATTCCATAGTGTAAATGCACCACAGTTTCTTTATCCATTTTTCAATTAAGAGACACTTAGGCTGTTTCCATGTTCTGGCTATTATGAATAAGGCCTTTATGAACATGGTGAGCATGTTGTTGTGTGGTGGAGTATCTTCTGGGTATATTCCAAGGAGTTGAATAGCTGGGTCTTGAGGAAGCCCTATTCCCAGTTTCTGATATAGCGCCAGATAGATTTCCAAAGTGGTTGTACTAGTTTGCATTCCCACCAGCAATGAAGGAGTGTTCCTCTCTCCCCACATCCTCGCCAGCATGTGGTGTCGTTTGAATTTTTGCCCTTAGCCATTCTGATGGGTGTAAATGGAATCTGAGTCATTGTGATTCTGTATTACTTTATTGAAGGCACTGTGCACTGCATATACTGTATGGAAACACTGTACTAGATATATACTATATTCTCTATATTGTATGCCTTATACTGGGGCATATTACCTCTACTCTATTGAATATGCTATATTGCACATAATATATTTATATTGTATATACTACACCTGATATATTATGGTGCCTATACTACACTGAATATATTATGTTGCTTATATGGTAGTACATATACTGTACCGTATATAGTAAACTTCATGTACTTTATTGCATTTACTGTAGCTAAATTATGTATACTATATTGCATTTACTCTACTATATGTATTGAACTGTATAATATACTGTACTGATATATTACTGTATATAATGCATGTATTGTACTGAATACACAGTGGGATACTAGATGTGAAGTGGGCTATGCCATTTGGGTTTCTGTATGCATAAGTCATGATATTTGCCTAAGGGGAAATTGTCTAATAACATATTTCATAGAATATGTTGTCATCATCCAACAGTGCATGACTATTTCCACTTTCATCAACACAGTAGACTTCTTAGAGAAAGATTTCTTGCATAAGTCAAGTACTATACATTACTACTGATCATGGGCTGAAATGTATTGACAGATTACTTACACACACATATGTATAAAGAGACATGAACATATGTTTATTTAATATGCCCTTCAAAGAAACCCATTGGGGTATGTTTTTGAAACTTGAATGTGGTCGAAATACAAATAGGTTCCCTTCCCCCTCTTGTGTCCTCTGTGGGCACCAGGCTTGCACACAGTGCCCCTATATGTACAGACAACACACACACACACACACCACACACACACACATACACACACACACACATAATTTTTTTAAAGAAAGGAAAGATTTACTGTTTTTTTTCCACAGCTGTGAATGTGCAGACCATAGTCCGTTGGCCCCATGTGCTCAGGTAGAACGTTCTGGAGGCAGAAGTACATGGCACAGAGCTATCAATAACAAATCGGAAGTAGAGCGATCTCTACTGACTTCTATTGTCCTGGGTTCCTAGCCCATGCGGTGGCGCAGCTCACATTTCAGATGGATCTTCCCCACCTCAGTTAATTCTGTTGGAAATTACTTCACAGATACACCCAGAGCCTGTGCCTCAGTAGCCTCCCAGGTAATTCCAAACCCAGCTAAGGAGGCGATGAAGATGCTACATCATACACGTTTAGAATAAAGTTATTTCTGTGCTGAACACAGGCAGATCTTGTCAGTATCCTAAGTCATACTAGTATGAGCCTACATGTGTTTATATTAGGTGCTATAACTCACCCAGAGATGGTTCAAATATACATGAATATGGCTTCTGCCTGCTGCCTAGTACTTAGGAGGCTGAGGCAGGAGGATTGCTATGAGTTTTATTTAGCCTGGGCTATATAGTGAGTTCCAGGTTAGTGTGGGCTACAGAGTGAGACTTTGTCTCAAAAGAAAGAAAAAAAAATTAAACCCAAATAAAATAGTTAAGAAGTGTCTGGGAAGTCACAGGTGCATCGCCGGCTTTGGGTGGAGGCTCAGATGCCCTCCTCTTCTTGCCTCTGGGCTTGGTCAATCTCAGTTTCTTAGTCACATCCTTGGATAAGGGATGGTGATGGATCCAGAACACACAGCTCTCACAGCAGCTGCCATATTTATTTATCTTGCATTCTAGGCCCCTCTCAGATTTTTGAGATTTGGTTTCCCTCCCCTCACTGATTTTATTTTCACTATCAGTTAACCCAGCTCTCCTTACTTTGCTTAGTCTAGGGTTAAAAAAAAAAAAGCTGAAGGAAAGTAGGGAAGCCACATGCAACTGATCGTCTCGGTTTTCCAATCATATGCTTGGTCATAACGTTCTTGTCAAAGGTGAGGCTGTTTACGTGTGCTCCTTATTCACCAGAACCAGGACCCGAAACAGAACAAACAAGAAAAGTGAAGCATGTTAAAACCGCCTGAATACTTATATGTTTATATTGAGAGCATTTATTTCATTATTAGACTTCCAGGGGCCTTTGTGAACACAGTGCAAAGCATGTCTCTAATGTGATTTGGGAAGAATCCCGTTTCTTCATTAACTCAGTAAATATGCACCAAGAACATAATACAGGGCAGCCCCAAAGGCTAGGATACAGCTGCGAGCTGGGCAAAATAAAGATTTTTTTCCCCCATTCAACTTAACGTTCCAGAGACAGTAACGTTTCCCAAGGCGTTTCATGGTCATCACTTTTAGAAAATACGGAGACAGCAGAATGCTCAGGACCCAGTCTCAGGTGTCTGTGTTAGGCAATCTACAGTGGGGCTATCAGAGACTGGGGCCTAATTGATGTAGTGAGGTCCTAGGTTTTTCACTACACATCAAATCCGTATCTGTGGGTCTCAGGTTGGGGCCCGTCATTGGTTCGCCATTCCCTCAATGTCTGCTCTATCTTTAGCTCTACAATCATGCAGGCAGGGTAAATTTTGGGTGGAAGGTTTTGTGGGCGGGTTGGTGTTCTCTCCCTCCACTAGAAGTCCTGCCTGGCCATAGGAAGTGGCCACTTCAGTCTCCCGAGTTCTCCACTGCTAGGGGTCTCAGCTAGGGTCACCCTCATATCCTCCCATGAGCCTACCCTGTCACGTCTCCAGCTTGTCACAGATGCACCCCCTTCCCCCTATAGGTTTCCCTTCTCTCACACATTGAACCCCATACATTAATAGTGGGAGACTTAGTTTCCTATTCTTAAGTAAGTTTGTACCTCTGACAGACCTCGAATACGCTATAACAATGCCTATTGGTGCGGAGTGGTCCTGCTGGGTTCCCTGGCACATGGCCGTTTTTGTTTTTGTTTTTTCCTGGTCCTGCAGGCCTGCGCCACCACTACCTGCCACTGGGTGGAGCCAAAGCATCAGGCAAGCCGTTTGCCTCTGTCAGGAACTCATTTTGACTTTTAGC
Source organism: Acomys minous (assembly GCF_964271855.1). Taxonomy (NCBI): domain Eukaryota; kingdom Metazoa; phylum Chordata; class Mammalia; order Rodentia; family Muridae; genus Acomys; species Acomys minous. The sequence continues at coordinate 83,386,432 of NC_140496.1, forward strand.
CAACGCTAAATGTTACAGGGAAATAGTACTGATTTCTGCAGTCTTTGAGATACATTATTTCATTACATATTTGACTATATACACTAGGCATCTTCTTTCATAAGTCTGAAAGCATTTATTTTTTGTTTTAAAATTTTTTTTTCTTTTTAGATTAGAGATACTAATTTATTTAGATACTAATTTATCTTGACAAGCGGAGAAATCCTAGAGTGTTGAAAACAGATACTGTTAGCTACGGGGTCACGTGCATCTGGCGCTGCCTGCACAGGTCCCATACAACCTTAATAACTAGTGACACTGGTTAAACTTTGCTGACACGGGAGGTTGTTTGGTACTTTCCTGCTGCCTTGAGATAAACTGCAGAAATTCTCAATCAGTATATTTCTTAAGTTTCATCAACGCCCGTGTATTGGAAACTATCTTTAGGAAAAATTCTTTTATCTTTCAATATTACATCAGGAAACTATCATTTCATCTGAGTGTTCAACCTGTATTCATGAAAAACATATTATATCTCAAATTTACCACTAACTTGTTAATACCCTTCTCTCCTTACAGCAGGGTTTCATGTAACTAGTACCTCTTGTAGTTAAAGATTATCTTGAACTTCTGATCCTCCATATCCTGAGTACTAGGATTACAGGTGAGCACTACCAAGTCCCCTGGATTATGTGGTGCTGGGATTTGAACATTTTATGAAAGTATTCTACCATCTGAGCTATATTCCCAGCCCCCACATCATTAATTCCTGAACTACAAATACTACATGTAAGAGAAGCTTCAGCCAGCAACATTAGTGGAGTTCTGGGGATCTTGCTGAAGAGGGGGAGGAAGGGTTGGAGGAGCCAGAAGGATCAAGGACACCACAAGAAAGCGGCCCACAGAATTAACTAGCCAGGGGTCATAGGGGCTCACAGAGACTGAGCTCAGGGAGTTTGTATAGATCTAGGACTGAGGACCTCTGCATATATGCTATGGTTGAGTAGCTTGGTGTTCTTGTGGGACTCTGAACAGTAGGAGTGAGGAATGTTTTTTGACTCTTTTGCTTGCTTTTGGGACTCCTTTCCTCCTACTGGGTTACCTCCTCCAGTCTTGATATGAGAGTATGTGCCTAGTCTCATTGTAACTTGTTATTTGGTATTTGGCTGATATCTTAGGAGGTCTGCTCATTTCTGAAGGGAAATGGAGGAGGAGTGGGTCTGGGGAAGAGGGGAGGTGAGAGGGTAGGACTAACTAGGATGTAACATATGAGGGAAGAATAAATGAAGAAAAGAAGAAAAAAAACCTTATAAATACTGGATGTAGACTCAAGTCTTACCCAAAGACTAACACATGCTACACACAGAAAGTTGTCATTGCTTCACTTACATCATCATTGGCAGGAGACAGGACATACTTTAATGTAACCTTTCCCTTCCTGTATTCTCTTTATCCTTAGGCTTGTTGTTCTTCTGTGTAAGGGGTCATGGTTTTTCAGAGCTGATGCGATGTGGGAACTGACACATGGGGGAACCTGAACATGGTGTGACTTTGCATTAGAAATGATTTTAACTATTCTCAGAAAATGTTTCCTATTGTTCTTTCTGGTTTTTCTTCTTCATAAATTGGTGATAAATTCTTAATAAAATGGATAAGTTAAATATTTGCACATTGACATATGTTGTTTACTCGTTTGTGATTTTATAAGTATTTAATAAAGATTCTTATAAAACTCTAAAATTAGTTATAAAGTAGGTAAGGAAAGTCTACCTTGTCTTCATTGTTGATGATTTTTCTAGTTGAAGTTTTCTTTTTTAGGAGGTGAAAAAACATTTTTTTAAATGAAAACATTAAAAAAATTTTTTATTTAATTTTTTTTTCTGTATGTATGTCTGTACACCAAGTATGTACCTAGTGCCCGAGGAGGTTCCAGAAGATGATGCTTGATCTTTTGGGATTAAAGTCACAGACGGTTGAGAACTGCCACATGAGTTCTGTGAAAAAACCCAGGTCCCCTGCTGAGCCATCTCTCCAGCCCTAAGAAGCCATTTCTTAAGGTTAAAACTTGCTATAATATGTTCATAGTAAAAAAGATAGTAAATTCACATTCTGAAACTATGATCTTAAATATATTTGAAATACCTAGGTTGCCACTATAATTGCTCTCTAGATTGTGGATTAAAATAAAAATGACCTCACCTACCTCACCTTCTTTTGGATATTTATTTATTTTTGGACATCATTTTAGTTGGCATGTACAAACATGAAAACAGGACATATTGATGGCTACCAGGCTCTGATTCATGACTGCTGCTTTTTTTTTTTTTTTGCTGACTCACTCTTCAGATGCTGTAGGTGTTGTTTACCATGACGTTCTGTTGGGCAGACCTGATGCCGAATGCTAACTTCGCTTTGCTCTGCATTACTCTAAGGCTAGGGAAGGAGGATAGGGGGCAGCTGGACCATTAGCCCATGAAATTAATACTTTGTAGCTCAAACTGGCCTCCAACTGAACATCCTCCTGCCCTAGCCTCCCAAGTGCTTAAGACAGGGACTCATGACTAGAACATGTTTCCCCTCCTTCCAGAATCAAAATGTGAGCATTTGCTTGGGAGTGGACCATACACTCATGTCTTTATTGCCATTGGATAGAGAACCTTGTGATCTCTTTCCTTTGGTTTTGTAATAAAAGGTGAGGCTCCTGTACCCTGCCAGCAACATGCCATGGGGAACTACTACCAAAGTTGAAGGAAGAATGGATACTTGAGACTATTGAACAAAGAATGAACAATTTAAAGCCACACTGCAATTCTTCCTTCTTCAGATAGCTGGAGACATTACTGTACAAAATGAGGGAGTCAAAGCACACTTTTTGTTCATCGACTATTGGATTTGGGGATAAAGATATAGATTCTGAAATTTTTTTTCTCAATAGTATAGATTTTCATGCTGGCAAGGAAGTTCAGTGGTATCCTATGGAACTTTTTATTGCTGTAAAAAAAACCTGCCAAGACCAAAGCAACTTGGGGAGGAGAGGGTTTATTTTGCTTACGTATCTTGATGATGAGAGTCCATTATTGAATGAAACTGACGCAGACACTTAAACAGGGCAGGAATCTGGAGGCAGGAACTGAAGTAGAAGCCATGGAGGAATGCTTTTTCCTGGCATGCTCCTCATGGCTTGCTTATCTTGCTTTCTCATAACAATCAGAACGACTAACCCGGAGTGGAATGTCCACAGTTGGCCTAGCCCTTCTACCTCAATGATTAATTGAGAAAATGCCCTATAGGCCAATCTGAGGTTAGCTGAGGTTCCCTCTTCTGAGATGGCCCTTGATGTATCAAAAAATTAACAATAAAAATAAATAAATAGTGAAAGTAGGAGCTTGGGAGAAACCCTGATGGACCAGAGTTGAACCTCTGAATTCCACAGAGTGGCAGGAGAGAACTGACTCCAAGAGTTGCCCTCTGAATGCCACATGATTGCCAGAAAACACACACACACACACACACACACACACACACACACACACACACACACACACACACGCACACAGAGAGAGAGAGAGAGACAGAGAGAGACAGAGAGAGACAGAGAGAGAGATTTAAAAATAATGCAGAATTTTAAGATGGCCTTGGGTAACTGGAAGAGGCCACTCAAGAACTAGGCATGGAATGTATCCCTTTAAAGATCATCCTCCATAAAGACTCAGAGGATTGAGATGCAAAGATTTAGAGTCTTAGCTAAGCCACAGATGACTCAGAGTTTGAACTACTTCTCAGTCGGGAGAACATGGACCATATGCGGCGTGGTTATCATGCTGCTTTTCGTGTTCCCGAAAGCCCAGGGTTCTAATCTAGTTTTTCACATGTTGCTTGGTGGTAACAAATCTAAACATTTGTCTACACTACTTCAAAGAGGCCAATATTCATGAAAGCAACGCTTTTAAACAGAATTGCTTCTTAGGTCTTTGTTGTCCTAAGTACTTAAATGATGTGTCAGAGGACGGGAAGATGGCTCTGTGGTCAGACGTGCATGCGAATGTGAGGAGCTGAGTTCTGACACCCAGAGCCCATGTAAAGAAGCAAAGTGTGACGCCTTGTGCCTTTAGCCCTAAGGCCTGAAATGGGGGCCTGGAGACAGGAAAACCACTGGGGCTTGCTGGGCAGCCACCTAAGGGAAAGTCTTCAGGTTCGGTGAGGGACTTTGTCTCAAGGGAACACAGGGCAGAAGAGGGCATGGTGTCAATCTCTGGTCTTTACGTGAGTGCACGGGAACATGTATATATTTACAAACTCTTACACACAGAAATGTTTAAAAACGTAAAAAAAAAAAAAAAGAAAAAAAAAGAAAAAAAAAGAAAAAAAAAAGAAAAAAAGGAAACACATATAGGAGAAGCCTATGCCCCAAAATAGAATATCAACAAATGAAGGCAAAATAGAGAAAGCAAGAATTCTGAGTTCTGCCTTGATTTAGAAGAAGCCAGTGCCTGAACCACCCAAGGATCCTGAATTCAACAGCTTGTTAAAGCTGCCCTCAGCCACGGCTCAAGAAAAATGAAATGGAATTGTACTGGCCAGGTTCACGGCCTGGAGGTAGCATCCTGACAGCTCATGGCAGTGAAAGTTGCCTACAAAGGTCTCCCACTGTGCCACTAGACTACAGATTTTCTTGGTTTACTTTATCACATTGTGGACATGAAACACAGTGGAAGCTACTTGGGATTTTGATCTTTTCTGGTGCTGGCACTGTGTTGAGTGTACTCTTGAGATACCAGGCACAGGAGAGTAAGTATCAGCTCTCCATCCCAGCCGCCACAGGGAAAAACAACCAACACCCTGCACTGTATTGCTAAGCAGTGGCAGTCAGCACATTAGGCATTTCAAGTGCGCTGTTGGAGTTGGATTTTTCAACTTTCAATTAGCTTATTGGTATGCAGTGTCTGCTTTAAGCGCATAGGTCCTGCCTTCAGTTTGGTGTGACCAATAGACTCCATATTGGCTTTTCTAAGTTTGTGTCTTTCATTGGAGCATTGTTGGCCCAGCCTACCAAGCCAAGAGGGGTATATGTGGTGTTCTGAAACACGTGAAAACCCACATTTCTCCTCCTCTTCTGTAAAACTCACTTTCACCGAGACTGACACTGTTGTACATCTTCACACACTCATGCTGTCTCTTGAGAATGTATTTCCCAAGCGTTTCTACACTTAATCCCTTCAGAACATGAGGTTTATCTTTAATGTTGCTTCTCAGAAGTCATTTATATTTTTCTTAAGATTCTGAGACTTACCAGATCATAAAGATCCACAGAGAGCTGTTTGTCAGCCTTGCAAGTCCTGGCTTTGATTCTGGGAACTCTGTTTTTTTCCATTTGGTGTCAGGAAACTGATAAGGGGACTACCCTATGTTAACAGTGGTGGGGGGATTTACGTTTATCTTTTAGTTTGAAAATGGCACCGATTGTTATTATTGAAAAAAGTTAACACGAGGGCTGGAGAGATGGTTGAATGTAAGAGCACTTGGTGCTATTGAAAAGAAGCCCAAGAGTTCTGGTTGGATTTCTAGAACCCAGACAGGTTCCAGGTAGCCCTAGGTCCAGGTGCTCTGACTCTCTCTTCCAACCTCTGCGGGCATGGCACACCACATCATGTGTATGTACGAACAGACTGGCAAAATCACTTATGCATGAAATGATTAAATAACTTAAATAGATTACCCTGAGTAGTGCCATCTTGTAGACCACTTAAATATCTGTAAGGATCAAACTTACTAAGCATAGTTAACTATATGCTTTCTTCTTGCCGTTTTGATTATAACACAGATCCCCAAATGACTTACATCCAATGGTAAAATTAATCTTTACATTTTACTTTCCTAGTCAAAAATTCTAAATATTTGCCATTTTTTTAGGAGCCTATACAAAGGTTAACCTGATAAATGTGAAGTTATTGTAATAAATAATTCAAACCGAGACCAGCCAGTAGAAACAGATGGTGCTCCTGGAAGAAGCTGAAAATTTCCACTCTCACATGAACATAAAGCTTCTACTTGGAGCTGTGCAACTCCACGGACTTATGTGCAGGACTGTAAATCTATGTGGCTTCTTTCCTTCCTTCCTTCCTTCTTTCTTTTCTTTTTTTTTTTTTGTGGTCTTGAGTCACATTCTTTGAATTTGATGTTTCTCAAGGTATGGGAAGCAGAGGCTAACTCAAAACCCGAGAGCAAGCAGCTCTGGTTATTCTCACTGCGAGGAGGAGCTATCTTTCTGGTTCTGTCACTGTTTCCTGCTCCTTTGCTTTGCATGCGAGAGTGCATCTTCCAGTAAGATGACAAAGGGCGTTTTAGCAAGCTTTTATTCTAGCTAAGCCCAGGTTTAAGTCCCCAAGTTACAGGAATGAATAGGCATGTAATCCAGGGGATTTCTTAAGGTACTGAGTTGAGTGTAGAGAGATGATGATACTTTTTTTTTCCTGAAAATTTCAAGTGATTAGCAATTTTTCTGTGAACAGTTGTATTCAAGAGGTTAAAATTGGGTCTAATGATAATCAGAAGCAGAGGGGGAAAATGCACCGAAAGAAAGGACACGCTGAAATTAAACAGACTCAAATTTAAATGAGCTTATACACAGTTAGAACATCATTCAGAACAGATGTAAAACTTCACATTAGATTTATGTACTTATCCATCACCTAAACTAACTAAATTGTCAAGTTTCTTTTAATAAAGTGATATATATATACATATATATATGTTTTATTGGTTATGTTCTTCTAGACAACCCTAATACATACAGTGAGTTACTTATAGAGCATAAATAATTGATTCTTGCATTGTTATTCTATCTCAGAGTCTCTTTGATCAGCAATGAGTAATAAACTCATTGGATGTAATTATTGATACATCTTTAATTACATTTGTCCCATGGATATTTACTTCTGTATGACATGTGTCTTCCTATTTTTTTCTGTTCCTTAAAAGTTTGTGTCAAAAAACTATAGTGTTAAGATTATATTTATTCTGTGGACATTTTAATAACACAAATATTTGTGTGTATTTATGAGATGCAATATAATATTTAGTTGTTTAAATGTTTAATTAGTTGCTAGAGACTATAGTTATTTTATTTCTCTTTGAACCATTTATTTATTTGTGCTGATTTCCTTGGACACATTAAAAGCAAGATGAATGCTGTGAACATTATCAACTTATGTGGTTGAGTAAAGATATACTTGGTCATGTCAAGATTGAAAATGGTGTGTGTGTGTGTGTATGTGTATGTGTGAGGAACAAGTTTTTGATTCTTGGAAATTATAGGAGAGAACAATGGGAGGTAAAAAAGAACATGGAATTGTCACCTGATTTGTTACTTGGACTTTAATTGTTAACTTTTAATATCTCAATTACTCATCACTATCTACCTATAATTTAAATGAGCCATTTTGTAAGGAAATGGAACAGCTTAGAGGAATACATTATCTGAGTAAGTATGTTCTCAGCAGCCCACAAATGTTAAAACACAAGGGTCAAGATTATGGAGAAACCAGATCAAGAGTGTTTTGCTGCTGGGGATGCTGGGAGTCTATGGCCTGTTTGGGAAATGTGGTGGTTTCTTAAAAGTGTAAACAGGAAGTTGTAAAATGACTCAGCAATTATTCTTTTGGGTATTTGCCAGAGGGAAGTGTTTATGTTTACATAGGAGTTATAGCAGCCTTATTTGTAATAGATTAAAAACTGGAAACAACCCAAGTGCCTTTGAACAAACAAATGGCTCAAAAAATGTCCTGTACCATATTAGGGAATACTACTCTGCAATAAAAAGGAATAAACCACTGATACACACACCAGTTTGAATAAATGTCTAGTGAAGAGAGACAGTCACCAAAGGTCACACATAATTTGATCCCATTTAAATAATGTTATCTAAGTGACAAAGTGAAATCAATGGAGACCAGATTTGTGATTTTATGTAAGAAAGAAAGAGGAAGGGGAGAGATGTGTGATGTTTGTGACATCATACAAATTTGAAAATGTGACCACAGGGGAAGGGATGTCAGTGTGATCACTGTACTGTTCCGTGAAGGCATGTAATCTGCAATTTTCTAAAAATAAAAATTTAGTTAAAAAATGTAGTCAAACATTGTGGCCCATGCCTTTAATCCCAGCACTCTGAAGGGTGCGGCTGTGCAGCTGTTGAACTCCCCAGTACTCTCTCTGCACATAAAATAACTACAAATGTGGCAAGTTATTCCTCCTATAACTTTGATTTAAAGATCAATATGCACAAGTATCAAGTTATCGACTGGTGCATGGGCAGCTTACTTACCATTGGCTACAGACACTGAAGAAAATGACTCCCATCCCCCTCCTTCAGAAACCATTAACTGGTAAAGTGCCCCCATACTCAGTTTGTAAGCCTACGCACATGCCAATGTAAGCAGCTCTAGTTAAACTTAGTGGATTGTTTTTGAAAAGTGGGAGCAAAAGGACATGAAATAAGAGGGGGACTTGTAGGGAAGGCTATGGGGTTCAGAGGGTATGGGATGGGGGGAGGAGAGAAACTCTCTGGGTTTGAGGTCAGTTTAGTTGACATATCAAGCTCCAGGCCAGTCAGGGCTGCACAGTGAGATGCTGTGTCGAAAGCAAACAACAGGAAACACAAAGAGAGCAGTGCCAGCACTTGGGAGGCGGAAATAGGAGCATGGCAAGTTAAGGGAAGCTCAGGCTGTATGGCAAGACACTGTCTCAAAACAGTAACAGAAATAGCCATGTATAGTGTGTTTACAGCAGACAACCCAATACCGATTTAGTAAATGGAGTTTTCCCTATTTACGTCGAACATCATGTGTTCATATTGTACAGAGGTGACCGAAGGAGGTTGGATTTGGATGCCTCTATAATATTAAAATAGGTTTTATTGTTTCACTCTAATACTCAGTGATGTTGCTTTTGGCAAAGTGAAAGAAAAGGGCAAATAAATGGAAATTCCATGGTGTAAACAAGTTAACTCACTAGGAGAAAAAGTGGCTCCATGTTGTATGTTCTCATTACCATTGGCAAAAATAAAAGGCAAAACCTTCAAGCTTTGAAATATAGTAAAATGAAACAATCAATTCCCATTTAGCTTCTAGCCATGTTTGGGGAACAACTTACTTCTGTAACCTTGCCAGAAGTCCATTTTAATTTAGGATTTTTAATTTAAAATATTAATGTTCTTTTTTTATTAATTTATTCTTGTTACATCTCAATGGTTATCCCATCCCTTGTATCCTCCCCTTTTTCCCTCCCTTCCATTTTCCCCTTATTCCCCTCCACTATGACTGTTCCTGAGGGGGATTTCCTCCCCCTGTATATGCTCATAGGGTATCAAGTCTCTTCTTGGTAACCTGCTGTCCTTCCTCTGAGTGCCACCAGGTCTCCCCCTCCTGGGGCCATGGTCAAATGTGAGGCACCAGAGTACGTGAGAAAGTCATGTCCCACTCTCCACTCAAGTGTGGAGACTGTTCTGTCCATTGGCTAGATCTGGGTAGGGGTTTAAAGTTTACTGCCTGTATTGTCCTTGGCTGGTGCCTTAGTTTGAGCGGGACCCCTGGGCCCAAATCTGCCCTTCATAATGTTCTACTTGTAGGTTTCTAGGACTCTCTGGATCCTTCTACTTTGCCATTCTCCCATGAAGATGCTCCAGCACAAAGAAAGAAAATTTGCTCAACCATGTTCATAGCAGCCTTATTCATAACAGCCAGAACATGGAAACAGCCTAAGTGTCTCTCAGTAGAAGAATGGACTAAGAAACTGTGGTACATTTACACTATGGAATACTATTCAGCTATTAAAAACAAGGAATTCCCAAAATTTGTGGATAAATGGATTGAGCTAGAAATGATCATAATGAGTGAGTTCACCCAGAAGCAGAAAGACTCAAATGGTATATACTCACTTATATCTGGACACTAGCCCAAGGGGCATGTCCCACGAAAGCCTTCACTTACCAGGAAGCTGGGACAGAGGGGAGGACATCCTATTGGGACGCTAGATGAGAGAAGCATGGGAGAATAGTAATGTTAATGTTCTTAAATTAGTTATTTGATAATTTCATTCATGTAGCTAATGTGTTGTGATCTCATTAACCCCATCTCATGCCCTCTGAACCCTGTAATCTTTCTTACAAGTCCCCATCTTATTCCATATCCTTTTGCTCCCTCTTTTATGGGAAGCAAATGACCCACTAAGTTTAACTAGAGCTGTTTGCATTGGCATCAGTGTAGAGTTATCAACTGAGTGGGGTGGGGAGCTTACCAGTTAGTGGTTTCTGGAGGAGGAGGATTGAGAGTCATTTTCTTCAGTGCCTGTAGCCAATAGTAAGTAAGCTGCCCATGCCCCAGTTGATAACTTGATACTGGCACATATTGATTTTTAAATCAAAGTCACAGGAGGAATAACTTCCTACGTTTGCAGTTATTTTATGTGTGGAGAGCGCTGGGGGGGGGGGTCCAACAGCTTCAGTCAGTCCACACCAGATCCGACCAATCTTAAAGGAAATACTCAACCACCCTAGCTGACTGTTCAGTCGACATATCTAAGGAAGCTTTACTTTTGCCAAGTTGTAGACTGCATATTTAAGTTGTTATCATGTACAGCATAGTTCCCGATGAGTTTTAAGTCTCAGAAGTAGAAATGAGTTGCAGTGTAGCCCTAGACACCCTTAACACCGGAAAGTCCACGTGCTTAAGGGTGTCTTTCTGGGCTGGGGTATCATTTCTACCCTGGTGCATTTGTTGGCTGTGTGAGATGGTGACCCCCACGTGACTAGGTATAGTACCAGCTAGTACAAGACAAAGCTTGAAAGTATGTGAGGATCTTAAAAGTTAAGAAGAAATACGTTGTAGACACGAATATTGAGGAAGACTTTTAATGCAGAGGAAGAGATACCTAAAATGGTAGAAGAATTGTAGAATAATTGAGATTAAGATTTTAAAATTATTCTTTGAATTTCACTCTTTTCAAACTATGTTTCCAACTGGCCCCGCCCTGACCTGATGGATAGATACTTGGTCTCTTTTAAAACAGCTAATCTCTCCTTGACTGTTTGGCATCAAGTCCTTGACAGGAGTTTTTGTTTGTTGACACCTGTGATGTTGAGAAAGGTCCACACCCTTGGGAGCAGAGATGATCACTCACGGCATCTTTTCATGTTGTCTTTTTTCACAAATAGCATCCCCATGACTCATACTCAGACAGGAGGATGTGCATTCATATATGTCTGTTCCGTATACAATTTGTAAGATTAACTGTTTATGTATAAAGTACTTGACATAATATCTGACAATTTATATGCCTTAGCTATTATTATATTTGATATTATTATTATACTATTTGCTTGTCTGAATAATTGTTGGCTGTTTCTCAAAGTTAATCCTGCCAAATTAATATTTATTTGCTCATTTTCATATACATCATTATCTCAAATAGCTATATATGTTACCATTTTAATTTCAGCTCTAATGTGGCAAACAACTGTTTAAGGACTTTCAGACTGAGAAATATAACACACACACATAGTCCATGAAGTAAAGATACAGCCTGATGATATAACCACTAGGTTAGGAAGTGGTGTATTTTCTCTTCTCTCTACCCTCACCCCGTATCTTCTTTTCCAATTGCTGCCTAAAGTAAACCACTATCCTAACCAATATCATAAGAATCTCTTTGCTTTTATTTATAAACATACCCAAGTATGTGCTCATAATCCCAGCTGTTTAGCCAATTAAAACTATTTATGTAAGTTAAATAGATTTTTCTTTTGTAAATTGGCTTCTGTATATCAAAGGTTTTGCTTCTAAGAATCATCCTATAGTGCCATTTGAGTTCAATTCTTTCAACTTCCTTATAGCATGGAATTCCCAGGTGTGAAAATAACTCATAATTTCCATTGATTGATTGACATTTATATTTCAAAGTGCTTTATATCATGAATAATGCCTTCATAAACATTCTTTTCTTCGTTTCTTTCTTTGTTTCTTTCTTTATTCTTTCTTTCTTTCTTTTTTGAGACAGGGTTTCTCTATGTGACCTTGGCTGTCCTGGACTCTCTTTATATACCAGGCTGGCCTCAAACTCACAGAGATCTGCCTGGCTCTGTCTCCTGAGGGCTGGTATTACAGGGGTGCACCATCACGACCAGCTCATAAGTATTTTTTTTTAACACGTCCTGTGTATATCTGTCACTGTTGGTTGCTTACCTGTAAGTGGAGGAGTTTTATATGGCCCCATAATTCGCATTTATAATATTCTTCTTGGGCCCATGTGTTAAAAGTTTGGCCACAGCTTTGTGCTATTAGAGAGTGGTAGAAACCTTAAGATATGAGGCCTAGTGGGCAGTTATAGTTGTATGCTCTTGAGGGATGTAATGGAACTTTAGCATCCTACTCATGAGGTAAATGATTTCTTGATACTGCAGGTATAAAAAGAATAGGACCATAGATAAAAATCTGTGGGCCGAACTTTTCTCCCCATAGATGACTATTTCAGGTGTTTGTTATAGGAGTGTATGCTTAATGAATGACCAAATGAGGACTATTCTAACATGTTCCAAAAACATTCCTATCTAATTTACTTTTTATCAATGTTATAAATCCTATTGCTCTATATGCTTTCAAATATAAGTAACCTAGCAATTGCTTTTCTCACTTTTAGTGACCAAATTATCCACCAGAGGCAACCTGAGTTAGGGGAGGCATTTAAAAAAAAAAGTCATTGCTTCAGAAAGGTTTCAGTTTACTGTTGTGGGGCAAGGCACGGTTGCAGGTATGACTTGTGTCCCTTCCAGTAGCAGTAGAGCTGCTTGCATGGCAGCTGGCCAGTTATCAGAGAGCATGGCTGGAACCAGGGGAAAGTAAAACATTCGAAAGGCCACTACCAGTGACCTATTTTTCCCTAACCAGGCTCCACCTTCCAAAGGCTCCACAACACTGAAAATAATACAACCTGCTGGAAGAAATCTCTAGAAGCAGGAGCCTTAGGTTCATCTCACAAGGAGCAGCATCAGAGGTAGACTTTCCTTTCTTGCCAACCCTGCTAGGCACGGGTTCTCAAGGAGGCTTTCACCCCAGCCCCTCATTATTCAAGAATGTTGAACACATCCTATTGCGGGCAGTTAAGATACTGTACCCTGCTGTGAAGAATGCATCTACCTCCTCGCCCACGTTACTGTCTAAAAGCGTTAGCTTTCCCCCGTTGGTTTATTCTGCGCCTCAAACTCTTTTCGAAGGCTTTTGCAAAGGGGAGGCTTGTGACGGTTGCTATGATCGCCAAGTTGATTGGATTAAGAAAGTCTAGAGGATTATGAGACGCAGTGAGTGTAGATGGATTAAAGTCTTGATGGATTCCTAACGAGATGTCTGTTTTGGGAGGTCTGATGCAAGGGAAGAAGTGGGGCCCAGGCAGAAGAGTAGATCCCCGGGGTCGTGACCTTAGGGGCTGTATCTGCTGTGGAGTCTTTGTAGCCCCTTTCTCTCTGCCAAGGAGTGCTAAGAGTTCACTTCAGGCTCTTCCTGCCGAGGGACTCTGCTCGAGTGCATGGGGCTAAGCAACCACGGACATAGACTTGGAACTCACGAGCTCACATAGGCACTTCCTCCCTCAGGCTGTTTCCGTCAGGCATTTTGCCACAGTGATGACAAACGTATCTTGTGTGTAACAAATCCAAATGTGCTTCAGCGTATCAACTGTCACGATTAGCCCAGAATCCACATATTCCAGCACATCCACCCGTTTGAAAAGTATTTTTCGCATTTCTTTTTAGGAGGCCTTTCTCTACTTCGCAGCTGCAGAGTAACCTCTAGCAGTATCTCTCAGAAGCTACGTTGTTGTCTTCCCCACTTTTCTCTTTGGCCTGAGGCACATCCAGGCTTTATTGCCTTTTCCATCAAGGCATACAGTGGAAATGTGGCATCATCTTTCTTTGCTGTTTTGTGCTGTCATCTTTGTCAGGAATCCGTGTCCAGTGATGAATGAGAGCCACCCCCTCCCCCAAACAAGCCTATTAACCCATGCTGTACCAATACCATAGTATTTAATTAGTGCAGTTTTGTGAATGTCTCAACATCATTATAATTTTAGCCCTCGTTATTTCCTGATAAATTTGGAGTTGCTTTTTTAATTTTACAATGCAGAGTAAAGCAAACACCTGCTGGAATTCCTATTTAGTCTCCCATTGAATTTTTAGATGCTAAGGTATAGACATTAATTTCTAGCTTAGAGAATTTTTCTGAAAATTCATTGTACCACCAGGCTGTGATGGCATACACCTTTAATCCCAACACTCAGAAAACAGAGGCAGGCAGATCTCTATGAGCTTGAAGCCCAGCCTGGTCTATAGAACAAGTTTCAGCACAGCCAAAGCTATGTAGACAAATCCTGTCTTTAAAAACAAACAAACAGGAAAAGAAAAGAAAAGAAAAGAAAAACATTCCACTGTACCATTGCATCTAGGTTTTGTATTTTGAGATTTTGACTATCTCAAGATAGCCCAGAATTCACTAGGTAGTCTAGACTAGCCTCAAAGTTGAGTTTCTCCTGCCTTAGGCCCTCCAATACTGGGATAACAGGGGAATAGTCAGGGGCAGCAAACATATAGCATCTTAATTGGCTAGAGAATACTGTAGATTTGAGTCATTAGAAACATAGTGAAAATTGCTCTATGGTTATAAGGAAGGTCAATTATTTTGTTCAGACTTTCATTGACATTAGTTCTAATTGTGTTGTCATAGCAAAATACCCAAGACTGGGTAATTTTGGAGTAAAAGAAGATTATTTAGCTCACAGCACTGGAGCCTGGGAAATCAACACCAGGGAGCTAGGTGTGTGCTGAGGTTCTCCTGGCTTTCTTTTTTGCTGACTGAGGGACTTTGCAAAGTCCTAAAGTAGAACAGGGCATGACAGGGTGACAGAGGTGCAGGCTAGAGACAGAGCCAAACTGGCTTTTATGAAAACTTGCCCTTGAGATGACCCGTTAACTAATAATCCACTAATCCCTGACTCAGGAGTGCATGTCCTCTCATTACCTAACCTGCTAAGGCCGCACAGTGGGATTAAGTTTCCACAAGAGTTTGTGGAGACAGCCGCACCATAGCAACAACGTAGCATTCATCCTGCTTTGACATCCAACTTTATCTTTTTTGCCTCAAGTATGTCAGTTTGAAAAAAAAAAGCATCTTCACTTTCCCCCTCTTAATTGGAATATTTCACTCTTTTCTGTTTTATGTAAATACTGGAGTATTCGGGTTTACGTCCAGCTGTATTTTACACTCACTCAAAGAAAGTTAGTGTCCTGAACGTCATCATCTTGTGCTTCACTTCTGCAGGACAGACACAGAGTCCCTCAGCTTCTTAGCCTTGCAGCAGCTGATCAAATCTCCCCAGGGAAGGAGTAGCTTCAAAGGCCAGGTTCATCTCTTTGGTCGTTAGTCCTCCCTAGCTCTTGCCCTTGAGTCTTCCCCAGCTCTTGCCCTTGAGTCCTCCCCAGCTCTTGCCCTTGAGTCCTCCCCAGCTCTTGCCCTTGAGTCCTCCCCAGCTCTTGCCCTTGAGTCCTCCCCAGTCTTGCCCTTGAGTCTTCCCCAGCTCCTGCCCCTGAGTCCTCCCTAGCTCCTGCCCCTGAGTCCTCCCTAGCTCCTGCCCCTGGGTCCTCCCCAGCTCCTGTCCCTGGGTCCTCCCCAGCTCCTGTCCCTGGGTCCTCCCCAGCTCCTGTCCCTGGGTCCTCCCCAGCTCCTGTCCCTGGGTCCTCCCCAGCTCCTGTCCCTGGGTCCTCCCCAGCTCCTGTCCCTGGGTCCTCCCCAGCTCCTGCCCCTGAGTCCTCCCCAGCTCCTGCCCCTGAGTCCTCCCCAGATTCTCTTCCTCAATGCTTCCTAGATCCTCAGCAGGTGACCCCTTCACTGTCTTCTGCTCTTTTTGTCTTGTATACATTAAAAAAAAACCCAGTTGTTTAGCTTAGCCTTTTTCTTTTTTTCTTCTTTTTTGTTGTTGTTGTTGTTTGGTTGGTTTTTATTTTTTTATTTTTTGTTTTTCAAGACAGGGCGTCTCTGTGTAGCCTTGGCTGTCCTGGACTCATTTTGTAAATCAGGCTGGCCTCAAACTCACACCTCCCGAGTGCTGGGATTAAAGGCGTGCACCACCATGCCCGGCTAGCTTCGCCCTTTTCATATGTCCCCTTTTGCCATTTCAAGAGTCTCATTAAAAAAAAAAAGATTTAAATAGATAATTTATTTATGATTATTTATTTAATGTATGTGGGTGTTTTGTCTACATGTATGTCTGTGTACCACATGTGTGCCTGGTGCCCGCAGATGCCAGAAGGTGTTGGATCCCATGGGACTGCAGTCACTGGAGGTTGTGAACTGCCATGTGGGTGCTGAGAAATGAACCCGGGTCCCCACCAAGAGCAGCCAGTGCTCTTAACTGCTAACCCATCTCTCCAACCCTCCCCAATCCCCACCACACCTTTTGGATGTAGCAGGGTGGTGGTGGCCCACGCCTTTAATCCCAGCACTTGGGAGGCAGAGGCAGAGGCAGGTGGATCTCTCTGACTTTGAGGCCAGCCTGGTCTACCGAGCGAGTTTCAGGATGGCAGGGCTACACAGAGAAACCCTGTCTCAAAAAACAAAACAAGACAAACAAAAAAATCCCATTATTCAACAGAACACTGAAGAGGAGAGGACATGAAAGTAGAATTCCTTACCAGAACTTAGGCAGTTGATGATGACAACAACATGGACAACAATGGCAACAATGATGATAGCAAAAGTGAAATTCCTTGCAATGATTTTTTTTTGCAGTCTTTGTGTTGTCACAGCCCTGCGCAAAGGTCTGAGCTTGTGTGTGCAAGGTCAGTAGTACATTATCAGAACAGTGTGATGATGGAGACAGAAGTCACTGTCACTATACCATCGTGGCAGCCTGCAGAGGAGTGGAGATGCAAAACTCTTTTTTTTCCCCCTCAGAATAGAAGTAACTAATACTTAGGAAATAAAATGCACCCCCTAGCACCATCCCTTTCTGTCTCACTATGACTTTAGTGAGAAACGGCTCTTTAATTCACAGTCGTTGCCTTCCCCTTGTTTTTCCTTTAAAGCAAAGACGCCCTTTCCCTGGGCATTGGGTTACAACATGTGCTTCGTGGTGCGTAAGTAATAAACCAATAGCTGTTTTGAATTGGATTTGCCAATTACATTTTCCTTTGATATTTGGGATAATATGGACATGGAGTCACATCTCCAGTGCTCAGAAGACTAAAGTAGCTTTCTGCTCTGGAACATATTATTGTTAATACATAGCTTTAAGTTAAAGAGTCACCTGTCATCTTTTCAGTAATCTGTGGATGCTCAAGGCCTCTCCTATAACATGTAGTGTGCTTTTATGTTATTCATATCCATCTCTCCATATACTTTATTGTCTCTTCATCACCTACAATTTTCTACATTGCAAATATATAGCTGTTATGTGGTATTGTTTAGGGGACAATGAGGATAACTAATCGATATAAACCACATGGACAAAGACATTGCAGGCCCAGGAGCATCATACAAGCAGAAGGAGACAAATGCTCACAGGTGTGCTCGAGAGAGACTGCGACTCTGAGAAAGTGTGGGCTCCGGCATGCGGGGCTACATTGCATTCAGGTATATGCACATGAAGTATAGTGCTCAGGGCACTTTAAAAGATAAGTTGAACTCTTGGAACTTTATGGGTTTTTTGTTTATTATTTTTCTTTTTTACATATACATTTATATTATTACACATATATAAAATAGATTACCTCTAGCAAGAAGATCCATGAAACAATCAGGAATTATATAAATGTTACATTCATAGTGTTTTGGCTATTTGTATTTGGCAGCCTTGAAGAAAACATCTTTCCTATCTTGGTACATCTAAAATTCTGAATGTAAGTCAATATCTGTCATATCTCATCTTTATCAGCTTAAAATATCAATCTAGACCTAAAAACATCGTAGCTCCTAAACAACTAAGCTTAATTGTAAAACTAAACTATCTGGTCTTCAACCACATCAGAGACTTGGAAAGGAATAAAATTAATTACCCGAGTAGACAGGAAGTGCAAGTTAGCAGCTTCCCAAATGAGAAAATGACAAGAGACAGTTTGCTGCCTCATGAGTCACCCAAAGCTCTCTATAACTTCATAGCTTTTAAAATAAGTATTTCTGTCTGTAGTCAGTTCATACATATAGAAAGTATCTATGTTAATATTTCATACTCTAAACCAAATATTTAGCTTTTGCTCATGCACTTAAAAAAAAATCCAAATAACTAAACAATTGTTTCAAACCATTCAGGTCTACAAAAATCGAGACTGAATATGTATATTCTACATTTTAATGAACTAGCCAATGGAAGCTATTATGTCAGGAACCTGGTGCTGTTGGAGACAATCTACCAACAACCTTGTTGTCCTAACTTGACTTCTGTTACCATGAGCAAAAGCAAATTGGGAAGGAAAGGGTTTATTTTACCGTACAGCTTACTAGTCCATCACAGAAGGAAGTAAGGGCTGGGACTCAGGGTAGGAACATGGAGGCAGGAACGGAAGCAGAGACTCTGGAGGAACACTGCTTACTAGTTGGCGCTCCATAGCCCTACTCAGCTTCAGACCTCCCAGGACCACATCCCATTACAGGGATGAAGTCTCCCCTACCTGTAGCCAGTCAAGGCTCCCTCTCCTCAGACAACTCTAGCTTGCGTCAAGTTGACAAAATACTAACTAGCACATTTTCTATGATAACCAGCTTCCCATGAAATGAGTGTATGTACTGTTGGTGTTACCTGTGGGTTCCAGCAAATGCCTGCTTCCTTCGCTTTGGACTTTAGAGACACATCTGGGTTTCAAGCTAAGCTGTGGCTTTTTTCGCCTTAACTTTGGGCTACTTAATACATACATATATATGTATGTAGACCAGGCTGGCCTCAAACTCACAGAGATCTGCCTGCCTCTGCCTTCTGAGAGCAGGGATTAAAGGTGTGCACCTTCACACCTGGCCTGTAGAAATATTTTTAATATTTTAAAATTTTATGTGAGTTTATCAGTGAAGGATTTGCATTTAATCTGGTGTGGCTACTCTTCTACATTAAAATTACTTTTCAATTAAAAAGTTTCCCTCACATGAGATTTTATTTTATATGTGTCATTTGCCATTCTGATGGGTGTAAGATGGAATCTCAGAGTTGTTTTGATTTGCATTTCCCTGATGACTAAGGAGGTTGAGCATTTCTTTAAGTGTTTCTCAGCCATTTGATATTCCTCTGTTGAGAATTCTCTGTTTAGTTCCATGCCCCATTTCTCGATTGGGTTATTTGGTTTGGTGGTATTTAATTTCTTGAGTTCCTTATATATTTTGGATATTAGACCTTTGTCAGACTTAGGGTTGGTGAAGATCTTTTCCCAGTCTGTAGACTGTCGCTTTGTTCTCTTTACAGTGTCTCCTGCCTTACAGAAGCTTCTCAGCCTCATGAGGTCCCATTTATTAATTGTTGACATTAATGTCTGGGCTGTTGGTGTTCTGTTCAGGAAGTTGTCTCCTGTGCCAATATGTTCCAAGCTCTTTCCCATTTTTTCTTCTAAGTGACTTAGTGTCTCTGGTTTTATGTTGAGGTCTTTAATCCACTTGGATTTGAGTTTTGTACAAGGTGACAAATATGGGTCCAGTTGCATTTTTTTACACATAGACATCCAGTTAGACCAGCACCATTTGTTGAAGATGCTATCCCTTTTCCATCGAATGGATTTAGCTTCTTTGTCAAAAATCAAATGACCATATGTGTGTGGATTCATATCTGGGTCTTCGATTCGATTCCACTGATCAACCAGCCTGTTGCTGTGCCAGTACCATGCTGTTTTAATTACTATTGCTTTATAACCCATCAGAATGGCTAAGATCAAAAATTCAAGCGACACCACATGCTGGCGAGGATGTGGGGAGAGAGGAACACTCCTTCATTGCTGGTGGGAATGCAAACTAGTACAACCACTTTGGAAATCTATCTGGTGCTATCTCAGAAAAATGGGAATAGGGCTTCCTCAAGACCCAGCTATTCCACTCCTTGGAATATATCCAGAAGATGCTCCAGCACACAACAAGAAAATTTGCTCAACCATGTTCATAGCAGCCTTATTCATAATAGCCAGAACATGGAAACAGCCGAAGTGTCCCTCAATAGAAGAATGGATAAAGAAACTGTGGTACATATACACTATGGAATACTATTCAGCTATTAAAAACAAGGACTTCCCGAAATTTGTGGATAAATGGATTGAGCTAGAAATGATCATAATGAGTGAGTTAACCCAGAAGCAGAAAGACTCAAATGGTATATACTCACTTATATCTGCATATTAGCCCAAGGGGCATGTCCCACGAAAGCCTTCACTTACCAGGAAACTGAGACAGAGGAGAGGACATTCTAGTGGGATTCTAGATGAGAGAATCATGGGAGAAAGGCAAAGTAGAAGGACCCAGAGGGTCCTAGAAGCCTACAAGTAGAACATTATGATAGGCAGATTTGGGCACAGGGGTCCCGCTCAAACTAAGGCACCAGCCAAGGACAATACAGGCGGTAAACCTTAAACCCCTACCCAGATCTAGCCAATGGACGGAACACTCTCCACAGTAGAGTGGAGAGTGGGATATTACTTTCTCACATACTCTGGTGCCTCACCTTTGACCATGTCCCCTGGAGGGGGAGACCTGATGGCACTCAGAGGAAGGACAGCAGGTTACCAAGAAGAGACTTGATACCCTATGAACATATAGAGGGGGAGGTAATCCCCCTCAGGAACAGTCATAGGGGAGGGGAGTAAGGGGAAAATGGGAGGGAGGGAAGAACGGGAGGATACAAGGGAAGGGATAACCATCGAGATGTAACAAGAATAAATTAATAAAAAAAAAATAGAAATCAAAAAAAAAATATGTGTCATTTGCTTAAGAAAACGGTAAGGTACCACTTGTAAGTGAATCACTGACTGAACACTTAATGTAGGTGTATAGGTGTATGCATTTATATATATATATATATATATATATATATATATATATGTGCACACTGAATACAAAATTAAAAAACTAGTACGAAAAAGTACATAGGTGCTTTAGTGTGATGAGCTTGAACTCCTCTGTTTACGCATTAGAGCTTTAAGTTTAGTATTTCTATGGGAATCCTGAGTGTGCAAACAAGTGGGTCTCAGGTTCTTGTACTTTCCTTGTGCTCTTTCTGTTGGTTTGTTTTGACCAACTCTGTTTTTTTTTTTTTACCTTATTATACTTTATTTTACTAGGAAAATAAATATGGTTCATAGTTGGACTTCATACTGCTAAAAGGTGCTTCACACAGTTGCTGGACCATGAAAATGTCTAATGGCCAAGAATCCGCTTTTCCCCAGTGATTTACTACCCCTTTCTGTTCTGACCACGTAGACCAAATGTCTCCGGGGACCCATCTTCAATTATTCCTACGTGTTAGTGTAGGCACACTGGAGGATGTATCTACCCAGATCAAAACTTATGAAAGTCATAAACATGAGTTCTCCTGAAGATTCCACAGATCCTGAAGATGTGTTGTCCCTGCCGTCTCTTAGTATGTGCGCCTTATCCGAACTAAAAAATACCAACTTCCCAGTTTCCACATTCAATTCTAAAACTTATAGCACAGTGTTGGCACACCCAGGCACGAAGGCTGTTCTAACCGAGGATAAAAACAGAATCAAAGCTTGTTTTCTCAGTGGGACCATTCTTTTCATATTGAAGCTTCAGACTCTGGCATCTGGCTGAAACAATTTTCTGAGACACTCACAAGGCCTGCCTGTGTGTTTGGGTTAGGTAAACTTTCTCTCTGCTTCTACGGTCAGGTTTATTTGTACGCTGTCCTCTTGTTTTATGTGTACTTGTTTTCAAAATTCCTCAGTATCCATCACTGTATAATGGTCCGTTCATGTGGCTTCACGTTCCTTACCATCTTATTCCCGTGTATCTGAAAATCTGGCTGGTGTCTTTAGTCACAGGTTTGGCTTATGAGTAAATGATGACACATGATAATGACCAATAATGTAATTAATGTGACTATGATAATTGCTCATGATCATCATCATGTTCTATTCCATGCTTATTAAGATTCCATATAGGCAATGGCATAGGTGCTCATTTTAAAGCAATGCAGTCTCTGTAATTATATTTAGCTCTTACCTTGTACCATACTTACTGTTTCGAGTAATTGATTTTTGTTTTCATAGTAAAGCTTGTGGTGGGTACCATTTCTACAAGCCTCTAGCTTATAAATAAAACTGAGATATGGTTTAAGAATGTTACAAGGCAACATAGCTATTGAAATTTTGGTCAGTTTTTTTTCTGTAAAGCTTTTGATAAGCATGGTGTTATACTGACCCCCCCCACACGTGCGTGCACACGCGCACTTACACAATGTATATGTTAAAGATTAATGTTTACTTTTTTTTTGAGACATGATTTCTCTGGGTAAGGCTGTCCTGGAACTCTCTTTGTAGACTAGGCTGGCCTTGAACTCACATCAATCTGCCTGGCTCTGCCTCCTGAGTTAATACTTACTTATAAAAAACACAGCAAAGGACTCAGAATACTTTGTTCTTCTAATTAAAATAGAGTAAAATTTCACTGACATATGACATCAAAATTGGACATAATTTGTTCTATAATGGGTGTTGCATTTATAGGATAAAGACTAGTCCCCTTGGTCATGTTGTATTTTTAAGTCACTTTGAAGTCCTGCATTTTGATTTACACATGCACCATCTTTTAATGAAAACCAGAAAGGGGAAAGTAAAGCAAGAGTCGATACACTTTTGCCAAGGCTAGAATTAATGGCTCTGTGGTGTTTTCTGTGAATGACACTTGAGGATTTACTGACAATCTTCTGGCTGCTTCCTTATCTTGCAATGAACCTTGTAAGATGGAAATGCACAGTGGTACCCCAGAGTCATGTGCTGAGTTATATGTTATACACTCAGCCTTGCCAAACATTGCTTTTTCAGCCCAAAAGACTACTGAGTGTGGTGTAAAGATGTGCTATGGTGTTACTGGAAAACTTGGATATGGTTATCTTTAGAGTCTTCAGTCAAAAATATACTTCCAGTGATGGCTACCTCCATAGTCCTAGACAAATCACACACATCTAAGCTCTCTTTAGCTTACTGGAAGTGATAGTTATGTCCACATCACATATCCATTTCTGATGATTGAGTTAGCAAATAAATACATGTCCTAGGTATTACTTGATCTTCAAATTGTACATTTTTCTTCTTCTTTTGAGATTGGAAAGGATAGAATGTGCATATCAAATGATTTGGAATTTAAAAGCCGACAACCAAATAACTCACTATTTTTCCCTCACATTATTTCATTTAAGTTGGAGTCTGTGGTATGAACCATATCATACTTGCCAAAAGTGGGAGTAATGATGAAAACAGTCACTTAAAGAGTGTGTGTCATCAGGGTAGCACTTAGACCTGCGGGTCTATAATATCCACTATGCTCACATGGAAATCTCCAGTTTTTCTCTTTGTTTCTTATCAAAACTGAAGCAACTAGCATCCGAGTCATGGTAGTCATATGTGATGTCAGCTTTATAGACTTTGATACATGTATGACACAAGCGGAAGATATTTCACTTCTATCCTGTGTTGGGTGGTTCTTAAATCTAAAGAGATAAAAGGCTTCATTAGAGATCTCTAAGTTCATAATTTTCACACAGTCTCCTGGCACATAGTCAGGAAAATATACTGTGTCTTGATGAATTGAAATGAATAACTTCACGTGGTAGCTCTAGTTAGAAGACAAACATCACCCTTCGTCTGTGTTATCTATGTTCCTGAATATTTGGCTCGGCAAAAAGAGGAGGGTGGCGATGACTTCACATCCAGCTAATGCTGCAGAGATACTGGGAGTAAACCAGAGTCACTAACTGCATATTCACTGGCTTGTAATAAACTATTCACAAGTGGTATTTTCTTTGAAACTGATAACCCTTTGACATGTCCCAGTGAAGTTTTACAGGAACTCTCAAACATGTGCATACACTAGATAAGCCATTTGAATATTTATGTATGTATATATATATATATATATTTGTACCAAATAACAAATTCAGAGAGGTCTCTCTCTCTCTCTCTCTCTCTCTCTCTCTCTCTCTCTCTCTCTCTCTCTCTCATACACACACACACACACACTCAAAAATTTAATAGAGGTTATAAAAACCCATTTAGAAAAGAGTTTTCTAGAACCTTCCAGATGGTGGCCATAGAACTCTGGTGCTTCACACAACTTCTCTTGCTAATTCATACTGAAGTGTTGTGGGAAGCTAATCACGTCTGTTTATTGCTGCAGCGACACAACCTTGTTCTGGACTTCGTTGGTATTTGACAGCATGCAGCATCTGTGGCTGATAATTTCCCAGTGGTTGAATGTGAGGTGTTGCCAGCTGACCCAGACATCTGCAGTTCCTTTCAGAGAGGCCTATGACGGTGCCTGAGGCTAAAATATGTACAGTTAACAGTCATGTCCCAGGGAGGTAAAGATATTAACCTTATGGTCTTTTGCTGGAAGCCACGGTCATTTATAAATATATCATTTTAAGCAATTTGTTTGCATTTAAAAAACCAGAGAAAAGGCAACATACTTTCGAAGTCCAGTCACTAAATTCCTTACCATCAGTACATGAAGAAATCCTAAATGTCTTCTTGTCTTAGAATCTGCTAAAATAATGAGTGTCTAATAGATAAAGTTTAGAGTTATAATCTTTCCTTTAAGCATGGCTCCACGTAAAATGACATCATCTTGGCTCTTGTTGGATGTAGTAATTCAATTCTCTGTCTTGGATATCTCAGATATTCCTTTTGCATCCTGTTTTTATAGCAGGGAAGTATTTTTTTTTCAAGTATATACTGCTTTTAAAGGTATTCCTAACAGGCAACTCTTCGTCTTTCCATAAATTTTAAAGGACCATATAACAGTTTAGCACATTGAATAAACAGACTTTATATGGAAATAATTTTATGATTTGTAGTAAGTTAAAGTTTACCTTAAAACATTCTGTTTTCGGTTTGCTAAGCAAACGAATCATTAGGTGATTGAAGAGCCTGTGGTAATGATCATTTAAATAAAAAGTCTAATGTAAACCTTCTGCTCCAATATTCATTCACTTTTCCCAAGAGGGCAATCTGGACTATGTCCTGGGGCAGTGTTTAATAAGACAGAATATCTCTTCATAAAGTTATTCTGCTTACATTTGTAAACGTGATAGCTTAAGAGGCTAGGCTCATAACTCTGACAAAGGGAGAGGAAAGCCTGAGGTTAAACAGCTTCCAACAGGCTGAGCCAGCCTGGGAGTTTGCATCTGTGACTTTACAGGTTCCCATTTGTTTGGGCCCACGGTTTGTGTATAATGTCTCCTTAAGTTTATTTAGATAATTTGTTCCTATCCATGCCCTGGGTCATTTATTATACCTATTAGCTTCTCTTTCTGAAGAGATTCTGCCAGAATTCCTTAACAACTGTCTTTTGAGTCTGTTTCTTTTCTCTGGAAATTTAGGATCAGGGATTTTGCTGGGATGGAGTCTGTTTTGCCGCCGACTTGCTATCTTTTGCTGTGTGTGGAGGTGCGCGCAGCTTGCTGAGCCGATCTCTCATGTGACTGAAAGCACCCCCAGAGCATGAAACTCACGTGCACAATTAAAACAAAGCTCACACAGAGAGCCAGCTGAGTAGCCTCCTGGGTTTATATTGAGATACCTCCATGACTTCTTGGCTAAGGATGGCTTTCTAGTGCTTGAAAAAAATATTTATTTTATTTTTAATCATGCGTATATGGGTATGTCGGTGTGTGGGTGCAGCAGAGGGTTGGAGCTGGTTACAGGCAGCTGTGAGCTGCTTGATGTGGGTGCTGGGAGCTGAACTCAGGTCTTTTTGTAAAAGCAGCAAGTGCTCTTAACTGCTGAGCCATCTCTCCACTTCAGCCTCCCATTTTATTTTTATTTGTTATTGATTATCTAGAATATTGGCTTGTAGCCCATGTAATTCTCTTTTTCTGTTCTGTCTTTCTTGGCTTTGGTATTAGAATAATACTGTCTTCGTAGGAATTTGAAAGTGCTTCTTCTGTTTTTCTTTCTCTTCTCTTCTCTTTCTTCCCTTCTTTCCTCCCTTTCTTTCTTTCTTTCTTTGATCAATTTGAGAAGTATCAGTTGTTCTTTCAAAGTCTAGTGAACTCTGCAATACATCCCTATAGACCTATTTTTTTTTTTTTTTTTTTTTTTTTTTTAGTCAGGAGATTTTATTTTACTGTTTCAATTTCCTTGTTTGTTATGGGTTTATTTAAGCTGGTTGTCTCTTCTTGGTTTAATTTTGGTCATTTGAATGTGTCTAGAAATTCATCCACTTCTTGAAAGTATTCCAGTCCAGCAGAGTCTAGGTTTTAAAGTAGTCCCTGCCAATATCCTGCACTCTGTGGTGTCTGTTGTGTCTACTGCTAAATTTATTCATTTGGGTGTCTCCTTTCTTTTAATTAATTTGTCTGAAAGTCTGTCAATTTTGTTGAGCTTTTAAAAAAAAGAATCAGTTATTAAATTCATTGATTTAAAAAAAATTGTTCATGTTTCTACTTCATTATCTTCTGCCGTGGTTTTTGTTATTTATGTCTGTCTACTGAATTTGGGCCTACTCTGTTTTTGTATTACCAAACTCCTGAGGTCATCACTGTTATTTATCTGTGCTCTTTTTGATTTTCTAAAAAGCATTTAAAAGCTATAAAATTTCCCCTTGGGGCTGTTTTTAATGTATCCCAGAAATTAAGGTTTGTTGTGTTTTCACTTTCAGGAATTTAAATTTTTTCTTTTAAATTTCTTTTTTGACCCATTAAGTAGTATGTTGTTTAATGTCCATGAACTGGTATACTGATTTATTAAAATGTACAATCATTTTGGTTTCTCTGTGTTTGTTGATTTTTTTTTTGTATGTGTCTATTTTAGAGTTAACTTCTCTGGGCTGCTGAGTTGAAAGGATATTGCTTGGTGTTTGAGTAAAAAAATTGTAGATATCTATTAAGTCCATTTGACACATGAGCTAAAATGATTCTGATGTGTTTCTCTTTAGTATTTTTCCAGATGACCTCCCCATAGTAGAGTGTGAATTTGAGTTAATCTGCAGCTTCAAATATGGTAGGATGCTTTTTATAAAATTTTGTGCATCAGAGTTTGGTGCATACATGTTTAGGATTGTAATGTCTTCTTAATTTCCCCTTGATTAGAATAAAGTTCCCTTCTTTATGTCTTCTGGTTAGTTTTGGTGAAGTCTATTTTTCAGGAATTAGGATAGTGACACCCAATTGCTTCCTGGTCCCATTTTCTTGAAAGACTTTATCCATCTGTTCACTTTCAAGGTGAAGTATGTCTTTTCTTAGACAGAAAAATGGTAGATCATATTTCTTAACCCACTCAGCTAGCCCGTGTCTTTCGATTGGGGGAATGAGACATTAATACTGGTAGTTATCATCAACAGGTACGTGCTGGTTGCTATCGGATTTTTTTGGGGGGGGGCTGTTTATTTTCTTAGTTCTGTTTTGTATTTCAGCTTTTTCAGTTTTGTTTCTTTCTGTAGCTTCTTCGCTATGATTATTCTTTTATTCAGCCTGAAATATTGCTTCCAGTAGTCTTTGTAGTGCTGGTTTGGTGTACATGAGTTCTTTTCAGCCCATTTGTATTGTGTGAAAGCTTTTCTTTTTCCTTAAACTGTGACAGATAGTTTTGCTAGGTAAAGTAGTTTAGATTGGCATCTGTGGTCGTTAGAACTTATACTACAATGCTTCAGGTTCTTCTGGCTAAATTAAATGCTTTAAAAGGAAATAATGTTAAAATATTTCATTAAAACTATTTAAAATTTATGTTTCAGTATTTTAAGTGGTCAAGCCAATAAAAATTTTTATAGGTTCCTCCACATAGTGCAACTTGGAAGATAAACTTGATTCTTGTGATGCAATATCCTGACAAGATTCAGTTTATGAGGTTTAGTGTGTGAACATAACTTATCTGGATGAATTTGAAAAACAGTTAGATGCCACTTTATACTGAGTGTTCTGTATAATTAAGGCTTGTTTGAATTAGGTCTCTTTCCTTACAGAAAAAAATGCTTGGCTAGCAAGATAATCTGTGATTTTAATGACTGTTTCTCACAGATTTTAAAAGATGCATATAGCTTGATATCTGTCTGTCTGTCTATCTATCTACCTGGGTGTAGACACTATACTGCAGCTGTGATTCCCTGTTCACTCTTAGATGCTATACTGTGATGGTGCCTTTCTGTTGGAGATCACTGCTTTATTTCTGTGACAATGTTTAATGAATATCTTGTATTCTGTTGGGTGATAGAGTAATTTTGGCTTTTGACTGTGGGTCATATACCATGAACAAATTAAGCATAATTATGGCAATCATAAATGCACATATGAAATATATTCCTTTCCAAACTTCTGCTCTCTTGGAGTATATGTGAAGTACAATTATAAACATGTGAATAAAAATAAAAGTGAATTTCTAGTTAATAGAGACTATTTGAAAACTCCATAATAATAAAATAACCATTCCATATCAATCTAATGAAAGCTCAGGCAAACTAAAGACAACAGACATATCCCAGTCTTCTTCAAGGCTATGAGCATCCATGTTGCATATTTATATGAAATGTTAGGACTGTCATTTCTGCCATGGGTTTTTAAGATATTTCTAAAGAACAGCTTCATCCATGCAAAAGAGAACAATGTCCTGGGGTCAAGGAATATGAGGAGATTTTAGAAACATGTTTCAAGGACCCTGTGAATTGTAGATACCTAGCAGCCTTGGCCATCTTAACTTTCTGTGTGTTACACTAGCATAACCTCACGGAATGCATCTTTGATTGTTCTGGTTGGGCATAATTCTGAATTTTTCAAATTCCTCTCTGGCCTAAGCAGCTATGGCAGTATCTCAAACACTTTTCTCAGAAACCACTTGTATTGATTTGAACGATAATGGACCCCATAGACTTGTATATTTGAAAATTTGGTCCGCAGTTGGTGGAAGTGCTTGGGAAGGATTAGGAGGTGTGGCCTTGTTGGAGGGGGTGGGAAACTGGGGGGCAGGCTTTGAAGTTTCAAAAGCCTGTTCTTTCTCAGTTGGTGCTGTCTCTGTCTCTGTCTCTGTCTCTGTCTCTCTCTCTCTCTCGCTCTCTCTCTCTCTCTCTCTCTCTCTCTCTCTCTCTCTCTCTCCTACTGTTCCAGAGTCATGTCTGCCTGCCTGCCTGCTGCCATGCTCCCCAACATGATGGTCATAGACTATAACCCTCTAGGACCATGAGCCTCAAATTAAATGTTTTCTTTTATAAGTTTCTTTGGTCGTTGTGACTTCTCATAGCAATAGACATTTCACTAAGGCACCACTGAATTGTTCTTTCACTGACTGATCCAGTTTTTTTTTTTCTCACTTCTCCTAGAGAAGCCCTTCAACATTATTTACTTTGTTTTCCTTTTGAGACAGGGTGGCTGTGAGCTTAGGTAGTTGTTGAGCTCACTGTGTAGCCTAAGTTGGCTTGGAACCTACGATTCTTCTTCCACCTCCAGAGTGCTGGGATTGCAGATACGCCCCCATGTCTGCATGTTGTTGTTTTTAATATATGAAAAGCAGGCTCCTTTCTTTCATGGTTGCAGTGATTTAATATACATCTTTCCTTTCTCTGTTTTCTCAAAGGGCAAACATGTTGGAAGGCTTCTGTACTGCTCACATGAGCTTTCTTTTTCATTGGTTTATATTCATTTCTTTATCGTGTATGTGTGTGTGTGTGTGTGTGTGTGTGTGTGTGTGTGTGTGTTTCCTGTGTGCGTGCAGTACTATACATGCTTAGGACCCCATCTGGTGCAGATTCTGCAGGCCATGTGCATGCTGCCTCAATCTATGTGAGTTCATATGTGTGTTGATCATGCTGATTTAGAGGGCCTTGTTTTCATGGTATTCTCTGTCCCCCTTGATTCTTACACTCTCTTTGCCTTTTCTTCTGCTGTGTGCCCTGACCCTAGAAGGGAGGGTTTTGATGGAGATAGTCTATTTAGGGCTGAGTGTTCTGAGGTCTCTCACTCTGTCGGCATAACATCTGGCTATGGGTCTATATATCTGTTTCAGTCTGATGGCAGGAGGATGCTTCCCTGAAGGTGCCTGGGCAAGGCACTAGTTGAAGTATAGCAGACTCTCATTTGTAGTCATTTTATTGCTACATTTTGTGGTAGTTTGTTATATTTAGTTTTACCCCAGGTCCCTGGCTTATCTAGTCTCAGGTTCTTGGTCACTTAAGCAGTGCTGGGCATGGGAGTATGGGTTCCATTTCATGGAGTGGGCCTTAAGTCAAATGAGATGTTGGGTTGGTTATATTTCCACATGCTTTGTGGTGCTGCTGCACTAGTGAATCTTGCAAGCAGGACACAATTATAGATCAAAGAGTGTTTTAGCTAGGTTGGTGTTTAAGTTTCCCCTTTGGTACCTTCCTGCCCCAAAGACACTAGCAAGTAGGGAAAAGGCTCTATGTAGGCAACAGTTTGATTTCTCTGTATTCAATGAGTTATACGGGCATTGTCTTGAGAAATGGAGCCTTGCTTTAAGTTTGTGGAGAGCAAACTATAGTTTTGGCAATAGCCTGGGTTGTTCGGGGGTTCTCATGAAAACCCTTTGTCCAATAACTCAATTAAATATAACCATTGCTGGTACCAGGTACTGGAAGCTTCACTGGCGACAGGAGATGTCCAGCTGGGGTTCTGTCTAATACTGTCTGGCAATTTCATCTAGATTTCCTTCATATGTGTGTATATTTTAGGAAGAGTCTACTGTATTAGGTTTCCATACGACCTCTCAAATGGCTCTTCATTTTAGCTGTCTCTTTCCTTATTCTCTTCCTCCTCCTCCTCATCCTTTTCCTTCCCTCTCTTGACTTGATCGTCCCATTCCAGCACCCCTCCCTATCCATCTATAGCTATTTTATTCTATTTCTCTTCCTTAAGGTGATCTAACTTCCTGACATGTCAGTTCCTTACTCTATACCTAATTTCTGTGGTTCTACAGATTGTAGCTTGGTTATCATTGAGTTAACATCTAACACCCAACTGCAAATGAATACATACCATGTTTGTCTTTCTGACCCCTCTTTTTTTCCAATAGGGATGATATTTTCTAGTTTCATCCAGAATTTCATTATCTCATTAAATTTTTTTTGAGTAATAGCCCATTTTACCACATTTTCTTTATCCATTCTTCTGTTGAGGGACCTCTAGATTGTTTTCAATTTCTGGACATTAAGAATAAAATAACAATAAACATGGTTGAGTAAGTGTCTTGGTGGTTGGACAAAACACCATTTGGGTGGTAGCTGGATCTTGAATTAGATCGATTCCCATCTTCCCGCAGAACCACCACACTAATTTCCATAGTGGCCTTACAAGTTTATACTCCACCAGTATTGTATGAGTGTTCCCCTTGCTCCAAATCCTTGCCAGCATGAGCTATTACTTGTTTTATTGATCTTGTCCATTCTGACAGATGTTAGATTAAATCTCAAAGTAGTTTTGATTTGCATTTCCCTAATGACTAAGTACGTTGAACGTTGAACATTTCTTTAGTTTCTCAGCCATTTGAGTTTTCTCTTTTGAGAATTCTCTGTTTAGATTTGTATCCCACTTTTAATTGGGTTATTTGTTTTTCCTGGCATCTTGTTTTTTGAGTTCTTTATATGTTTTGGATATTAGCCCTCTATGGGATGTGTAGTTGGTAAAAATCTTTCCCCATTCTCTAGACTGCCGCTTTGTCAAAATGATTGTGTCCTTTGCCACATATAAACTTTTCAGTTTTATGAGGTCTCTTTTATTAAGTGTTGGTTTTAGTGCCTGGGCTAATGGTGTTCTGTTCAGAAAGTCTTTTCCTATGCCAATGAGTTCAAGACTATTCCCCATTTTCTCTTCTATCAGGTTCAGAATGTCTGCTTTTATTTTGAGGTCACTGATCCATGTAGACTTGAATTTTGTGCAGGGTGGTAAGTATGGATCTGTTTGGATTCTTCTGCATACAGACATCCAGTTTGACCAGCGCCATTTGTTAAAGATGCCTTTTTTCTTCAGTGTGTATTTCTCGCTTCTTTATTATAAAAACCCTGGTGTACATAGGTGTGTGTGTGTGTGTGTATGTGTGTGTCTAGTTCATCAATTGATTCCATCCATTTCTGTGTCTGTTTTTTGTGCCAATACCTTGCTGTTCTTATTGCCATAGCTTTGTAGTACAACTTGAAATTGAGGCGAGTGATAACTCCAGTAGTGGTTTTATTATTCAGGATTGTTTTATCTGTCTCAGGTTTCTGTGTGTGTTTCCATATGAATTCTTGACTTAAAAAAATGAATAATCCTAGAAGCCTACAAGTAGAACATTATGATAGGCAGATTTGGGCACAGGGGTCCCGCTCAAACTAAGGCACCAGCCAAGGACAATACAGGTGGTAAACCTTAAACCCCTACCCAGATCTAGCCAATGGACAGAACATTCTCCACAGTAGAGTGGAGAGTGGGATATTACTTTCTCCCATACTCTGGTGCCTCACTTTTGACAGTGCCCCCTGGAGGGGGAGACCTGGTGGCACTCAGAAGAAGGACAGCAGGTTACCAAGAAGAGACTTGATACCCTATGAACATATACAGGGGGAGGAAATCCCCCTCAGGAACAGTCATAGGGGAGGGGAGTAAGGGGAAAATGGGAGGGAGGGAAGAATGGGAGGATACAAGGGATGGGATAACCATTGAGATGTAACAAGAATAAATTAATAAAGGAGAAAAAAATAAAAAAATGAATAAGATATCTATGGACTGTTGACTTGAATTTGAATGGAGGGGGGGATCTGCATATTGTGAAAAAAGAAGTTGGTTCTTTGAAAGTCTCCAAGCAGGTCAACATTTTGTCCTATACTGTTGGTATGTATGCCTATAATATAGGACATCACTTATAAAGGAAATATTCATTTTACACACACTAGCCCCAGTTAAAGACCTGAATTCAAGGCAGTAACCTGGCAATGAAACAAAAGGAATCTGGCTGTAAGGCATTTGCAAACAGACAACTTGGGCAAGACAGAAGGTATCTTGGTCATCCTAAGAATAACATGTCAGAAACATTAACTCTTTTCAGAAATGTCTATTCTGTATCTTACAATTTATAATTGTGCAGAAGATCCAAGTAAAATAGTAAATACAAAGAGGCAGATGTGATGGGTGGGGTTCTAGAGGAACCTGGGGAGACTGGGGAGTGGATATGACCAAAAAGCACTGTGTACAGGTATGGCGTTTTGAATAAAAGAAAAGTAAAACAGGACCCCATTGAGTCACTGCCTCACTTTAAATTGTGGACTATGTAAGATTTCTGAGAATTCGTGAGAGCAAAAGGTTGGAAAGCATTACACAATGCTGCTTTGTTTTCCTCATTTATTATTATCGGTAATTACTGTTATGATCTTACTAGGATTGAGCCTAAAGCCTGCGCCTGACAGCAAGAGCTGTTCCTCATTGTGACAGCTTGCTCTCCAAGCCCACAGTCTGCCTGATAATTAGAACTTCTACTCAGTGTTCTTTACACCTCACCACATCAATGAATAGAAGTCTGTATCATCTGTTGAAAATGACTTTATTTTTAAATGCTTATTTTATTGTGATAGAATATTTAAAGTGGGATCTACTCTCATAACAAGTTTCTAAGTATACTATATAGTTGCTGGTTATAGGCCTGCATTGTACAGTACACTCCCAGCACTCTTCATCTTTTTTCTTCAGAGAAATACTTTTAATGTCATATGAAAAAAATCCCAGATGAAAATATTGTTTCTTATATTGTATATGCTAAGGCACATTAAAAATACCTAAAATGGGGCCAGAGATATGGCTCAGATGTTATGGACACTGACTGCTCTTCCTGAAGTCCTGAGTTCAGTTCCCAGCAACCACATGGTGGCTCACAACCCTCTGTAATGTGAACTGATGCCCTTTTCTGGCCTGCAGGTGTACATGTAGACAGAGCGCTGTATAATAAATAAATAAATCCTCTAAAACTGTATATAAAAGGCATAAAATAAGTTCCAAATGTTAACACTGACCTTTTCCTGTTGTTTTATATATTTTTGTTTTTAAAATTATATTTCTTTTTAAATATGCATTTATATTAATACACATAAAAATGAACTACATACAGCAAGAAGATCCACGAAACAATCAGAAATTATACAAATGCTACATTCATAGTGATTTGGCTATTTGTATTTGGCAACCTTGAAGAAAACACTATTCATCTTTTAAGAATTTAATTTATTCGTGTGTGTGTGTGCGCGCGTGTGCGCACTCGTGCACAAGTATGTGGATGCACCACCCCCTCTCACACAGACACACACACACACACACACACACACACACACACACACACACACTCACTTTTATCATGTGGGCTTCAAGTATTGCATTCGGATCACCAGGCTCAATGGCCTTTAGCTGCTGAGCCATCTAGCTGACCCCAATTATTCATTTTACTAGTCTGAAACCTTATGTATACTAACCAGTGCCAGTAATTCCTCTTTTCCTCCTTGCTTCAGCTCCTGAACACTGTGGCTCCATTCTATGATTCTCTGAGGTTGGCTGTTTTAGATATTTCATATGTGGACTCAGGAAGCATCTGTCTTCCTGTGATTGGCTTATATGACTTGGCATGTCATAAAGATTCATCCATATTGCACCATGTAGCAGACTTTGAGGTCAAATAGTATCCCACAGTGTGCGTATTCCACATTCACCTGTCAGTACATAATTAGACACTTCCTTCAACTTGACCTTTGTACATAGTGTGACACAAAGACCCAGGAGTGGTTATATCTCTTCAAGATCCCATTTTTTTCATTTGTTTTGCTAGATGCCCAGGAATAGACTCACTAGATCATACGGTAATTCTGTTTGTAATTTCTTAAGGAACTCATGATTTTCCAAAGTGGTTGTACCATTTTTCTGTTCCCACTAATAGTTTGTGACTGTTTCAATTTCTCAGCATACTTTTTGACACTTGCCCTTTAAAAAATATCCACCACTCCAACAGATGCTAAAAGATTTTTCATTGTGATTTTTATTTTGACCTTTGGCATGACTAGTGATGTTGAACATGTCTTCATGTGCCTCCTGGGCCATTTATATTCCTTCTCTGGACAAATATGTTTTGAATTCCTTCACCTAGTTCTGAGTTTTTGCTGTTGAGGTGTGAGAGTTCCTTGTGTATTTTGGAGAGTAGTTCTCATGACACAAGTGGTTTGGAAATATATCCTTCATTTTTACATCTGAAATGTAGAACACGGATGAGCACTGTAAGCTCAAGCCTCTGACCATCGGAGCGATACCTGAATTTTAACATCCTTTTGACGACACGGCCACTATTTAACCTCTCAGCATCTCAGGTTATTTATCATCAAAATAACAATAATGCTGGTAACTCATGGGGTTTTGTAAGGATGAAGTGAATGAACATACATAAAGTCCTCACATTTCCTGGTGAACTTACTCTAAAGATTCATTATTGTTATGTTTGCATGTTATTCAATACTTTACTCCTTTCTTCAATTACGTAATAAAATGTTCGGGTTACTTTTTAAAAAACCATCTTTTCTTTATTAATTTGATAGAATATCATCTTAATAGCTTGTCTTTCTTATAAGGTCTACATACTTTATTTTATATTTCTTTGCCCATAGAGGGTCTTACCATTTAGGTAATAAAATATCCATCCTTTAATACTTCTGAAAGAGAAGAAGTCTTTTTCTTCAAGGGTCTCTACAAAAAGCGGCCTGTGTTAATGGTTTTATTTCTTATATTTAAGTCTTTACTCAACTTGAATTGAATGGTAACAGTAATGTAAGACCTACAGTACTTTCACTTTTGACCATAGAAATAATTTTGAGCATGATTTTTTTTTTTCTTCAGCAAGGTCTTAGTTTGGGGTTTTTTTATTTTGAAAATTGGAAGAAAACTTTACTTTCCCTCTACTTCTCATTCTCATTTCTGTCCACCCTTTTCACCCCCTGGAAATCCCCTGCTCCTAAGATTGCTACGAAAGTCTGACAGCTTTTCCCCTTCTCAGGGATCAAGTTGTTCCCACCATATCAGGTTTTACTGCAAAACAATTGGTTTTAAATGTTGTGTTTTCTACACGATTAAAAATGTTTCCACGTAACATTCCATACTGTGAGCCTTATTTAAATGCTACTAAAAGAATTCCAACCAAGATGAATAAATAGATTCTATTTTTCTTTTGAAATCCCTCGATATGCTGGACATGGTGCTGCAGGCCTTTCATCCCAGTGCTCTGCAGGTGGAAACAGATGGATCTCTCTGAATTTAAGGCCAGCCTGGTGTGGTGAGTTTTAGGACATCCAGGTCTACAAAGTGAGAAGCCCAAGCCCACAAAACAACACAAGAGAAAATGAAATCAAACCAAACCAAACAAAACAAAAAAACAAAACAACCCTTCAATTCAAGCTTGTCCTGGCCAGTGGAAATATATCATTATCAACACCTTTAACAATGTTCATTAAATGAAAAAGTGTCTACCAATGATATGGATATGACCTATTTGTTGTTAAAAAAATGTCGTTAGTGTTGTATTTGAATTCTTTGTGCACACCACAGACCCACCTGGCCTCATCTTACCTACCTGTCATGTTTTCAGTATAGTGTTAGGCACACAGGCATAGCAATGGGAAGAAACACACTCCCCTGTCCTTACAGAGTTGTGCCTCTGACACTTGTAGCAGGAGACTCTTGAATATATCCGAGGAAACTGTAGGAGTAGAAAATTTTATGATATACAATATGAAGCTTGACATAACTCTTCCACAAGACTCCCTGGGTTCTGTGGCATGTTATTAAGAATAACCAGTTACTCTTTTAGGAGTGAAATCTTGAAATGAGTTCACATATGCTTAGGACAAGCCACAGTTGATAGAAGTCGTTACTTTAACATTCTAAGCAATATAGGAATAGAACTGCATTTAACTCACAAGGCAAGCAGTTCATAGAGGATAAGTGATAAATGGTGAAGCAAGGTATAAAAATCTCATTTGGAAGCTGGGAGCGGAGGCCCACACCTGTACTCCCAGCACTCGGGGAGACAGAGGCAGGCAAATCTCTGTGAGTTCGAGGCCAGCCTGCTCTACAAAGCAAGTCCATGACAGCCAATGCAACACAGAGAAACTCTGTTTTGAAAAACAGCAGTAACAAAAATTCATTTAGAATATAAAATTGATTGTAAGTATACTTTCTAAGTTAGACTACTCATAGTGAAATCAGGGATTCCTCCATTTGTCCACTAGATGTCAGGACTGCTCCATACAAGAAGCTTCAGATGGGGGAGGGGGTCAACTGACCGTGTAGTCCATCCAGCACTTTCTGTTTTCCACAAACGAAAAGCAAGCAAACAAACAAGCTAACTGAAACAAACCAACAAAGGCCCAACCAGCTTACAAATACAGGCTGCCCAGGCAAGGGGTAGACCATACACGGAAGACCGCAGAATTAACCTCCCAGGCACGGTCCCTAAGGGTGCAGAAGTAAATTCTAACTGTGCCTGTATTGGTAGGAAGGCCACAGTGGTAAGTCTCTCCTTTTATTATTATGTTCTATGCTTCCACATGCGTGATATTGCTTTCCACAGTGGCTCCCGAGCTTCATGGCCTCACAGTTCACTGGGGACTGGTGGGTCCTCTCCAATGGCCCTCCTTGTCCTGCGTTCACTTGTTGGCCCTCTCTCTGATGGTAGAGCATTTATGTGCAAAGGGCAGTGGGTCACAATCCCAAGACTAAGACTCACGTTCCAGAAGGTCTCGAGCAGAGATGGCTACTAAAGGTGGCTGGGCCTCAGACCCCTCCCTCCCTCTCGGTAGCCCTTCCAGAATGCTGGTGCGGAAGATCTGCCGAGAACGGCTCATGGTTGTCTCTGTCTATTTGTACAGTGACCTGATACGAAGACTCTTGTGTTGGAAAGCAGTTCAGCACATCATAGTTACGTAACTGTACAAGCAGAGGGATGGAAAGGACAAATAAAAGAGGGAGTTGGGTGTGCTCTGACTCCAGAGGGAAAGGCGAGATCAGAGCAAGTGGGGAGCCTTCTCCTCCCTTTAGTTTGGTTTCACGGCTTCAGGAGGATTGGCGACTGTGCTCTCGTCCCGCTCACAACAGCTTTCAGAAAGGTTTTTTTTTTTTTTTTTTTTTGGTAAAAATGGGAACAAAAAGACCAAGGATGAGATACAAAAAAGGAAAGTCTAGTGAGGAAAAGGATTTACTTCAATAACTCCCCAAATCCTACCCCAAGTGCCAGGATCATCTCAAATGCTGCGCAGCCGTGAGCATGCGAGTGAGCGAGCCGGGTACTAACAACTGTGGTGCAGGGACCATGATTCATATGGAAGGCAGCATAATTACTGTGAAGATGAGATTGGATTTCTAAACGAAGAAAGAACATTCTAGCCCTTTCTTGGCTACGGATAAACACAATTGATTTATGATTAATACGAGGGGCCTGCTTATCTGGGAAATATATTGTATTTCATGTAGAATAGGCTCAGAGGCATTTTTTACATTTCTACGTGAAACCCGATCTATGCACAAGCCGGGAAGCCAGAAGGAAGAACGGCCGGAGGTCGTGATAGATGGGTGCACCACACTAGGCGTGCCAGTGCACCGCGCATCTGATGCCCGCCAGGAGCGAGACTACCGTGTGCCCCAGCCTGAAAAGCTGAGAAGCATAGATTTATATAGACACGTACCTATTTTTTTAAAAGTAAAAATCGATTTATTTGACAAAATGAGCACCCCTTTTCTTCAGAGGATACTGAGAATATTTCCCTAGGTCCTGCCTTTTGAGGAGATAGCATCGCAACAGTAGCCTTCAGCACACTGAGGTCTCAGGTGTTGGGAGATTTCCCATCAACAGCGTGTTTGAATGTTGGGAAGACATTTTGTTAGAGATAGTTCAAAGGCAAAATCTCCATGCTCTCCTAGAGTCTTTGAGGCTGCGTTGGGCTGACAAATCAGCTTGCTTCAATGGGGCCAATTCATTGCTCTGGTCTTGGCAAGGTGGGTAGTGGGTAAGATCAGAATCTGTCAGAGTTCCTGAGTTTGAGTCCCAACATGATCAGGTATCAGCCAAGGGACTGAAAACAACGTAGTTAACCTCTCTGTTTCCTTGGTTTCTTACTGTGATTCATTTGTTTTTAAAGTTCCTGTAACAGTGCTATTTGCCTGAGAAACAGTAGCTGTGCTTTTGGGTTTTATTTTATGCATATGAGCATTTTGCCTGAAGATACACACACACACACACACACACACACACACACACACACACACACATACATACACACACACACACACACACACACACACACACACACACACACACATATATATATATACATATATATTATGCATGTACTATATGTGTACCTGGTGCCCATAGAGGTCAGAAGAGGGCATTAGGTTCCTGGGATCTGGAGCTATAGACGGCTGTGACCCACCATGTGCGTGCTGGGTACCAAGTACAGGTCTTGGTAAGAACAGTGAGTGCTCTTAGCTGCTGAGTTGTCTCTCTAGACATCTACTTTTGGATATTTTCAACAGCTCTTGATAAACAGAAGACACAGGAGAAACCTTTTGACCATTTATTTAAAATCTCTTATTCTAAAGATTAAATAACAAATGGTTGGCTGGGTGTGATGACATGTGCCTATATTTCTGGCACTAAAGAGGGTGACCAGGAACATCTCAAGTTAAAGCTCTTTCTGGTCGATAGAGAGGGAGAGCAAGAGATTGATTTTTTTTTTATTGAAGATAGTTAAAATGACTGTTATTCAAAATCAGTTTCTATAAAATTTAGAGTGTTTTTCCTCCACCAAACCGCTCTTTCTTCTATAACTAAGCATATGGAAGAATTGGTAAATTTCTAGCCCAAGGGGCATGTCCCACGAAAGCCTTCACTTACCAGGAAACTGGGACAGAGTAGGGGACATCCTATTGGGACTCTAGATGAGAGAAGCATGGGAGAATAGCAAAGTAGAAGGATCCAGAGGGTCCTAGAAACCTACAAGAAGAACATTATGATAGGCAGATTTGGGCCCAGGGGTCCCGCTCAAACTATGGCACCAGCCAAGGACAATACAGGTGGTAAACTTTAAACCCCTACCCAGATCTAGCCAATGGACAGGACATTCTCCACAGTTGAGTGGAGAGTGGGGTATGACTTTCACACGTACTCTGGTGCCTCATATTTGACCACGTCCCCTGGAGGGGGAGACCTGATGGCACTCAGAGGAAGGACAGCAGGCTACCAAGAAGAGACTTGATACCCTATGAACATATAAAGGGGGAGGAAGTCCCCCTTAGGCACAGTCATAGGGGAGGGGAGTAAGAGGAAAATGGGAGGGAGGGAAGAATGGGAGGATACAAGGGATGGGATAACCATTGAGAAGTAACAAGAATAAATTAGTAAAAAAAATGGTTACTGCAGTAAGCACCAAAGGAACATTAAGAACTAACGTAGAATGAGGTGGGACTTGAGAGGCTGGGGTCTGGTGGAAGGTCCCTTTCTGAGGACTAAGGTGGGGTGAGAGGAAGAGGGAGGGAGGGTGGGGCTGACTAGGAGGAGACAGGGGAGGGGCAACAATTGGAATACTTAGTGAATAAACTAAAAAATATATTTAAGAAAAAAACCAAAAAAATAGATGAGATATATAATTCAAGACAATTGTATTTTAGTGTCTACCATAGCTGTTTTAGTGGCATTAATAACAAATGCCTCAGATGAGACAGGCTTGTTCACTTCTGTGTGAAAAGAAATACAGAAAAGAGTGTTCAGGCTTTTCTGATGTCTATTATGGTCAGCAGAGTCCTAGGCGCTTTCTACTACCCAGTCTCACCATTTTGTGAATGGCTTTTATCTTCAAAGTCACCTTGCCTGCTATGAAAACAGCTGGGAGTCATGCTCTGCCTTCTAGAGTGTAGGAAGGAGGAAGGGAGAAAGACCAAAGGTGTGTGTGTGTGTCTCTGTGTGTGTACATGTATGCATGTGTGCATGGTGTGTGTACATGAGTGCATGTGTGTACATGCATGTGTGCATGGTGTGTATGTGTGTACATGTATGCATATGTGTGTCATACGTGCATGGTGTGTGTGTGTGTGTGTGTGTGTGTGTGTGTGTGTGTGTGTGTGGTGGTTGATGTGTGGTGCTTATGATGTGTGTGTAGAGTGTGTGTAGTTTGTAATGTGTTTGTGTGATGAGTGAATAGTGGTCTTTCAATAATCTTCTAGCAGTCAGTCCTCCATCATTTTCAACACTTGGAGCTCATCAGCCAGAACTTAATCATATGTCACACAGTGTAAGAAGGCAGTGTGTTTTGACAAATTGAAAGAATTTTGGGGGTTGTTAAGGAAAGAGGGATATTGGATATGGGATGCTATCTAACTATCTCTGCTACAAGTAAAGTAGGGCTCCACTTTTCACACCCCATTTATCTTCACATTTCCTTTTCTCCTGTCTTGAATTCATGGCAGACTTGGCCTAAGACAAGCCGTACATTCTTCTCGAAAAAAGCAAATTTTTCCTTCTAAAAGGATGCTGTTATCTCTCTATGCATTATAGCTTGTTGGAAAAAGTCAATTCACTGTGGATTAAAAAGAAAAGATAAAGCTGCTCTAAATGATGGTGGTGCTTCACAGGACTCAAAAGTAAGAATGAATGAGTTCCACGGAAGGCCGAGGGCTGTGACCATGTTGGACACACAAGCAGCCTGCCTTATCTGGTCATCACTGCTTATTTCTGCACAGATGTCTTCTTTCCATTTCAAGATCTGTTTTCTTTGCATTCAGGGTCATCTCCAACAGCGAGAGGTAGCATAGGAATCTGCCCTCCAGGTCACCCCCCAAAATGAGGGGTAGTATAGGGATGTGCACTGAGGTAGTGTCACCCCAATAGTGAGGGGTGGTGCAGGGGCACCCATCCGGATTTTCTGAGTCACACATCCGTCTTCTTCTGATAGCACTAGAATCTATTCTTATTGCTTCTCCACTATCTCAATTACAGCGACTCTTATTGTGCCTGACTGAAAAACTGCCCAGAAGACTTGACTTTCAAGTCCCCCCTAAAGAAGAGCTTTGGGGTCTGTGACTTTGCTTGGCCTCACATACTGACCAGACTTCCATCTCGAGTTATTCTCTTGCGGAGCCATGCATTCGCACTCACTGATCCAGGTGTTGCAACTACTCTGTGACCCTGTGACTCCAAACACATGCCTTGCTTCTAGAACATGCTTCTGAGCGCCACACACTACCTTTCACTACCTTTTTCTATGATTCTTCCTTTTCTGTTGCATGAGTCTTAGAGCCCATAGCAGTTTCAGATACATCTTCTGTAGGTTCACTGCTGCGTGAAAGACTTCTCCCGCTGGCTGCTGGGTTTTCCTCTTATTAGCCAGGCGATGATCTTTCAGTTATGTGACCTGTTCTTCAGGTACTTGGGATGGATGCCTTCAAAAAGGGACCACCAAGAAGTGCTCTGAGAAGACATCATGAGTTCCCATCAGTAAA
The DNA here is from genome assembly GCF_964271855.1 of Acomys minous. NCBI lineage: Eukaryota > Metazoa > Chordata > Mammalia > Rodentia > Muridae > Acomys > Acomys minous. The sequence goes on from NC_140496.1 coordinate 83,429,137, forward strand.
TGTAGAGATGGCTTCTTGGGCACACAGAATTGCACCGAATAGAACAAACTCACCAATGACTTCATAGTCTGCGGCCTTATCTTTCTTCTGTCCTTCACTGTTTTTTTGTTTTTTGTTTTTTGTTTTTTGAGTCTCTGTTTTAACACCTATCAAGTATGGGACACTAATAGTCATAGTCATAGATCTTCAAGGGTGAGATAGTGTAATCAATACGAATAAGGTTTTGTTACCCCTAACATAGCTAGCATGCAGGGGAGGAGGGTTACACGTGTATATTCCATGGGCCCCATGAGTGTTGAGGTCTCTTTTGGTTCTTCTTGCTCATTCATTCAGCTAATATTTATTGGCACCAACTATAACAGGTGTTGTTCTAAACATTTGAGACATATGTGTAAAGGAGACTCAGACCCATTTCAATGAGTCTTCAGAATAATGATGCATGAATGACGTAGAGGCCTGTAACTTTGAAACATACATACATAGCTGTTGTTATTGTTGTTGTTTTTAGAGGTAAATCATTCAAACTAGTTAGGCAACTATATATTTTATTGTGTGTGAAAAACATTTTATTAAATTGTTAACATGAAATTAATGTGTTTTTTCAAACTCTTTTCTTGGTATGAAACAGCCCCAGATCTTTCTATGAAAGAAAATTTTATAAAAATTTACAGGGAAGTTAGCAGGATCAGGCACCTTCTGAGATACAGAGGCATTCCTTTATTTATAGTGGAGAAATCATCATATAAACAGGTTATCAAGCAAAATGCTCTTGGGAATGCAGAGAATACACCTACCCTACCATATGTCATATTTTTGCATCACGTATTGCTTAGAGAGTGTCTGTAATTTTCCCCTGTGATTGCGTAGGCAGTTGGGCCCCACCTCTCTGCTCATAACCATAATTGTGAGAAATGTCTCACTGCATGTTGTAGTCAAAGCTCAAAGTGCAATTTCTACTAAATGCATATTCTAGAAAGTTCTCAACTAGGAATTTAATTTTGTGGATATTTTACTAAAGATGAATGGATAGATGACTCATAAGAACCAACTTGAGACATGCCAAGGAAAACTCATTTGGGGACACGTCTCTAAATCTGGTTCCACTTTTGAATAATGGTTTAGTTGACACAGCCTTTGGAATTTCTACTTAATTTACATCAGAACATTCTTGGTTAAGACATGTGTGGAGCTCACCTCAATGAAACTTTGGTGACAGATTTCCATTCAAAATTTCCTTATGAATTTCATCAAATAATCTCTCTATAGAGTTCTAGTCTGTGCTGCTTCCCTCAGCTCTCAACCAAATACTCCATGGATTCGGGGCATCACAAATTCTTTGTTTCTGGATAAATTTTATTTGAACTGTGATCCCTGAGATGTTCTGGAGGGTGCCACCCGTGAGCATCACTTTGACAGGCACTGGTGGAGATGCTGAACCATGCATTAAATCATTCATCGTTTTCAGATCCAGATGTAAACAGTATTACGCAATTCCACCAGCTCTAATACTATTTGCTTAGGCCTCTGAATAGAGCTTTGACTAGAGACAAAGGCAAATTAGCCTTCTGATTTTGGCCTGATATTGTATATATACAATAAGAAAGTTTCCTTTCATGTTTTACATTGCTCAACCATCATTGCAATTTAGCAAGTTACAATATAAGTATACTTTTTAGTACTGTGTATGCAGAGTCGTAAGATGTCTGGAGCCAATGTGAAAATTATTTCAACTTGATATCCAAGCTCCCTCTCCCTGAGACAGTAATTTTTAGCAGACTGGCACAGAGACTTTTGTGTCTTCCATGATTTTAATTCTTGCTGTTCATACCTTTGGTTAATGCTTCTGACTTGTGTGTATTATGATCTGCTTCTAGTCATATAATTAAGGTGACCAGATGTAAAGGATCATGTCTATGTGATTATGTTATAGAAGATTTCATTGCATGTCTGGCAAGAATATTCTCCTCTTTTGAGTTTCATGAAGAACGATGCTATGCTGTGAGGTTCTGGTGTAGAGAAGGCCATGTGTCAGGAAGGTGAGATTGGTTCCAGATCAAGAGCCATCAGAACATTAGCTAAGGGCAGCCAGTTGCTTATCTAAGGTACTTCTTAGTAAATTGTAGATGTGTGAATGTAGGCCAGATCTTACGAGGGCTCAGAGAGTTGGTGGTTCCCAATTAATAGCATGATTTTCATAAACTATATATGAAAATGTGAGCTAACTGTATACAAATTTATTTCTCTTGGAGCTTGTACTTGTGCTGAAGTTGTAATGAAAAGTTCATGCATTTGGCTGACTGATACTAGCCCCACAACAGCAATGAGTACATAGACACAACAAATTGGACTCAATTGATTATTTAAAAAAAATTAAAAGGATATAAAGTTGGGAGGGGTGGATTTTGGAGGATTTAGGTGGACAAATGGGATATGTATATCTCAAAGACTTGTCAGTTTTTATTAATGTCTATTAAAGAGGACAACGCCATTTAATATAATGCTTCATAGTTTGCCCCCAACCTAATTTCTGTTTGTTTCTTCTTAAATATGCATTTTATAGGATGTAACTCAGAAAAAAAATTCTAAGTGTAAAGGTTAAAGAAAAATAGGGTTTCATTTAGATGGAATTTGATCTTACATTGTTTTCTTTTACTTTTTGTTTTGTTTTGTTTTGTTTTTGTTTTTGCCTTGTTTTGAGACAGGGCTTCTCTGTGTAGCCTTGGCTTCACTGGACTCACTTTGTAGACCAGGCTGGCCTTGAACTCATGGGAGAGTGTCCTGCCTCTGCTTCCCTGAGTGCTGGGATTAAAGGTGTGTACCATCTCACTGGGCTTCTTTTACTGTATTTTGACAAAAGATCTATAAGTGAATAGTTTTTTTTTCAGTTAATTATCCAGTAGCTTTTAAATTTGTGTAACTCCTCATCTCTTGTTTTTCTCAAGAGGTTGGAATATTTGAAAAAAAAAAAACACCCAATAGTAGTTGGAAAAGTATCAGATACAAAATTAGATTAAAAAACTTCTCATGTAAATAATAAGTTTCCATATAATATATGTAAGATTTTTTTCCTTCAAAAGAATTATTTCAAAACAATACATTTTCCTTTTCTTTCCACAGAGCACACTAGCACTAAGCAACTTACAAAAGGAAAGAAATGGAGAGAGCGTTGTTCTCTGAAGATAAGATCAGTATTGAACCAAATTACATATTATTTTCATGACTAAATTTAGGTAACTAAAATGGCTGTGGTTTGAAACTGTAAAAATGTGTGCATTCATGTGAGGACACTGTTGTGACTGAGTGTCACCCATGGGCCTCCTAATGGTCTTCCCACCAGTGATGCCATGAGACCAACCATACAATATTTCAGCTTAAGTGTGGTAAATGTATCTGCATGTCAAAAGGGCACAGTGAAGAACAGTAACTGTTAAGGTAATGTGAATGTGACTGAGATAAATACTGGATCAATACACATGGCTGCTTTACCCTCTGTATTGGGAGAGCAGGGAGCAGATAGATTACGCTCATCCACAGGGAAGGGGGGGGGGCACATATGGACATTTAGCTGTCTGCTTATGGGTCCTGAGGAAGAAGACAACAGAGGGAATGTAGCAGGAGAAGTAACAGTAATAAGTGGTCGGAAGAACTGATTGGGAGGAAAGATTAGCTAAGTGTGCTGTGTGAAGATTAAGTGGGGCCTGAAAATGTGCTGTGCTTATTTGTGGAGCCTCAATGAAGAGAAGACATATTGATCACAGTTCTCAAGGCAGGTAGATTTTATCTTTTCACTGAAGAAGATACACTGATTACAAACATATATGTAAAAAGATGCTCTGTGTTGTGTGTCATTAGAGGATTGCGAATCAATACATCAGTGAGGCACAAAACACACCATCTGATGATACATGTGATTACAAGGAGACACCTTTTAATATTATTTTTCATGGGAATATTAGTTTTGACAATTCTGTAAGTATTAAATGATTTTATAAAATGAATATGACAGTAAAAACTTCTTAAAATTATATTTCAGTTAAAAATTGTAAGAATTTAATTATAAATCTTTACTCTTGTTAGTCATAGAGTGTTAGAAATTATTAAATAGTTTAGGAGAGAGAGAGAGAGAGAGAGAGAGAGAGAGAGAGAGAGAGAGAGAGAGAGAGAGAGAGAGGATCTAAGACAGCAATTCTTGAAGTTTTGATCTCAGGACCCCCTTCCACTCTTGAAAAGTATTTTTTTCCAAAGTGAATTTGCTTATATGGGCTATAACTACTGATATTTATCATGTAAGAAATTAATGGGATAATGATTTTGACATTATTAATTACTTCACTAAAAATAAGAGTAATCCCATTTACATGTTAAAATATGAAACATGTTTTTAATGAAAACGTTGCTCCCAAGGAGATGGGTGCATTGTTTTACATTCTCCCAACCCCTTTAATGTCTGGCGTAATAGGATACAGCTGGGTTTATCCATGCACACACTCTACTGCTGTGTGCTTTTGGGGAGTGACGTATGTGTAGAACATTCATCCTCACACAGTCATGCACTTGGAAAAGAGGGTATTTTAAGTCTTCCTGTATAGTTGTGGGATCCTTTGTGATCCATACTAAAATTTGACAAGTTGTAGCTGTTTTGTAATGTGGAACTAGTGTCATGCTAATGAGCCTTCTGTATTCTGTTGCATTAAAGTCCTCTGTATTGTTTTGCATTTTTATGAATCTTTTGTGAGTTTTGTAACATATGCTGGTCATTGAGAATTATGACCCATCTCATTATATGTTAGATTTTCAGATTCATGTTTTCTATTTTATTTCTATCTAGCTATCATCTATCTTTTATCTATAATATATCTAAATATCTATCTATCTATCTATCTTCTATCCATGTATTTATAATCTATCTATCATATCTAATCTGTCATCTATCTGTCTATCTATCTATCTATCTATCTATCTATCTATCTATCATCTAATCTATCATGGTCAGATCCTCTGAAGACTGATTCATTGAATTACAAGTCAAAAGTTTACATTTTCTATATTACTAGATCTCCTCCGGGAGTCTTTTAGCTTTGGAAAGCTGTCTGGCCTTCAGTGGTGGCTATGTGTGTTTTCCAAAAACTTGAAATTCTTCACAATGCTTGACTATCATCATGGATGACTGTGGTTGGTTGTTAAGTTGACTGGACTAAGAGGCTTCTAAGAAATCTGTAAAGTATACTTGTGCATGCATCTATGATGTTTTTGGAGAATCTAGCATGTGTGTCAGTAAATTGAGCTGCAAAGAAATGCCCTGAATATGAATAGTATCTTCAATAAAGTGGGAGCTAGAATTTTTTCCTGGAAAAACCTTGAAGCTTGAATGTGTGTGCAGCTTAATTCTTCTTGTAGGACCATGTTTCTGCTTCTGCCTTTGCTACTTCAGTCTCCAAGTCTTAGCCTTGAACATGAGTCACTAAGCAACTTCTAGGGAGCTTCAAAGCCCTCAGCTGGGTCATTTGCTTTATTGTTTGGAGAATTCCAGCTTCTTGGTCTGAGCATCTGCTGGTTCTGAGGCTCTCTGCAGGCTGCCAGTCATTGTGGGGCTACCCAGCCTTTCATATTTATGTACTTAGTTTATTAGTTATTCCTTTCGATAACTGAGTAATACAGCCACACTTTCTGGGAGTGACTGGTTAGCTCTGTGTGTTTTCTAGGAAATACTTTCCAAATCTCAGGATAAATAGTCAGCTTGTCAGTCATCTTTTCAATAGGCAAGATGATGTTCCATGGAATATCTAGCTAGTGAGCCCTCAGCTTAGGCATGAATGCCTTTCCGTAGTCACCATGCTGTTGCCTAGACAAAACTCTCTTTGCATCCTTTCCATTTTCTTGCACAGAATGTTAAAGAGACATATACTTATGGCTCGAGAGTTAATGCCATCAATGGTTTACAGACTCCTCAAGTGGGGTTGACCAGGTCCTGTCATCCCTGCTGCGTGTGCTCAGAGGCGTAGAATGTAGTGGCTGCCAGCACATTTGTTGCCATTTCTCTAAATGATGCCCAATCACCACAAATTGCTATCCACCACCACCACAAATGTTAAAACAGTGAAATAGTTTATTACCCCTTTAAGCATAATTTTGCAAATTGATCTTGTGGCCTCTGAACTCCTACATGCAGAAAACTTATCAGTGGGTTATTGGGACTTCAATTGTAGGCTGTTGCTCTTCACTCTCATCTTTTGGTCACTGCACCATGCTCCTATGTGGAAAATAGTAGTGAATGGCATTGTGGAGTGAACCATACCTTACAATGCATTTGCCACATTGAGAGCTGTACCCAAGTGTTCATCAGCCCATTCTATCAGTAAGACACACGGTAAAGCAACAGCATGGGTGAGAATGTTTAAATGGTCCCAGCTAAGTCAGGAGGAGGCAGAGGGAGAATATACAGCATCATTGCATGCAGCTGTCTCAGAGACCTTTCATTTAATGGGCTTTGGATTGTAAACAAACAAACAAACAAACAAACAAAAAAGAATTTATAGTTTGAAGCATCCAAACTTCCTAATGTGGTCATGAAGCCAAGCCTCTGTTTTTCAGATTTAAGAATTTTCTCTCCTATGTTTTTATAGATGTTACAGCACTATTCATTTAGTTTAACTCCAAGAATCCAAAGTGATAGAATTTACTTTTTTTCCCCCATAAAAAATTGTACAACTCATCAATGAAGGGCCCATCAGTGTTTCACGGTGTCATGGCAATTGTACTTTTTCGGCTGCAGGTGATGATGGGCTTTGGGTGGACCTCTTATTGCTGGGTAGGTTATTCTGTAAGTGTTCCTGAAGTTACTCAGGGAGTAAGAGCAGTGGCTTTGATCTAGCAAGATGGAACGCTCCTCAGAGAGAAGGGAGGCCCTCCCTAGGGGAATTGCCAGTACTCCCTTAGAGGTGGAGCATGAGGTGGGAAACAGTAAACCCTGGCAGTATAAACATATTCAGACATCTTAGTGTAACCTTAGACTGAGTTAGCTTAAATGAAGCTTCAATGAAACACTACTTAAGTAGAACTTGGCTTCCAATTTAGGATAGTTTAAAGGGTTAAATGCACCTAGGGTGTGGAAATTAGTTGAATTATTTTAAAGGTAACAAGACCTCATCCTTTCAACACCGAAATGCGGTGTTGTTCCTGCTAGCCTAACTTGTCTTTTTCATACACAGAACAACACAGTTTGGCATGGGATAGCTTATTTTAGTTTTAAATAAATTAAAAAAAAAACTAACCTTTTTTCCCCCTGTTTCCTACTCCCACTGGAATACTTTCCCCCAACCATGGCCCATCTTTAATGTGCATAATGCATAACGTGGTATAAGAAGCTGTCGAGAACAATTAGATCAAATTAAAAATATCCAGCAGAAAGTATTCGTCATATGGTTTGCAAAGTTTGTGGCTTCATCCGAAGTAAGTGTAAAACTAAAACAGAAGTTCTTGGCCCCTTACTGCTGATTCCCGCCCATATGATGATACGGACTTCTAAAGTCTGCCGTTTGGCTGGAATTCTATCTTCTATGCATATTGAATTCATTTTCTTGGCATTTCGCTGATTATTCCACTACCTTTTTTGTTTTAAAAGGGAGCCTAGAAGATGACTTTTACTTTCCTTTCTAGAATAAATTTTAGCGTTCTTCCATCTGGTGATCAATCTTCACTGCTGCAGTTTTCAGAGTCTTGTCCTCTCAGGAGATCGCCCTGGAGGTGTCTCCAGTCGCCTGTTATGCTAGCTGAGCATCCAAGAGCTGGAATTCAAGTGTGCAAGGCACCAAATCCAAGGCAATTCTTTGACTATTGGACTATGGCGTTTGGACTTTAAGAGATGTTGATGCATTCATTTGCTTGCTTCCTCGCTGACTGACGTACAATGCTTAGTATACGGATACTTTTATATTGATATAGGAAGAAAACAAGATGGAAAGAAGGCTATGATAGAATGTGCTAAGCATACAGAATTTTAGAAGCTGGAAGCCTGGATCCTTCATTTTCACCAGGAAGACAATAATTCTTTTGTTTATCTGTGTCTCCTACTTCCAGGGTTCCCCCTACCCTGCTGCCTCTGCCATCTCTAATGCACAAAGTTCATGATGTGGTGAGAGGTGGCACTTAGCTGGAAACCTGCTTCAGACGGCTCTTCTGATATGAGAATGTATAGCCCAGCAGTTCTAAGCAGCATGGACAATGTCACATGGTGTCAGCAGGCAGACTCTAACAGAGTACTTTCAATTAAAAAAAAAAAAAAGAAAGTAAGTACTTTTAGAGTAACTGGAAACAAAGCCCAACTATTATATTAAATCCTGCAGACGTCTCTGAGACTCTGACTAAGGAAAGCTTGAATTCTATATTTCCCTGTAGTGAAAGGCACCTCGCTTTGTGTGGAGAAGTAGAATGTTAGTGTTGCGTCTGCTCTTTTGTCCGTACTTGAATTCTGATTAAATAAATACTAGACAAAATAACTTGGCACCTGCAGACTATCTCCAAAGTGCCCAACACATGAGCATGGGATGGATCGAGCAGGCTAGCTCTTTGAAACAACATTGTGACCAAAATGGTTTTACTGATGACTCAGGCTGATGAGAGATTGTGATATTTGCTAAAATTACCAGCTGTCTACTCTGTACTATTTCAAGAGGGAGGTAGTTCTGCTCAAATTTTTTTTTAACAGATGGGGTATCTAGGCTCAGAGAGGCTCTGTGGCTTAGAGAGGCTACGTCACTTGCTGACTGTCACCCACCTAATAAACGTCAGAGACTGGGATTCAGTGTCAGTGCTTTCTAAAGGCAAATCTAATGCTTCTTGTTTGCATTTGCCCAGCCATTAATTTATTCTTTACATTGTTTTAGAAAGAATTTATGGCAGATTAGTAAAGCAGAAATGTGCAGACCCTGGGGTTTGTGGGGAGGGTGATACGTGGTGAAAGGTCCTTGGGCTGCCCTCCCCCAGTGCTAGTAGGGTCCAGATGATGTCAGAGGAACTTCTGCATGCTCTGCGCTGCCATATTAATAGAAAGTCAGACATGTAAAGTCTGAGCCCAGCTCTCCTCAGGTGGATAGGAAAGAATGTTAATGTTGCTTGTTCCTTGTGGCAGTTTCTTTTGTGTTCTAGTGACATTCAGACTGATAATGATTACGGTGTGATTTATTTTTGTGTTCCACGCTCTTGAGTGTAGTCAAAACATACACATATGCAGACAGCTGGTCTGAGCTCGGGAGGGTCGAGATAAAGAGGCAATCAAATAGAGATAGGCTTTCTTCAAAGTATGTGACATCTTAGAAGATTTCCCCACCTCCATGACTTTGTGGTAATGACAAGGTGGCTCTAGGATCAAGCAGAGACCTGGGAGAGCATGAAGGGCTTTAATCTAACATCGTAGCTGACGGCCTTGCGGTCTCTTAGTATTGTCAACAGTAGACTCTTAATTGTGAGGGGTAGTGATGGATGTAATCTATTTTGGTGCCTCAGTTTCCTTACATGTAAGCTAACCATTATGTTTGGAATAACTTATGCAAAAGAAGATTATCCAGTGTTTGGAAACATTTCGTTTAAGAATATCAAGTAGTGATAAAGTGTATTTAAGACTCTGTGTTTCTAGTAAGGTTAAATTGTATACTATCACATAGTCTTTTATTCAAGGGGTGTGCGTGTGTGCGTGTGCGTGTGTGTGTGTGTGCTTGCATATATTTTGTATGCATTTTGGAAACAGAGTCTTTGCTATGTAGTTCAGGCTAATGGAGAACTCACAATCTTCTTGGCTCAGCTTCTGGGTAAGGGGCTTAGAAGTGTGAGACACCAAGCTTGGCAAGCTACATATACTTATATGAAAATGAACAGATATCTGGGCAATAATGACCTTGAAATAGAATGAGTCAGATGACCCTCCCCATCTCACAAAAATATTCCAATAATTAATGAATGCTGGCTGGTTTAGCTAGTTGGTGGTTCTCAGAGAGGGGCTCTCTCTACAAAAGTGTTCAGAAAGGGAAGGATGTAAAGACATGAGCACCTTCTCTGAGATGGGTGGTCCTGGTCTCCGTTTGCTGTGTGACATCATGAGGGCACCACTCCCCATGTGGCCTATTGTCCTTTCTGTCAGAATGAAGACAGAGACTTTCCCATCATTAATGCTAGAAAACTGGTATGTTTCTACCTTTTTTTTTTTTTTTCCTGTTCACAGTATGTTTTGTTTTCCCATTCAGAAGCTATTTTAAACACTTAGGGCTACTTGGAAGGTATGGAAGCTGAGTTAGATTCCCAGTGTGTACGTTAGTGAGTCACTGGGCTTGCTGCTGCTGCCGCCTGTCTCACTTGCTTCCTTACTCTCCAAGTTTGGTTGGAGGACGATAACTCTATACACTTTCTCCCTGAGGACATGCTTAACACACTTTGAATCATCTCCAATGGAAGTTGGGCCACCTTTTTCCCTGGGTGTGTGTGTGGGGGGGGGGGGGAGTTGGGAGTGGGGGGCCACCAGTTACATCTCACAGATGCCAGAGGGTCAGTTCACAATAAGCACCTCTGGCTCCTCCTTTGGTTTATGCTGCCCGGCAGGCTGATAGGCTCTTGCCTCGTTTGTTTTCACGGCTTTTAGAAAGAATCTGAGTGAAACACTATGTTTGCAAAGCATTAAGGAAATGAAGTAGGAGGTTGCTATTGCATTGCAAGGCACTGTGTTCTACTCTTTGTTTCTAATAAAACTTTCCTGGGTTCTTTCCGGGAACAGTTCCTGGGACAGAAGCATGTCTTTGGCGGGGGGGGGGGGGGTTATTGGGGTGCCTCCTTCAAATGCTGAGGTATAAGAGTGTTGGCAGAAGGACACCAGTGTTTTCTTCAGCTGAGGTCTTCTGGGATGACCTCTTGGTCTTTTGGGGATATTTCCCCAGAAATACTTGCCTGAACCTTTTGTTCACTGTACGATCCTTGTTCTTCGCACAACTACCCTCTGCCCACTCTCCAGCCAACTGGATGGGACTCTGCCCGTTCTCTATACACTTTGTTTTCAGCCATCTTACTTTTAGAAAAATGAACAGAGTAAATAAAATCCCTGGTGGCTTTAGGACCTGGGTAGCTCTGCTATTCCTCAGAGTCTATTCATAGAAAGTGACACTAGTCTTTAGAATTAGTTTTTCCTTTCACCGAGAAAAAAAATAAGAGAGCCCCATTTCCTGGTGACACGACACGAGAAAGAAAGGTATCATAGGAAGAAAGGCACAGGTGAGGTAGTCATCAGAACTCTGACTCCAGTGAAAAATGTCAGTCCTTTGCCAGAGTATGAATTCGAGCGGGTTCTGCATTGAGTTTCAACAGGAGCCTGTTGATGGGGACAGGGTACCATGACTGTGATTGGAGCCTGTAATCAGGAAAGCAATCAAGAGGATGGGATTAGACCTTCTGCTTCAGAGAAGCGCACTGAGTTTTGCTTGCCATGAGCTCAGCTTGCAGAGGCTCATTTTGCTGTGGTTTTTTAGAGAAGACCACCTTGGGAGAAAGGCATGTAAATCTCTTTTCACTGCTAGTTACACAAATCAGTGAGAGTCGCAGGGGCAAACCCTCTTCCGAGTGAAGGGCCACAGTAATTATCCTCTCTTGAAAGGAGAGGGTGAAGCACACATCAAATATGAGTCCTGGCTTGCTCCGTGGAACTAAAAAACACTCATTGGGAAAACTGGTTCTCTTGTTATTATGTCAGAACGAGGATTTCTAACAGAGGAACTTGACAGAAGAGATAAAAGGCCTGGTTAAGTAATCAAATGCTTATGCAGGTGTTCTGGTTTCCCCTGCAGCACTTGTACATACGAGATGAGCTGTGCTGGGCGCAGTGTACATTCTCCTTGAGTTAAGTTCTCTGCATGTAAGCATTTTTCATTGATGACATACTTCATGTAGTTTTTTTTTTAACTGCATAGGTCTGCACAGTTGTTTCGTTCAGAGGAGAAGCAGTGTCCCATTCCATCAAATAGGCTACAAACAGTCATTGGGATACATTGTGGTCATTAAACTTTCTCATGGGACTGTTGAGTCAGTCACTGGCAACTGTTCGGCTGTGCTGTGCAGTAAGGAATTATTCCTTTAATCTTTGCCCTGTTCTCCTCTGCAGAGGGTGGCCGTAATGTCACCAGGCACCATATGTCTTGCTGTATTCTGAGGCATAGCTTCAATTACCTTTGTTTTGGTTATAAGAAAAAGAAATCTGTTGAAAGTAGCTAACGCTGTAAAGAGTCGTGCCAAGACAACAATGACCTCTCAGGAAAAAATGAATAAAGAAAAACAGAAGTATCACCTAACTTAGAGAGCCACATTATTAGTCACCTACTCTTGTGGTTTTTGTTTGTTTTGTTTTTGTATTTTTGAGACAGGGTTTCTCTTGCAGTCCTGGCTGTCCTGGACTCACTTTGTAGGCCAGGCTGGCCTCAAACTCAAAGAGATCCTCCTGCCTCTGCCTCCTAAGTGCTGGGATTAAAGGTGTGCACCAACCACGCCCAGCTTAAAATGAACTTCTCTTTCTTCCTCCTCCTCCTCCTCCTCCTCCTCCTCTTCTTCTTCTTCTTCTTCTTCTTCTTCTTCTTCTTCTTCTTCTTCTTCGTTTTTCAAGGCAGGGTTTCTCTGTGTAGCCTTGGTTGTCTTGGACTCAGTTTGTAGAACAGGCTGGCCTCAAACTCACAGCGATCTACCTGCCTCTGCCTCTGGAGTACTGGGATTAAAGGCTAAAGACATGTGCCATGATGCCTGGCTTTTTTGTTTTTAAATCCCTGTGAGCATGATGGCTTCCCCTCTATCACTTCCCAGAGCAGACACATATAGAATTGATCTTACTTGTCTTTTCAGTTTGGTTTTCTGTGAATAACCACCAGTATGTAAATGTCCATGCCATCTTTTATTTGAGTGCCCATTGCCAGCAAAAAGAAGGGAAGGAGGAAAGGAGGGAGGGAAGGAGGAAAGGAGGGAGGGAGGGAGGGAAGGAGGGAGGGAAGGAGGAAAGGAGGGAGGGAGGGAGGGACGGAGAGAGAAAGAGAGAGAGAGAGAGAGAGAGAGAGAGAGAGAGAGAGAGAGAGAGAGAGAGAGAGAGAGAGAGAACTTAGATTAGTCTAGCAACAAACACATTTATGAATCAGAGATAATTTTTATAGCTTCTTCACATCCCATGTTAGTTGTGGAGTTGCTGGAAGGCTTTGTACACGGTAGTCACCCTGAGTCCAGGTGGTCAGAGAGAACAGCATTTTGAACACTGATGTCACAATCGTAGATGGAAAAGAGCGTTGAGTGGCTTTGCTTTGCAATGACATGCTTGGCCTGGGTGACGTACACTTCTCCCTGCCCTCAACACATGGACCCAAGGTAACTTTATGTTCTCATACACGCTGTCTTCGTCATTGCTCTATTGCTGTGAAGAGACACCATGATCGTGGCATCTTTTTATAAAAGAAAGCATCTAACTGGGGACGCCTTACAGATTCCAAGGTTTAGTCCATTATCATTATGACTGGAATCAGGGCAGCATGCAGGCAGGATGGTGCTGGAAAGGAGCTGAGAGTTCTACATCTGGAGCCTCAGGCAGCACAAAGAGAGAGAGAGAGAGAGAGAGAGAGAGAGAGAGAGAGAGAGAGAGAGAGAGAGAGAGAGAGAGAAGAGCCACTAGGCCTGGATTGGGCTTTTGAAATCTCCAAGCCCCACCCAGGTACACACTTCCTCCAACAAGGCCACACTTTCTAGTAGTGCCACTTCCTGGGACCAAGCATTCCAATCTCTGAACCTACGGGGGATGTGATTCTTTTTTTTTTTTTTTAATTATTAATTTATTTGTTCTCTTTACATCCCAATTGTAGCCCCCTCCCATCTCTCCTCCTGGTCCCACCCTTCCTCCCTCTTCCTCCTTCCCCATTCCTCAGAAAAGGGAGGCTCCCCCCCCCCATACCTACTCTTCCTAGCTGATTAAGTCACATCAGGACTAAGCATGTCCTCTTCCCCTGTGGCCCGGCAATTTTTATTCCAATCACCACAGCTGCTAACCACATGCTTAGAAAGGGCTTGCTAGAATATTTGTAAATGGCAGTAGTTGACACCACTTCCTGGAATGAAGGTTTTAGCCTTACCTGATCACATTCTGGCAATAATGTAGCCATAAGATATTAACAGTCTAGTTTCTTCACAACCATTCTTTACGTGTGAAATCCATTTATTGGAAACAACATATACCAGGATGTTCCCGACTTTAAGCTGTGTGGAGATAAGGGTAACAAAGGAAATTTTAGGATTCTGCTGTATGCTGACTCTTTTCAAGGATTATTCCTCGATGTAAGAATATTAGGATAATACTGATTGTCGAGGTTGCTAACAGTGACTCTAAACCCTCTTTGTGTGTTATTGCTACCAAATGGTAACTTGGAATTAAATGTCTCTGAAGTTGCATTGGGAACGTTCCATATTGCTTTTTCTAGACATTATATTTTAGAGGCTTATTACACAGACTCACCCCAATTCCCCACCCCCTAGGCCCTAGAAATCTCTAGATCACACCAGTGTTACATAGAGTAGAAAGAAAGACAGATTTAGTCCATTTCTACTGCTTTGGGTCACATTCTCTTTCTTGACACCAGAAAGAACATACATATTTTATAATATATTCTTGGACCCTGGATAAATAGCAAAGTAATAGAATATCTGTTTTTTTTTCTGGTCCTTCATTTGTGTAGGACCACTTCATTGGTAGGAGTGACTGTACCATGCCTTTTCTTGTGAGTTGTTCTGCCTCTGTTCACAGGTCTCTGGATGAGGCCCTTACTGTGGACTTGGGCTTTGGGAAAGACATGAAAAACCCTGTCCCAGGTATATTTTGCAGTGCAACTCTTAGGGCTTCACCAATTTTCACACTTATGCATTATATACATATGTATTATGCAAAATAAAATAAAATGGCTGATACTGTAACTCCCCCAGCATGTGTTTGTTTTGGGCATAGGGAAGTCCTGCAAGCATAGATGGAAATTGCTCACAGGTGCTACATTGTGGTGCATATAGAGCTTTGGAGCTTTCCTGTTCTGAGTGGGTTAAATTGTTTCCTCTCAGATTCAATGGTACATTCCAATTACTTGGTTTCGTTGTATTGTGCTCTAGTCATGTAAGATGTAACATTGTATTTTATACGTGATTATTTTTTATTTAACATTTAGTCTTCAATACATAGAATCTATTTTTCACCCCAACATTGTTACCTCATCACATTTTGTTTTAAGCAGCACAGTGTACAACCAAGTAAATGTTTGTATGTGTGTGTGTGTGTGTGTGTGTGTGTGTGTGTGTGTATGTGTAAGTTTGTATGCATGTATGTGTGCTTACGTTTTGCAATTGAACTATGTTTTTACTCTAATTACATTTTTTAGTTGATATTGCTCCTCTCCACTCTCCAGTTGATTTTGGAATACTTCCTCTAATCAACACCCAATTTTTAAAATTAACTTAAATCATAATTTTAATTTAAATACATCCATCTTCACTGTTGGGGTGACTTTCCTTCAAATCCTCTGAAGGTGTGTCTCTGTATTTCCCAGTGTTGATTACTGTACAGGCAGAGAGCTAAGTGCTAGCAGAATCTTGGTGTTGTCATTTCTATGGCACATCTCTGGCTTTATAAGTGTAAATGTTTGTCCTTCCACACCTGCTCAAAAACCATGAAGATCAGACAGCCCTGTATCTGAGAGGCAACCTGAAAGATGGATCATGTGTTGTCTTGCTGCTGATTTGTTGTAATAAAGAACTGGCAGGCAATATCTGGAGCAGGAAGCGTGAGGGTGGAACTTCCAGGCAGAGAGAGTGATGCAGGGAGAGGCAAGCTGAAGTGGGAGAATTGAGAGGACAAGGGAGCAGAGCAGGAAGGTAAAGAGCTGGCCATGGACCAGGTGGTAGTGCTAGAACAGTTGGGTTACATTTAGGTAGTAGCTGGGAGACTACCCCAGCAAGAGGGCTAAGCTTTATTAGAAGTCTTTTCTTTTCAACCCTTATCTCCAAACCTAAGAAAGAAACAAAGGAAAAGAGAGACATCCCCGAGCCCAATCTCATTTTCTCTCTGAATAAGACCAATAGTAACTTATAATCATCTTTCAATGAAAATACACATCTATAGCCCAAGAAAGCAACCAAAAACCTACCCAACCCCCCTTAAGGGAAAAGGGGCATCATCCTCTTAAGAGTTCTTCTGGCGGATTTGGGACGAATAATACCTTTGTAGGGGCCCAAGTAAAATTGGGGAAAATGGTTAAACAAGCTAGGAATAGCATTTGTGGTCCAGTTTCTAAATGTTGAGAAATTCCAGGCTTAATAGAAGTCCTGTGTGTGACAGTCTGAGATGCTGGACCAATTGGGATGAGAAATTTTCTTTGAAGCTGGGAGCTGTCCTGTTCTGATGAGTAACAACAACTGAAACACTTGGTGCTGGAACAAGAAGGATGCAGGATGTCAGCATCCAGCATGCTGAGAAGAATGAGTCCTGTCAGGTCTGATCCAGCTTCAATGTTTGGTTGTTTTGTTCTGAAAACATATAATTTATCACAAGCATTATAGAGTCCTAAAATTATAAATGTATGAGGTATACAGGGTGCACAAAACAATTAAGGCTTGTTCTCTGCTCTTTGCATGAGAAAAAGGCATTTATAAATCTTTATTCATGTGGTAAGTCCTCAATCATTCCTACCTCACAAATATGTCTGTCAGATATACTGGCCAGAAGGCTGAGGTTGATACACCAATGTTATAGACAGTTTGGGCTGACTGTTCAGGTGGCAAACTGTCTCTCTTATGTTTTTTTCACTTTGGAAGGTGCTAACCTGCACTTCCTGTTTACTCAGGTAATTAATTTTATTCATTGTCAAGTCTCTGATGGAGTTGAAGACCAGATAGTTTAGTTTTACAATTAAGCTTAGTTGTTTAGGGGTTAAAAAGATGTTTTTAGGTCTAGATAGATGTTTTAAGTTGATAGAGATGAGATATGATAGATATTGATTTACATTCAGAATTTTAGACTCACCAAGATAGAAGTATGTTTTCCTCAAGGTTGCCAAATACAAATAGCCAAAACACTAAGAACATAACATTTATATATAATTCCTGATTGTTCTGTGGTTCTTCTTGCTGTATGTAGCTTATTTTATATATGTATAATAATATAAAAGTGTATGTAAAAAATAAAAAAATTATTAAAAAAAGAAGTCTAAACTTCATTATTTAAACTGCTGGCAGGATCCGAGAAAGCCCCACGATATTTCACTCCTTTATTGTTTTCACTCTCTTCATTTTTTATTTCTTGACTGCATCCCTGAGGGAGAATCTCTCTAACCTGAATACTTTCTGGACCCAAGTTTTTCTACAGAATTTTTGTCTTTCTCTCATATTATGTTTGGTCTTATATGGGACTCATACACAATTTTATTTTATTTTTAATTACAATCTCTAATAGCTATTTGAAAAAGATGATGAGGATTAAATAAATTAAATGTTACTTTGAACATTTTTTATTTTGCTCTTAAACTGTCAACCTGACTGGTTTTAGAAGCCTAGATTGGAAAACAGTTTCCTTCCTTGGAAACATGAGGGTGTTTCTTGACTTCTCAGTTCTGTTGTTTAGAGATGACATTTTGATCATTAAACAGTAAAAAAATAGTTTAAAAGACTATGTTCATAAGACTGTATAAATTTATTTGTACAATATGGATGTGTTTCAGTTGATTATCAGTATTGCCTAATAATGTTTATAGGGCCTATAATTATTATGGTGGTATTTTCTTTTTGTAAATTTTTTTATTAATCTATTCATATTACATCTCAGTTGTTAGACCTTCCCTTGTATCTTTTTATTCCTCCCTCCCTCTCACTTCCCCCCTTCTTCCTTCCCCTATGTCTGTGATTGAGGGAGACCTCTTCCCCCTATATATGCTCTTAGAATATCTAGTCTCTTCTTGGTAACTTGCTATCCTTCCTCTGAGTGCTACCAGGCCTCCCCATCCAAGGGATGTGGTCAGAAAAGGGGCTATGGTGGTATTTTCTAACCCACTAGAAATCAATCAAGACACAGACACCAGTTATACTTTCAAATAGCCTTAGTTAACCTGGGGTAGGGCAGCTATTAATCCCCTAAACTACTTCCCATGACACCTGCTTTTAGTAATTTCTATCAAGGTACCTCTCAATCATAATCCCAAATACTTGCTAATTATCATCATCTGGTCCAAGTCTCCATCCTCCACCTAACCCACGGTGCAGCCTTCTTCCTCCTCTCCTCTCCTGCAGTCTCCTCTCCTCCAAAGTTTCTCTCTCTCTCCCAAAGCCCGGGACCCTTAGCCATGCCTATCACATTTTCCCTGCCCAGATGTGATGGCCTTTTATTGGTCAAACAAGTTAGGCTCTTAGGCAAGGTACAAGGTGGGGCGCAGAGACAGCAAGCAGTAATTAGCATCAAAATACATCAGACTAACCTCCAACATGCATGTAGAAACCTATAGTGGCCAGAGGGTATCATGGCCTCTGAACTGGAGGTATACACTGTGATGAGCTGCCTCGTGTGAGTGTTAGGACTTGAACTGGGTCCTCTGAGAGAGCAGTAAGTGCTCTTAACCATCGAGCCATCTCTCTAGTCACTCTTAACCAGTTTTGGAAACCACTGTCTTCATTACATCCACTTACTTATTCCTGTTTGCATGTGCCCTTGTATACACATGTGCCCTGGCACGTGTGGAGACCAGAGGATAACTTGCTTTCACCATGTGGGTCCCATGATTCGAAAGCAGGTTACCAGGATTGGTGGCAAGTACTGTTACTTACTGGGATGTCTTCCTAGCTGTCCTTAAGCATTTCAGTAATGCTTGCTTTTCTTCTCTGCAAACTCTTCACATATCATATTTTCTTTTTATGTTCATCTTTACATCTCCATAAGGGCTCCTCTGGTGTTAGGATCTTCCTTTGGCTATAGCATTCCATTCTTCTTTCAGGGAATTCATACCATCTTGTCTTGCTGAGGCATTCATGACAGTTTAAAATGTTCATGTATGTATTATTTTTAATGAGCCATGTCTGCACATAGCAATCCAATCAAACAATAAAAAGCATTCCTGGTCAGGAAGCTTTCCTTTCTTGACCCTTGTCCTCATGCTTCTCTCGTCAGTATCTCCCTTTATGGCTGGGAAATGTCCTTTCAAGAGTTGACTCGTGTGTGAAGAGTCTGGGGCACTATCACAATCTTCCTGCCTTTCGTTATGCTGACCCGCTCTCACTTCTTAGATGCACTTTTCTCGAAGGTCTTTGATATTTCACTGACAAAGAGGGAGAGCTGTCATTCCAGGGTTCTTTGTAGGTGTAGGAGTGGTAATCTATGATTGGCCATGGGGTAGTGGTGGTGGAAATCTGGGGTCACTGGGCTTCTTAAAGAGATTTTAATACATCAGCCTGCTTTTGGCTTTACCTTTCCTTGTCTCTCCCATTTCAAATCTGTCCAAAGGAGACGAGATCAAGGTCCTGAATTTGAGAAAGAATATATATCGAGTATATAGCTATGCCTAACTATATATCTCATATATGCTACACATATATACACTTCAAGAAGAAGAAGAAGAAGAAGAAGAAGAAGAAGAAGAAGAAGAAGAAGAAGAAGAAGAAGAAGAAGAGATCAAGGTCATTATATATATATATTTACATATTTGTGTTTAGAGCTGACCACGCGGGATCGGATAACCCATTAGATTCCTTGTCCATGAAGAAGACTAAATCTCCTATTCTCAGCACTGTTACTCATCTTTATCTAGGGGTGGGGCCTTGTGAGATTTCCTCCATGCATGGGGGCATGCCATCTAGTGTTATCATTGTACCAGCCTTGTTTAGGTGACCAGATGGTTGAAATCTCATAGGTGTAGTTTCTTGGTCATATATAGAAGACATATTCTCTTCGTTGGCTTCCTGGATTTCATTCTTCCTCTCCCTGCCCCCGCCCCAATGATGCTCCATGGGCCTTTGGTGTAACAATTGTGTGGTATTAATTAGGGCTGGACACCCCATGATTAGTTGTGGGTTTCTGTAATGGTCTCTACTGCAAAATGAAGTTTCTTTGATGAGAGATGAGAACTACACTTATGTGTGAGTATAAGTATATGAATTTAGAATGCAGTTAGAAATATTCTGTTTTTGGAAAGCGGTAATTGTAGGGTCTTGGACCTCACCAGCACCCCTCTCCCTACCCTGCAAAAATACTTCTTACATATAGCCTCAAAGATATTTCTAACATTACCTTCATGAAAGGAAATCAGATTGTAGATTTACAAATTAAGACTTTGCTAACTTTCAAAAGGAAATATTCACAGGATCTATTGAATGATTTAGTATATATCATTTTCCTGGGGTTCTTTTTTAAACTGGCTTATTATATTATGGAATGACTGACACTGTCCTATCAGTTCTCAGCCATTTTCATTAGCTTTGAGGATGAAAAGCCCCATGGACCTTTTATTCCATGTAAAGTTCTTGTTAATGTCCAACCGCCTTTTAGATATTTGCATAAAGGAAAAGGAAAAGAAAGGAGAAGGAAGGAATGGGAAGACACAAAAATACCTAGTGTATTTTTCTTGGTCTGGGGAAAGTGGGGTGGTGAAACCAACCTAGCCACCTGTTAAATGGCTCTGGCTGTACAGTTGTGATTCTATGATGTTTCTGGTGAATGTTGAGAAAAACACAATGTGCAAGGGAGCTGATCTGTCCAAAGTCCCCAAAGGACAGGACGGTAATAACTTCAACAGGTGTTCCGAAGCTTCTGCCAAAAGGAAAAACAATTAGATACTGTGGGGTGGAAGTTTAGAAGCTACATACAAATCATCTTGTCTGCTTGATAGATGCTTCGCGCATGTGCTTTCAGAGAAACTGTGTTATTTCCGATGACTAAATTAATCATGAAGTTGTGGTACGATCTGGCATGCTTGGTTTATCTCAAATTCAGAAGTTCATATCAGTTGTAAAGGAAAGAGATATGCATATTTACATTTCATCATGGCCTACCTCAGATGTAAAAGTAAGCAAGTGAGCGTGAATAAATGTCTTTTGTTAGTGAGTTTGGCACAAGGAGGTAGGTGGCGTTGCATTCCTTCTTTCCCTGTCATTTGCATGCCAAGTTGTATCATTTCCTTTGATCTGTGCACAGAATACATCGGAGGCCCTCTCATGTCTCTCAGTAGAAATTCTCAACACGGTTCTGGGCATTTCTTTCCACTGCTCTCCTCGTAGATATGAATTCTAAGTGAGGGCCATCTGATACAGCCGAGCTCAGCAAAGGGTGGTGTTCACAGAAAGTTGCTTGAGCTCATAGAATGAAAATTGCTTTCTTTGGCTGATGACATCAAAGATCTACACAAGTTTGTCAAGTTCACTTCTTCATTGTCAAGCTGCGTTTGCTAATAAACTCTTGGCAACTCTTGAGTGAGTTTAGGATGTCAGTAGTTGTGAGATACCTCTGATTAGTAGATAGTGTTTGATTTAGCATAGACCGTAGATATTCTCAACTTTAACTTTTTAAATTGTATTTAAATAAGGTTGTATTTACCTTATGTGTATGATTGTTTTGCCTGCCTGTATCTATGCAAAGGAGTCCATAAGAGGGCATTGGATCCCCAGGACCAGAGTTACAAACAGGTGTGGACCACCATGTCAGTGCTGGGAATCAAACCCAGGTCCTCTGGAAGGGAAAACAATGTTCTTAATCACTTAAGCATCTTTCCAGCCCCAAGTTTCTAATTTTCTTCTTCTTGGTTATTTGCCAAGGGTCTTTTACCCATTCAAAAAGTACATTTAATAAGAATTAAGTATGTGCAGGTATACTTTGGCTATGAATTCATGTTCTAAATGAAGACCAATGAAATTTATTTACTTATTTATTTATTTTCATGAGGCTAATATCATGTCTGTCTGTTTTTGCATGTTTGCATGTGTAAAATTGGGGGAATTAAAGATCTTTATGTTAACTGCATAAGGGAGTGGAATATATTGGTGGTAGAATTGTAGTGTGAATGTGGAATGGCACCCTTTGGCTCATGTGTTTGAACAAGTCATCCCCAGATGGCGGTGGTGTCTGGGAAGGTTGTGCAACCTTGAAGAGATGATGCCTGATTGGAGAAAGTTGGTTACCGGGATCTAGGCCTTGAGACTTTATAACGTAGTGTCTGCCCAGTCCCTGCTTCCTGAGTATGGCTGCAGTGTGACCAGCCACCTCACAGTCCTGTTTGTTCACTCCCCCACCATGTTGGCATGACTTCCTGCAGTGTGTAAGTCAAAACAAACCCCTCCTCCCTTTAAGTTATTTCTTGTCACTTGTTTGGTCACAGAAACAGGAAAAGAAACACAAACCAGAGGTGAAGAGCAGGCAGGCTTCTAGGTCCCAACTCCATTCTCCAGGACCAAGGAAACCTCACTTCCACAAAGAAGACTTTTAACCAGAGTGGGGAGGATATGGCAGTTAGTCAGGCAGAGGGGGAAACGGCTGTTGCAGGAACTATATTCCCGGTAGTGTACACACAAGTTCAGAGACCTAAGTATGTCTCAAACATAGTGAGCAAACATGATGTGATGTTTCTTAGTAAAATTTCAACTGATTGATGAAAACACTGGCAATGATTATGACAAGAATCCAGGCAGCTTTGGAACTATCCTCGGCACTTAGGAGATATTGTGAAGGTGAGATGCTGGGTACTGGATGTGATTTTTTTTTTTTCCTTTAATGTAGTTCTTCAACCCATCACCTGGGGCAGGCACTGCTCTCTGCCTCTCAAACATGACGGAGGAGATTCAGACCAAAGATGTGGTAAACAAGTCAGGTGCTCATTGATAGGGGCTCCTGGATCTAGGTAGGTCTTTAATACACTTTGCTCATGGTCTGTCTGGGTCTGAAAATTAATAAAGCAACAGGTAAAGTTTGTATTTAAAGAATCTTAATTTTTAAAGTCATAAAATATAAACTATTTTCAAATTTGCTATGGTTTTTTTCTTTTTCATCCTGATGTCCTTTTTTTAAGTAGTATAATAAACAAACAAGAGCTGTTTTAAATACCAGATGTGAACTCATGTACAGTTACTATGAATGTGTAGAGGCACAACACATGGTTTTCAAGCCTGAGCAAAAACAAACTCAACTGTGGAAATCACGTACGAATTATTGTTGTTGTATCTAACAGCTAAAGAAAAATCACTAATGCGCTGTCTGAGGTTTCCAAGGAAGGCCTCTATGAACTGCAGTTATTTGAGATAAGCCCCACACCAAAAGGCCACGCATGGTGTTATTTTCAACATTACAGGCAAACCTTTACTTCTGTGTGTTTGACATCTCAAATCCCCTATAAGTTCCTCACTGTGATCCAGCTTGGTCTGTTTACCAAATCTAAATCTCTGGAAAATTTGCTCCTGCAGAAGATCTAGAAATGATGATTTGTCTTGATGGTGCGCGTTTGTCATGTGCCTTCTTGCTCCCAGCATCTTGCTCCGGCTGAGCTAGGGTTTCCATCCCTAGCTTGACACCACTGGGAATATCCTTTCTCATTTTGTTGCATGCTCACTTTATTTCTGTCTTTCCCATTAACCCTTTATGTCTGCCTGTAATCTGGATTACTGTTTGTCCTTGTATGTACTCGTTTCTGGCATCCACCTTTGAATTTCCTTCTCATCCCTCCTTGTTTTCTTCTTGCCTCCCCTTCATTTTGAATGTTCATGTTTGAAAAAGCTCACACAGATCTGAACCCGATGTTACCTAATTCCTTGCCTTGTTTTTCCCTCCTCTTGCCTAGCATGGTTAAGGCAGGCTGATTCAAAATTCTGTTTTTCCCTCTTTCCCCCTTCCCCAGCTGTATAATTTCTTGTATGGTTTTATTGCTTTGGAAAAGACCAAACGTTTTGCCAAGTGACCCAGAAGACCTGACCCACTGGTCTTTTGTTTCTCAGCACCCAAGGGACAGTATTTAAATTTTATGGGGTGTGAGGTTTTATTTTGGATGTCAGACATCTCCTTTGGCTCAGGAAACCTTTGGGAAAATGGATATTGATATCCTTAAGTAATGCAATACTAAATGCTCTCTTGACAACTTACTGGTTTGTGTAGATTTTAAGTAAACATAGCAATTTAGATATGAAGTTAATAGAAATAATTTACAGTAGTGTTATGCTGAAACATTCAAGTTCTCATTACAAAATAATTTGTGCCCACCAAAGCATTGGGGAAAAAGAAAAGAAAAGAAAAGAAAAATATCCCTTTTTCCACACTGCAATCTTTATTAATGTATTTCTGGTACTTTCAAATTTCTTTATTTGTTTCAGATGGGAAAAAATGTTGTTTTCTTTTGGTTTGTGGGTATTGAAAATAACTTATAAATATTATGCTCATTTTTTTACATTTCTTCCTAGTATAATAGCTAAATTATCTTCATAGTCCTGATTTTTCAATAAAAAAGCATACATAATATTCCTTGGTGTGTCTGGACTATGTTTAGTCAGTCATGTGCTTGCTAGCTGGGTACCTTCTTGTGTGTCGTATTGGGGAATGTAGCCGGGGCCTCTTGCACTCTAGCCTGTGAACAGCATGTGTAGTCTAGCACTCCTTTTGCTGTGAGGTATTTGTGCTGTTAGTGTTCAACAAGATGAGTTTTGTTTCATCCTTCATTCATTTTTCCACCCGTTCCCACAGTCCTTATCACAAAGGCCAAAGGAGTGAAAGACTGAACCCTGTTCCATGGCTGTGTGGAAGTCTTCTTCCACAAAACTCCGGAACAACACGCTACCGGCAACAAACCGAAAAAGCCTGGGGTTACCTGAGATGAGAAATAGCGTGAAAAGGCAGTAAATAACATTTCCAGAAGTGCAAGTACAGGCTGACAGGCACAGTCCCCCTAGGGCAACTTTATTGATGTCCCTCTCAACATGAATAAAGAATGTGACATGGCAACCCGAAGCCCCAGCTCTGTACAGGTGGATGTCTGTGGAACGGATAGAGGCGGGCAAACTCTCTAGAGACTGTCTGATTTTAGATAACGTGTCAGGACTGCGAGCAACCGAAAAAGAAAGAGAAAATTAGCTTAGACAGCAAACAGCACTAGCGTCCATACTTGAACATTCAGCGGGGACAGCTTCACGAGGCTTAATCCAGGGGCTCACACAGGTCTTCTGTTTGCTCAGCTGGCGGCTCCTCAGTGCATTGGATCCATCTTCCCTCCGGTTTGCTTCAGACGCAGACTGACTGTAGTTACTCTAAGCCTCACAGTTCCATTTCATGACTTTCAGAGAAAGTGAAAACTCTTTTCCTGGTGGCTTTATTCTTAAATTAAAAAGTGAGAAAAATTATTTCCCAGGAGTTCGATTTGACCTTTCTTTGTATTCCAGGTGTCTAAAACATATCGCATGTCCATTCCCGTTACTAATCCTTGTACCAGGGCAAGGCCACAGGATGATTGACTTGCCTGGGTTACTGAACCAATCACTATGGCAGACACATTGAGATTATCTTTAAACCAATCAGATTCACTCTGTGAGGAAGAGCCGTGGTTAGTGTGAACATACATATGGCCTGCATGGGGGAAAGATGGCTGCGTAAAGGGAAAGTAAGCCATTGTTAGGAAGAAAAAAATGGATGCTATGTAAATTCGATTCATCATAGGTGTCGTTTGGAAGCATGGTGCAGTTAAGGGCTTAAAAATATTAAAACCTTAAAATACTTACACAATTTGAATTGGTAACCCATCAAGCAAAATCTATGATGAAACTTTGTGTTTAATGTGTTTAACTTCATCGTAAAAGTAGCTGAGAGGACATTGTAGCCAAATGTTTCTGGAATCCTGCTTCCTAGGCTTTTACTAATCTCACTCATGAGATTTGTGACTTGGGCACTTTCCTTCATCCCTTTATGCCTTAGTTTACGTTTCCAACCTATAAAATGGGACCCTACAAGGGCTTACTGACTTGGGCTGCCCTGAGGATGAAGGGAGTTAACAGTAGTTCATGAATCTAGCTCAGAACAAGGCCTGATGAACAGATGCTGTTGAGATTTTAAATTTTCATTGTATAGTCTGATAAGCTTCCTCTTGTCCTCTCCATTGGTTAATCATACTATGCATTTATAAGTTAAAAATTATTTGAAACTAGTAGCATTTTAATTTATCCCATAATTTGAAAAAAAATGTTCCCCCCCTAAGTATCTGGGGAAGTTGAGGATAACACACTTGCTTAGTCTGCCCAGGGCTCTGTTTAATTTACAGACACATGCACTCTCTCTCTCTGTCTCTCTGTCTCTTTCTGTCTCTCTGTCTCTTTCTGTCTCTCTGTCTCTGTCTCTCTCTCAGAGGGGGAGACAGACACACACACATACACACACACACATACACACTCACACACACACACACACACACAGAGAGAGAGAGAGAGAGAGAGAGAGAGAGGGAGGGAGGGAGAGAGGGAGGACATAGGCTTGAGTTAAGGGGAGATGGTGTCTGTTGATAAGGTTCATCGATCTTTTTTTTTTTTTTACTTTATTAATTTATTCTTGTTACATCTCAATGGTTATCCCATCCCTTGTATCCTCCCATTCTTCCCTCCCTCCCATTTTCCCCTTATTCCCCTCCCCTATGACTGTTCCTGAGGGGGATTACCTCCCCCTGTATATGTTCATAGGGTATCAAGTCTCTTCTTGGTAACCTGCTGTCCTTCCTCTGAGTGCCACCAGGTCTCTCCCTCCAGGGGACATGGTCAAAGTTGAGGCACCAGAGTATGTGAGAAAGTAATATCCCACTCTCCACTCTACTGTGGAGAGTGTTCTGGAGAGATGGCTCAGTGGTTAAGAGCACTGCCTGCTCTTCCAAAGGTCGTGAGTTCAATTCCCAGCAACCACATGGTGGCTCACAGCCATCGGTAGTGTGATGTGGCACCCTCTTCTGGCTTGCAGGTGTACATGCAAGCAGAGCACTGTATACATAATGAATAAATAAATCTTTAATTACCCATCGATCTTTTATACTCTATTCAGTTTATGTACTTTCTCTTTTAAAGTTCATGGTTCGTTGTGTGCTTTTAAATTTATATACATACAAATATACACACCTCTATGTGCCTCACAGCTGTATGTATGTCACAGGGGGTAGATGAGCTTTTCCCCAAGTTTGACCAAGAAGGAATGATGCCTTTGTACTTATACCGAGAGACTTCCTGTAGGGCATGAGGTAGCTGAGGCAGGTCCATAGATACCTTGAGAAAGTAAAGAAGTAAGTTTGCTCATGTTTTATTGAAGTTAGGAGATGGTGGCAGGGCAGAGTCCTTACCCATGGACCACAGAGAGTGCTGTCTGCACTGCACCAGCTCCCGTCCAGTCTTGGACTAGCTTACCCAGGTGAGGGCAAAAGTGGATGGACTCAGAAACCATTGGTGGACAGAACCTGTAAGTGGGTCAGACTGTTTATGTTGTACAAAATGCACAAGATGCGGAAATCACATCTTCTGGCAATCATGAAACCCCCTTCTGATACTGAATAGTTATCTATCTGAATTATTACTTTTATTTTATTGTCCTTGACTGATTTTTTTCTTTTTTTAAATTCTACTTCTTACCATTAGGAACTATCTTAAGCCTCCCATTGGGTGTGGCTGAACCAAAGAAAAGGGCTATTTGGGAAGTAAATCTCTTGGGAAAAAAAAAATCCAATTGTCTTATGGGCTTTCCTTTTCAAATGGCAAGTCATTTGGGATTATCGACAGTACTGTGTGGTAGACAGTACCAGTTTCCACACATCAGCTGAAAGATGATACATGCTGTTCTTGGCATGCTACTTTGAGGCCAGACAATCATATCAATTTGGTCAGATACAAACCAGCTGAAATCATCTGAAGTGTTTAATTTTTTTAGCCTTATTGATTGTCATTTTAATTCAGTTATTACTTTTGTTCCATGTTTCTACCTTTGTTTTGTATATCAACTTTTTCTTTTTTGAATGGGGTCGGGATGAATCTGGGTCAGAGAGACTCCAGAGAACTCCAAATATAGTCTAAATTTAAGTAATAATTTTTCCTTTTAGTGGAAAAGATTATTCAAAAATTAGATATTGAAGCTCATTTTTGTCCAGAAGAATACAAATTGAATTTTAAGAAGCATATTTTTTTCTAATGTGTAAATACAAGACACATGAATTTAAATGCTTGCTTAGCTTACAGTTTAAGAGTGTGATACATTATTAGGCGGGGGGTGGGGGTGGGGTGGGGGAACAAACAACAAAACCCTGAAACCTGTTCTAACTACACTAGCTAGTGCAAAGATGAAAATCAAAACTCCATGCACATCTTCTGGGATCAATGCCAACCCACTTGCTGGGAGGCGCACAGTCACTTTCCTCACGCACCAAGTGGTTGTCTAGAACCTAGTGCCTAATGTTCAACCCTTAACTCAAGATGCTTTATCTGGCTAGGACAGCAGCCAGAGAAGAGTTAAAGGCCAGAGTGTGCTGAACAATCCAGGTCCATACCGTCAACTGCGATGACGGCCTTAGCATTGCACATAGCTTCATTTTCATGTATGTAGTTTTTATCATCTCTGAATTTATTTCTCTCTGATTCAGAGTTTTTTGTTTTATTGTTTTGTTAAGGATTAAAGCAAAAGGCACATCTATAGCACAGTGCATATGTATGCAAAATATGCTCGGTGCATAATTTGCCAGGAATAGCTAATACTATTAGTGGTGCTTGGATTCATTATCATCAAACAACCATACATTCTAAAGCTGCTTAAGGAATGCTGCCTTAAAATTAGTAAGCATGAGAGATACGATTGAGTTGTGATTTTTTACATTACTTGCTCTTTTACTCTAAACCTTTGAATGATTTCTTATGTAACTTATTACTTTGTATTTTGTCACTTCAAATAATCCTCTGGGTACTTCCTGTGCTCATGGGCAGTGTGTGCAATCACTTACCTGTCTAGGTCTGCATTTGGGTGTTCCAGGTTCCTAAACTTTCCTTTAGCTTTCCTAGGGAGTAATATTTACTGTGCGCTCACCATATCATAGACAATGTGTGATTTATCATAGACACTTTAAACAACATGTGCAGTAGCAACAGCAAGCCTATAATTTATTTTTATCCTTATTTGCAAATGAAAAACTAACTCAAGTCATAAGACACTGTTAGGATTGTTTTTGCCAATTCTCTTTTGTTGGTTTATTTTTTTAAGACTGTAATTTAATTACATGGTTTCTTCCTTCCTTTTCCTCTCTCTAAATCCTCCCCACTCTCCTTTAAATTCACTGCCTGTTTTTTTTTTCACTAATTGTTATCACATGCATATATGTATTTGTATATACATATATATTACAAAGTACTACCTGCTGAATACATATAATGTTACTTGTAGGTATGTTTTCAGAGCACTGGACAGCCAATAAGTGTGCTTCTCTTTGAGAAGGATTGCCTCTTCGGCTCTCAGCTTTACTTAGTTTCCTGTAGTTCTTTGTGTATGTTTGAAGACTCATTGGCTTTTCACTGTGCAGTTTGACATGTTCATCATTGGTGCCCTCCTTGTTCAGCTCATCTTTGGGCAGTCATGTGGTGAGATGTCATGGGTGTAGCATATGATGGTACCAGGAGACACAACATCACAACAGACTCCCCCATGCCCTCCTGGCTCTTACAATCTTTCTTCTTCTTCTTCTTCTTCTTCTTCTTCTTCTTCTTCTTCTTCTTCTTCTTCTTCTTCTTCTTCTTCTTCTTCTTCTTCTTCTTTTTCTCCTTCTTCTCCTTCTTCTCCTTCTAAAGATGTATTTATTTATTATTATGTATACAGTACTCTGCCTGCATGTACATCTGCAGGCCAGAAGAGGGCATCAGATCACATTATAGATGGTTGTGAGCCACCATGTGGTTGCTGGGAATTGAACTCAGGACCTCTGGAGTAGCAGTCAGTGCCCTTAACCTCTGAGCCATCTCTTCAGCCCCTCTACACCCTCCTCTGCAGTGTTCCCCGAGCCCAATGAGTGGGGAGTGTTTTGTAGATGTAGCTGTTGGAACTGGGTTCCACAGCTCTGCATTTTTTTTGGTTGTACACCCCTGTGCTAATCTGTATTGTGAAGAGAAGCATCACTTGATGTGGGGTAAAGACTGCACTTACCTGTGAGTATAAAGTCAAATGTTTATAGGCTGTTGTTAAGGGCTATGCTGGTTTAGTGATTAATGGTTATGTATTCTCCTCCAATAACCATGATTTCACTAGCCCGGTGTATCTAGGAAGTTTCCCAGCCCCAGGGCATGATTTATCTTTTCTTGAACAAGTCTTAAATTCAGTTAGATTGCTGCTGTCTTTTCCCTGTGCACAGCTTGGTATTTTTCATGGCATTCCTGAAACTTCAACTTTACATGGATCTTCTCCAGTCATCTTGACTGAAGGTAACCTTCCCATCCCCTGGGTACTGAACTTGAACTTAATTTTTTTACCCCAGTGTCTGGCACATTCTGAATTCTATTCTAAGTTAATCTAAAACTAGGGGCTGTGGTGGTTGAAGTGAGAAAGGCCTCTATAGGCTCATAACTTGGTCACCAGTTGGTGGAGCTGTTTGAGAAGGATGAGGAGGTGTGGCCTTGTTGGAAAAACCCATGTCATTCAGTTAGCTTTCCCTGCCTCGTGCTTGTGGGTTAAGATGTTATCCCTCAGCTACTGCTACAACACCACGCCTGCCTGCCTGCTGCCAAGTTCCATACCAGGATAGCCATGGACTCTAACTCTATGGAATGGGCAAGTCACACATTAAACATGTTCTTTTGTAAGTTGCCTTTGTCATGGTGTCTCATCATAGCAACAGAAGACTAAATAACACAGGTTATACCTGATTTGCTTATTTGCTTTGCTTGTTTCCTTAAAGCATCAGGCAATGTGTTCTCTGTCTCAGAGACAAATCAGTGGGTGGCCGTGTCATCAGGGTTCTTTGGTTTGCTTTGGTATTGTCCATCTGAACACTGGGAATGTTTTGTTATCCACAGGAGAGTGTTTTTGGTGATAGTAGCCTCAGAGATCACAGAAATGTTGTAGGGTGTAAAGGTGACTAGACACCTCCCAGGCTAAGTATAGCATTTCCTGCTATTAAGTGAGTATGTACGAGCAGCATGGAACC
This sequence comes from Acomys minous, assembly GCF_964271855.1. Lineage (NCBI taxonomy): Eukaryota > Metazoa > Chordata > Mammalia > Rodentia > Muridae > Acomys > Acomys minous. The sequence goes on from NC_140496.1 coordinate 83,460,309, forward strand.
TACTGTGTGGCAGATGATTCTGACCGCTCGCTCATGCCCTGGGGCCTCTGAAGACTTATCTAGCTTCAAAAGTCCAATTTTGGACAATTGCTTAATTGTTCCTAAGCTGGACCATATTTGTATTAGTTATCTTTCTCATTCCTGTGACCTACTATCTGACAAAAATAACCTGACGAAGGGAGAGTTGGTTTTGTTTCACGGATTGAGGGTACAGTCCATCACGGCAGAAAAAGCATGGTGGCAAGAACATGAGACAACTATCACATTGTAGCCACACTGTGTGAAGGTACTCAAGTTTCCTTCCCTTTTCAATTCAATTCAGAGGCCCGCAATCTATGGAATGCTGCTGCTCATATTCAGGGTGGCTCTTCTTTTCCTAGTTAAATTTTTTATTAAAACAATCTTCTAAATACTACCAGAGGCCCCTTTCTATGGATATTCTAAATCTCATCAGGTTGGCAATGGAGGTGAACCATCTCAATACTGTTAGGTTGTGTAATACTCCAAGAGACACAGCTGCTATCTTGACCACCACCAATCCCCAGTTCTTAGACCTGTGCCTAGAGGGAGTAAGTGCTCAAGTATATGGATGTGGTTGACATTAGTTTAAATCTCTTGAGAATTAGATGGAATCTCAGCAAATAAGCCAAGAGATACATCCAACAAAGATGATGGACTGTCTAGAAGATTTCATTTAACAGGGACTTTTCCACTCTAGGCTGGAATAATTGCTTCTATTTACAAAGTATATGTGCAGTTTTTTTTAATTTTTGCACTATTGTCAAGTGTAAAGCAAACCAGAAGACATCACAATCATGTGTTTGACTGATTTCATTGACTGATTTCTCAAGTGCTTTTCTCCCCGCCCACCTTCTATTTGCAATCTTTCTGGAGCTGGCGGCCGGTGAGTGTAAATTCTTATCTGAAGTCCTCACTTCACCACCACCTTCCTCTGGAGTGAGCCCAGCAGCACCGTCTCGGGCTGTAGAGATGATAGAGTCCTGAGCGATAACCATATGCATCAGCCACTTTCCAGGATTTGTAAAAATAGGGTTTTGGCCAGCACTTTGTGGGAGCCTGAAATGATGGCGAAAATACCTTCTCTGGGATTTTGGAGTGGCCTGGTTTTCTTTAGATGGAGTTTGACACTGTGATCAGAATTCTGTTCTCCTGATGGAATGGCCATAGTTATCTGATCACCAGGACAAGTGTCACCATTTTGTCTCGAAGGCAAGCTGGGGAAACAGTAGACGGTGAACAAATGCATTCTTAGCTTAACAACCCCACTTCTCTTTACCCTTTGTAAGTTGAAGTTTTGTGCATGATCATAAAAAAGAGACACAATAAAAATTTTCATGACGTAGATTAACAGAAGTTCATTTGAACAACCATAAAATAAGAAATAGCAGACAAAGTTCTCTCCTTTCCCTTTCTATCTGCTCTATCCTTCCCTACTTGGTGTCTGTGTGTGCCAATGTCTTTGAAGGGATCTTGTGGGGAATGTGGGTCTATTAACCAGCTATAGCCACAGTAGTTAGAAGAAGGGCAGTGATATTCTTACCCAGTCAGGGAAGCCTCTCAGGAGTCCTTCATAACAAGTGAGAAACAGCAGTGTTAAAAACTAAATTACTCTTTAAGGCAAAAACACTATTAAAAAAAAAATCTCCATTTCTCAATGAGGTATAGTGGTACATGCCTTAATTCTAGCACTTGAAAGGCAGAAGTAGTTGGATATCTGTAAGTTCAAGGCCAGCCTGGTCTATGCAGTGAGTTCCAGGATAGCCAGAGCTACAGAGTAAGACCCTATCTCAAGACCAAAACAAAGCAAAACAAAAAGCAACCAACCAATCAATCGACTAACCAAATCTCAATTTCTCAAACCCGGCTGTGTGCTAACTTTTCCCAATGAGGACATGCGGAGACTCCCCATACTGTCTTCAGGTACATTAAGTGAACCCAGACACTCGCACTGTGTAATATTTAGTCCAAAAAGTAGAAACAAAAAGCTATTTCTCATGCTAACAAATACAAACAATGAATTATAGAAAGTTGCCTTTTAAGTCCTAAGGTGCTATCTTTCAAGGGGAAAACATTACATGCGTTGTATGAGATGAAGTTGCTAGAGCAGGACCCCTGTAGATTTTCTGATAATTTTAGCCTCATTAATTCTTTCTAATTTTCCTTTATTTTTCTCTGTGCCCCTATAAAGACCCTCTCAGGGGCAATACTGTGAAAATGATTCTGAACACTAACCCAGGGACTATTATGCTTCCATTATGAGCATTAAAAAGAATTCGATTTCCCATCCTTCCCTTCCTTTAGTGTTTGGTGTGTGTTGCCTTTAACAAAGAAATGTCCCACTGTCCTTGGATAACATATCCCTCCACCCCCACTCCATCTCTTGCCACCTCCTTCACCCCCAGAGTTGGCCACTTCTATCACCTTTCTGTGGTGCTGAATGCATGCAGCTTCTGGGACACTTTGGAATGAAAGGTGCTATGAGTCTGTAAAGTGTTTTTTTATCAGAGTTCTGCCAATATGTCTCAGTCCCGACGCACAACACCTCTTCTATTTCAGTGTTGTGACGGGAATACAGCTGGTCCCGAGGAGGCACCACACTCAGAGAAGCATGTGAGATTGCATTTCATCCCTGCGGAGACCCCAAGCTTTAGAGCATCTACCACATTAGATAATTATGTGCAAGATATAGAAAGTAAACCAGCACTCGTCTACATAGGGAGCGCCCTCTTGACACCATCTAGGACTTGATAGAAACACACAACATCAAGCACTGCCTAATACTTTTTGAATTAAAACATTTATGCTTTTACCATTGCGGACTTTTACACACTGTTAGGATGCTAGATGCTTGCTATTTTAGTATGCACCGAATTTCTTCCTTAGGTATCCATATCTCCTTCCCCTTCCTCAATCCAACCATGTAGTTCTGGTGGGGCTGGTCATAATAGAGAATTAACATTTTTGTCTATAGAGGTAGCCATACAATTATAGTCTGATATTTTTGCTACATAGATTGCCGTGGGGTGGTCAGATGGGACCATAATGGGCCAGTTAGGATTTTGTATTTCTTTACACTCCAGTAGGAGAGTAAGACAAAAGTGACTCCCTTTGGAGTCATGAACCTGAGAACAGGTGACTGTGGAGTTGTCAACAGCTCCTTTCCAGCTGAGTGATGACCAAGTCTACCATGGGGGAGCAGCCAAAGAGAAGCAGAGATGAGAGATGAAGCTCTGGTATCCTGTGATTTGGCTCATAAAATGTCATTTCTGCTTTTTCACACATTCAACAAGGCATAGGCCTTTAAAAAGGAAGCCTGGGCCTTTCATGATACAGATGGGCATGAGAAGATGAGGCACACCGTGAGAGGACAGAGGTTGCCAACAGCGGTTCACAGAGTAAGGAAACCTAGCACATCTTGTCTAACATTCCGCTCACCTGTACTCTATAGTCTCTTCTCCATGACAATAAAATCATAATAAGAAGTTTTTTTTGATTGTTTTTGTTTTGATGTGGTAGCTTTCCCCCCAAGCAATTTAGAAGTTGTCAAACTTAACAATAAAGTAATTTCTCCCAGAAGCATCCGGCATGGCGAATATACGCTGTGGGCCACTGCTTGAGAAGGTGAAGTCTGCCATTTTTTTGGATAGCCTCTGAGCTCGGCCTATAATGGTAGACTACCTTTTTCAGCAGGGTCCTCTCTCTGAGCCCTAGAAACTCTAAGGAGACTCACATAGCCCTCAGGGAAAATGGCAGGCCCAACCCTTTCCTTATAAGAAACCTGTTCTGCAAGCACTCAGAGATTCTTGGAATACTCCACCCTGATAGGAGATCCTAGCCTTAAGGAAATGACCTTTAATTGTACCTAGAAGTTCTTCCCCCAACCATAGGATAATTAAGTACTGTGTTTTCCTTCTTGTCATAGGACCCTGTGATACCGCATGTAAATGAGGTGCTGTACCACTTCATGTAGATTAAGTATCCTGGCACCCCTAGTTCCAGAGAATCAGACATATTCACCCATAAACCCCTCCCCATTGCCCAAGGTTTATAGATAAAGGGTGGCTGGCTTGCTGTCTTGGGTGACTGCCATTCCTCCACCATGACCATCTGAGACTCCACTTATTTCGGAGAAGAACAGCCGCTGGATGCCTAGCAGTCAGGCAGTGATGTCAGAGTGGCTTCTGCAGCTGCTGGAGTCTGCTCCATCAGTGCTCCCAGCCTGCTAATCTTTAATAAAATATAGGAATTAACTCCAGCTCAGAACTAGGAAGGAATCTTCAGTCCTAATAGGACCTCCTAGCCAGGATACTACCGAAAGATCAGAGAAAACAGTAGAAATAAGTTGTAAGAAATTACCTTCATTATAAGTGAGTATATACCATGTGAATCTTTCTGCTTCTGGGTTAACTCACTCAGTATGATAATTTCTAGTTCCCTCCATTTGTCCACAAATTTCGGAAATTCCTTGTTTTTAATAGCTGTGTAGTACTCCATAGTGTAAATGTACCACAGTTTCTTTATCCATTCTTCAACTGAGGGACATTTAGGTTGTTTCCAGGTTCTGGCTACTGTGAATAAGGCTGCTATGAACATGGTTGAACATATGTCCTTGTTGTGTGCTGGAGCATCTTCTGGGTATATTCCAAGGAGTGGAATAGCTGAGTCTTGAGGAAGCCCTATTCCCAGTTTTCTGAGATAGCACCAGATAGATTTCCAAAGTGGTTGTACAAGTTTGCACTCCCACCAGCAATGAAGAAGTGTTCCCCTTTCTCCACATCCTCACCAGCATGTGCTGTCACTTGAGTTTTTGATCTTAGCCATTCTGATGGGTGTAAGATGGAATCTCAGAGTCATTTTGATTAGCATTTCTCTGATGACTAAAGTGTTCTTTAAGTGTTTCTCAGCCATTCAATATTCCTTTGTTTAGAATTCTCTGCTTAGTTCTGAGCCCCATTTCTTAATTGGATTATTTGGTTTGGTGATGTTTAATTTCTTGAGTTATTTATATATTTTGGATATTAGACCTCTGTCAGATGTAGGGTTGGTGCAGATCTTTTCCCAGTCTGTAGGCTGTTGCTTTTTTCTTGACAATGAATCCTGCCTTCCAGAAGCTTCTCAGCCTCATGAGATCCCACTTATTGATTGTTGACCTTAAGGCCTGGGTTTTTGGTGTTCTGTTCAGGAAGTTGTCTCCTGTGCCAATGTGTTCTAGGCTCTTCCCCACTTTTTCTTCTAACCAATTTAGTGTCTCTGGTTTTATGTTGAGGTCTTTAATCCATCTGGACTGGCCCAAGAGGCATGTCACATGAAAGTCTTCACTTACCAGGAGATTGGGATAGTTGTAAGGATATCCTATTGGGACTCTAGGTGAGAGAGGTATGGGAGAATGGGGAAATAGAAGGATCCAGAGGGTCCTAGAATCCTACAAGAAGAACATCATGATGGGTGGATCTGGGCCCAGGGGTTCTGCTCAAACTACTGCACCAACCAAGGACAATACTTGCAGTAAACATTGAACCCCTTCTCATACCTAGCCAATAGGCAAGACATTCTCTACAGTTGAGTGGAGAGCAGGGACTGACTCAGACATGAACTCTGGTGCCCCATATTTGACCATTTCCTTGTGGTGGGGAGGCCTGGTGGCACTCAGAGAAAGAATAACAGGCTACCAAGATGGGACTTGATAGCCTATGACCATATAGTGGGGGAGGAGGTCTCCTTTGGTCACAGACCTAGGGGAGGGGAATAAGGTAAAAGTGGGAGAGAGGGAGGAATGGGAGGATACAAAGGATGGGATAACAATTGAGATATAATCTGAATAAATTAATTAAATAAAAAAAAAAGAATTTACCTACAGCTGGGCATGGTTGCACCTTTAATCTCAGCACTCAGGAGGCAGAGGCAGGTGGAACTCTGTGAGTTTGAGGCCAGCCTTGTCTACAGAGTGAGTCCAGGACAGCCAGGGATACACACAGAGAAACCTTGTCCCAAAAAACAAACACACAAACAAACAAAAAAGAATTTACATTCTACTGACATGTAAAAACCTTCATACCCATGGAAATAAAAATTTAGATATAAAATTCTAATGATTGTTTCGATCTCCTTAAACATTTATTGTTTTTTTTTGTTGTTGTTTTGAACCTCTCACATCCTTCTTTTCTATTGTTCTCTATATACTATATAAGTTGTAAATGGTACTCATACTATTGTCCTATGGAAAATTTGAATTTTTAATGTCCACCCAAAAGTACACTGATGTCTAGAAATCACTCTCTATGAAAATTTATCACAATTCTATAATTATTTTCCAAGGTTGCAACGCAACCATCAAAAGTTCTTTAGTTAAAGCTTCTGATATTAACACACAGCCACATTTATCTACTAATCCTAAAAGAACCCATTTATTTATCTATCTACTTATTTATTTATTTAGTCATGGACCTGGAGACCAAACCTATTGCCTTGTACATTCTAGCTAAGTACTCTCCTACTACATTTCCAGCCCTCCGAAAGAACCTTCTTAATAGTAGTAAAATTAATTTAAGTAATAACATATTTCCAAGACTTAATAAATTATGATATTTAGAAAATTAGAAATGTGTTATTAGTATATTCAGAATGGGCATTTTAGTATAGGCCAAGTTTCCAACTGGATTAATTCCTTCTGATAAGTATAAGTAAAACACAAAAGAATTCAAGTACAAAGTCCTCAGTGTGCTCTAAGGGATAGAACGTGAGCACAGGGAACATTAATCTCTAATATGCTCTTGATTCATTGTTTCTTTGCTTATTTTGAAATGGAAACCTTTCTTTATGTTCCTAATATTTACATCGAAGGGAATTCTGAGTACTGTATTTCCTGCTTGCAATTTTCCTCGCCAACATTTGTGTATTTTGAAACTATTTCACTGCTGCTTCTCTCGCCTGCTGGATAGCCAAAGGCCATGTCATTTGAAATTGATTGAACAGCTGCAGTTCTGGGCACTTGCATACTTTTCACTAACTGACAACTGCTTTGAAAGATCATCCTGTGCATGAAAACTTTTATTGTTTGCAATGGGCCAGTGCTTATTGCCTTTTGTGGATGAAATTTCTGTAACAGTGGGATAGAAACTGGAGTAGCCAAAGGAAATAATTGGCCTTAGTCATAGAACTTGTCACTTACAGAAACAAATGCAGTCAATGCCATTTTCTTAAATGTGAAAGATGGTTGGAATAGACAGTAGCTTTGGTCTTTAAATTAAGAATAAGCCATTTGCATCATTTAAAAAACAACACAGATCACCATTGTTGCAGTATGGTTCTGTTTTTGGTTTTTGCCAGTTGTTTTTAACTTGGATACAGTGTATTGTGTTTGTGTACCCCTCCATTGTCTCCTGTGCTGGTTAGTTTTTGATAGAATTTGACACAACCTGGTTATCTGAGAAGAGGCAACCGCAAATGAGAAAATGTCTACATCAGATCTTAAGAACTAACTTCAGCAGAAGAAAGGCTGGTCTGGGTGACACCACAAGAATTAGGAATTGGAGCTGAGCTAAGGAGACTCAGCAGAGACTTGAGGCCTTGATTCAATGTACTTCACCCCAAACATGAACCAAAGCCCGCATAAACTTCCCAAGGTTGTTTTTAATGAAACAGGATTTCTTTCTTTGGGCATGTAGGTGGATAAAAGACATTTAGTAGGTTTCCTATAGGGGATGAGTAGATGTTTGTTTGCCTTTCTCCAAGAATATGGCATACAACGATGCTTATGTCTTTTTCTCCAAAGGAGAAAATTTTGGGCTAAACATGTATCCTTGAAGTATCTACCACAAAGCAACATGACTGTATATGATGCTTTGAAGATGGCTGACCTGGTCTGATGAGGGTAGGGCAAGGGCATCAACAGATTTTGGTCAATGTGTCCATCCCTCAATGTGTAGCTATAAGCTCATCCAGACACTAGATTGTCTTCTTCACAGACAGAAGGAGACACTCTTGGCTCTGATTCCTTAACAAAGCTACTTTATTAGGGATTTATTAAAAGCATGTACCTCCCTTACAAACTGACTACCCTAAATAGTAGGGAAAGGAGATTAAGGAGAACAAGATTGAAACCTTCTGGGTATCAGTTCTGCGGGGCAAATCCCTTGGCATAGTTCTCAGGAGTCTAGCAGATCATCTATCCAACAGAAGAAGCTGCACCATCCCTGGATCGAACCTGGAGGTGTCCACCAAGCTCGCCACTGCTCCCAAATCCTCCAACTCCCTGCACCATGGGATTTCTCTCTCCAGTTCTCCAATGTCCTTCTCCCCCGACCCCCAGCTTCTGGCTCCTAATTGATGATCTTTTTGGCAATACAATATGTTGACTAGAATTGCCCAGCCCCTGTCCTTTGTCTTAGGCTGATCCTTCCACCTTCCCTGAGTCTATCTAAGTAAGATCTTTATCATTTTGAGGAGACAAAGTCTCAGTGGGGTCAAGCATCCCAAGACTATTTTCATCTTGGGTCCAGACTAAGGCAAGGTTACATTCTCTTCACAAATCTCCATTTTTTACAAAAAATAAATATAAAAAATAGGCAAAAACCAAGAACTATATACATAAATATACATATATGCAGAACCATCAGGTACAAGTTACATGTACATAACTGAGTCCTTTTGTATTTGGCAATCGTGGAGAACATATTCCACTATCCTCTCATAATGAGTCCTTTCCTAGTGTCCAAAGTTTTCTAAAACCTCTTTATTAGAAATTACATTCATGAACCTACAAATGTGTTTTTAATCCTTAAACTAAGGGATTAAACCCCACCAGAGATCCATGAAGGAAATATTATCTAATATGAAGGAAGCACAAGCAAGCAACTTCCAAAAGCAAGGCAGGACAGAGAGAGTTGACTGCCCGGACAGTCACAGGCTTTTCTCTATTGTTGGGGCATCCAGTCTACAGCCTTCTAGCCCAATATGTCTGACAGACATAATTGTGAAACAGGAGTTTTGAAGAATTGGTTCAACCAGTCTCTAGAAAGCTGCACAGCCAGTTACTTAATGCTCTGCTATGATCAAAGTTTGGGCTGTCAGTGCTCCATCACCAGTAGAATCAAGGACAGTACTTCTGTCCAGTGGTCATTCTGCTATGATTACACTTTGGGCTGTCAGTCTGCCGTCACTAGTAGAGACAAGGACAGTACTTCTGTCCAGTGGTCGTTCTGCCACACTTATTTCTTCTATGCCCATCATCTTCCTTGAAGTGGATTGGAGATGTTGTTAGGAGCAGGTCCTCTGTCAGAAAAGCCCTTTATCATTAAATGCCATAATCTATACATCTCTGAAGTATTTGAAGACTATCTTTCTATTTACTGTTATGTATACTCATATCTATCTATTTAGTTATATTTCTGTTTGTTTATCATTCATGTAACTCATCTATCTATCTTAATGTATCTAGATAAATAAACATTGCTTGTTTTTAGCTATTTACTATTTTCTTAACATATATATGAGATACTGGAAAACACTTATTCTGTAATTAGCTAATTTAGTACCTAGTAAGATTTATAGGTGACTAACTACCAACTTTTATCTCTGACCATCCTAAACAGGTTATAACAGCTAACTTTCATAAGACTAGAACTGTACATCACCTTCTCAAATCAGTTGTACATGTACAATACATTAAGTAAACGTTTAATGAAATAATCTTAAGTTTCTTCCAACATACACTATACAGTTTACATTTTTATCAACATACAATATACAATACATAAAGCAAAAGTTGAATAAAATAATCTTAAGTTTTTATCAATCTACAACTATCCGCATGACTGATGGTTCCAGGTAGAAGAGCCAAGGGCATTTGAGGAAAGACCAACACATTATCTTTCACACAGAGCTGTTTCTAAACCACACCTTATGAACCTGTTGGCTCATCACACAGAGCATTAGTGCCTTCTATTATATTTTTCCATAATACCTTGATATTTCTTTGTTTGTCTGTCATGGCTTCTCCACTATGAGCTCTTACAGGGACAATGTTATTATTATTTGTTTTGATCCCCAGAATTGCACTTGGCAGAAAGCAGGACCTCAATATTTGCTTGACTGAAAGTCGGCAGCTTTTCAATTTTATGATGTATCCCATTAGTCAGTGGCTCCTAATCCATGAGTTTCCTACACTGATAATAAAGAAATGAACAAACCAAGGACCATCCTGACCAGCTCTGAGAATAAGCCTGGAAATGCCTCAACATATCATGGCAACATACTGGATTTAAAAAGCACAATTCTTAGTGCCATCCTGGGGCTTGGTCACAGGAGTTGTTAGTTTTATTGTTGGCAGGGTCAATATTAATATGAACTCCTATGCTTTGGGACTATTTTTCTTTTTCTTTTCTTTTTTTAAAATTTTTTCTTTCTTTCTTTCTTTCTTTCTTTTTTTTTTTGAGACAGGCTCTCTCTATGTAGCCTTGACTATTTTGGACTCGCTTTGTAGACCAGGCTGGCCTCAAACTCATAGAGATATGCCTGTCTCTGCTTCCCTACGTGGTGGGATTATGGCATGTGCCACTGCACCTGGCTGGGAAATTTTATTCATGAGAAATTACATGAAAGAGCGCTACCCAGGGGACTGGAGAGAGATGGCTCAGTGGTTATGAGCATGGTCTACTTTTCAAGAGGTCCTGAGTTCAATTCCCAGCAACCACATGGTGGCTCACAACCATCTATAATGTGATCTAATGCCCTCTTTTGGCATAGAGGTGTACATGCAGATAGAGCACTCAGACATAAAATAACAACAACAACAACAACAACAACAATAACAACAGAGTGCTACCTAGCCTCAAAACAGCCACACAGATCAGGAGTGTTATGCATTATGTATTTGATACTAAACAGCTTACTCACTGAGGACTAAAACAGTGTACTTTAGACTATTTAGGACAGCCTGTAGGTTATCTGTGTGATAACATAACTGCCACTCTTTTCAGCGCTGGTCCAGCTTTCAGGAGGAGTGGAAAGAAGTGTATCTCATGTCACTGTATTTGGTGAGGCTTACTCATGAAACTCACAGGTCCAGCTACTGCCTGCCTAAAGTAAAGATGGATTACAAATGTAGTCATGTAAATATCTTAGCGGTTTTCCACTTAATTTATCTACTTTGTGTTTTTCTAGCCCTAAGAATAAGGGCCTAGTAACTTTCTTGTTTTTTATTTTTAAAATTTACTTTATGTATCTGGTGTTTTGCCTGGATGCTTATATGTGTTTCACATGCATTCCTGACACCTGTGGAGGCCAGAAGAGGATGTTAGATCCCTTGGAACTGGAGTTATAGACAGCTGGGAGCCATCATGTGGGTGCTGTGAATGGAACGTCTGTTCTCTGGAAAAGTAACCAACCATTGAGCCATCTCTCCAGCTCTGAGCCTGATAATGTTTTTTTTGAGACAGGGATTCCCTGTGTAGCCTTGGCTATCCTGAACTTGTTTTGTAGAACAGGCTGGCCTTGAACTCACAGTGAGCTGCCTGCTTCTGCCTTCCTGAGTTCTGGGATTACAGGCATGCGCCTGCTCCTGGCTGAGCCTGATAAATTTTAACAAAGAGGCCTGAGCAGCAAAATATTTGATGGGGTGATGGTTAAAAGATGTGCTTGCCTTTTGTGGCTGCAATTTCTCTAATTGTATAAATAGGGATCTGCCTTTTGTTCTTTCCTCTCAACAGCACAGCACATTTAGACCTATATTTTAAAATATAATACCACTTACCCCTGATACTGGGCTTATATAATTTCAACTAAGGCAACCACATGTGTACTTGGTGCAACTCTCTCTCTCTCTCTCTCTCTCTCTCTCTCTCTCTCTCTCTCTCTCTCACTCTCTCCCTGTCTCTCTCTGTCTCTCTGTCTCTCTCTGTGTCTCTGTGTGTGTCTCTCTCTCTGTGTCTCTGTCTCTGTCTCTCTGTCTCTCTCTGTCTCTCTGTCTCTCTCTGTCTCTGTCTCTCTGTCTCTCTTTGTCTCTCTGTCTCTGTCTGTCTGTCTGTCTGTCTGTCTGTCTGTCTGTCTGTCTGTCTCTCTCTCTCTCTCTCTCTCTCTCTCTCTCTGTGTGTGTGTGTGTGTGTGTGTGTGTGTGTGTGTCCCCTAATCATACTCTCTGTTATAGTCTGGAAAGGACCGTTTTCGTCTTTAAAACCAACCATTTAATCTTACTCTAACCATTATAGGCACCTTGTTTTAATGTGATTTCTATTTAAGATGTTTATTCAGGCTACAGTGGATTGAGAAAGGACAGTTCTGTGAGGACTCAGATCTGCACCTGTCACACTGTCTTCCCCTCAGCTTGCTTTCTGCTTCCATTCCCAACATAGCAGTGAAGTAGCAGCAGGGGATGAAATCTTGGCTGGGTTCCACCTTCAGTCAGGAGAGGAACAAACAGTAAATATTCTATAACTAGGGTTGCCATTCTAAGAGCCAGAGAGTACATTTTTACCTGAGGCCTGATTTCTTTTGCTTCACTAGTTGGCCACTCTGGTATTAAGTCAAATGCCCACAGACCACATGCAATCAGGTATGCGTGGCTGTGGTCTGGTGCTGAAATCTTAATTTCCTATAATTTTCACTTTTTTCCCTAATAGTATTCTTTACGTTTCCTCCCCAATAATTTAGTGGTAGAAAGAAAATCGTTCTTATTTAGTATTACCATATTTGCTTGACATTTGTAGTGTCTCTCCTAAAATATTATTTTTATTATTATGTTCATTTGAAGTTCATATTTAACTGGGCATGCTGCGTTTTATTCTTCTGCAGCCCAAGCTGGCTTTGGTTTCTCATTCATAGCTTTCAGATTCCTCTCTTACACCTATTCAGTTCTTTAGAACTATTTCTTCTTAGGGGAGTGGGTGGGACAGGCATGAGCCTACTGGTACTTTGCTCATCTGTTTTTAAACGGTCATTTGATTATCTCCTCTAATGAAGTTCTCTGGTGTGGAAGAAAATACTGAAATACTCGGTAACTAGCTTCTGTTCAAAGAGTTGTGGTATTAGAGATTGTTTGCAGTAGTGATGTGTAAATTTAGAATGACAATGTGTTCATATATTTAACTATGATACATATCCTTTTAAAAGTTTGTTTCTATGAGGGTAAGGAGATAGTTCAGTTGGTAACTGTAAAGACGAGGACCTGAGTTCAAGCCCCGGAACCCATTATGTCATGTGGATGCTATGATACATGTTTGAAATCCCAGCACTTCGAGTGAGACCAATGGGTGCCTGGGGATTATGAAAGAATCTTCGCAGAAAATCAGGTGGGTGGCTGCTGGACAAGGACATCCACGGGTGACATTGTAATTTCATGCATACAGGCACACATATATGCATCTACATAAACATGTGCATGCGTGTATACATGCACACACACACACATACGAGAAAGAGAGAGGGAGAGAGAGAGAGAGAGAGAGAGAATTGTTTCTAAAAGTGTTTTTTTCCCACAGAATAATAAAAAATACTGTATTTTCCTTGTTTTCAAACAAGGAAACTACTTACAGTGACTAATTACTCAAATACTTGAGCAAATAATTTTCCAACTCTTAACATTCATCCATTCAGTGATTTTGTTTGTGTTTTTATTTTTTGAGTGTCAACCGTATTCCAAGCAGATTTTGGAAACTGGTTTTGTAATAGTGAACAAAATGATCAAAGTCATTATACTCAGAAGGATTTTATTCTAGTGGAAGGCAATAAAAAAAATCAAAATGAAAAAAAAAATCAAAATGTGTATTCTGCCTGGTATGAGAAAAGGTGATAGAGAAAAAAAAAAGTAGAGAAGAATGGGTATTTCTGGGGGAGGAGGTGGAACTTCACTCCCTGAGAGGCCTTCAGGGGACAATGGGGTAGAGAGCAGCAGAACCCAGGGATGACACCCGTTCAGGGGGTGGGAAATATCCCCACTGGTGTGGTGCCACTGCTGTTTGAAGAATCGTAAGGAGACAGAGCGAACAATGAGAGCAGTCGGATCTGAATCATGCAGTACAATAATAGAGTCTTCCCTAATTTTTAAATCTGCATTCTATAATTTATTTTAAATATACATTCTCTCTTTTGAATTTCTTTTTTTTTAATACTTTTATTTTATTACACACGTATAAAACAAACTACATATAGCAGGGAGAACCATGTGACAATCATGAGAGTAATGAGTTCTATACATGTTACATTCATAGGAAATTGGCCACCTGCATTCATCCCGTTTGAAGTAAGTGTCTTTCCTGTCTTGTTGGGTCTAAATTTCTGAATGATATTCAATATCTAGCCTATCTCAACTCTAATAGCTTAACTTCTTTATCTTGATCTAAAATGATCTTGTCTCCTAACCAACTAAGCTTGGTTGTAAAACTATACTATCTTGTCTTCAATGCCCCTCAGAGACTTAAGAAGGAATAAAACTTAAATTCCTGAGTGAACCAGCAGTGTGGGTTAGCAGCTTCCAAAATGTACAAATTGACTTAGGACAGTTTACTGCCTGACCAGTCTCATCGGGAGGTGGTCATAAGTCATAATTGGTCTTATACAGAGAAAAAATTAGGGGAAAAGCAGGAATGTCTCTCTTTGCCATTATCTTGCATACGTAGGCAAGGAGATGGGAGCTGAAAGGAAAAAAAGGGAGATTTAGAAACACAGAGGGAGGACAGAACAAAAGCTAGATGATTGAACCTACTCTTTAACTCAAGGCCTTAATTGTTACTTATAATGAAGGTTATGTCTAAGTCATTGCTATAGAATTTAGTTTACTGATAAAAAACATGAGCATGCCAAATACTTGGCAGATTTTAACACAAGAATATGTACCCTAAGTCTAACAGATAGATAAGACTCTATTGATATATGTGGTAAATTCGTTGAAAAAGGTCTTCAAAAACCTCAGAGACATACAGAATATGGCATTTAAAATTGTTCTTACAATCCCAAATTCCTTCGACAACAAGACAAGTTAACTCCTGACAACATCCAGCCAACTTCAAAAGAAGATGATGAGCATCAAAGAACCTCCTTATGGAGATGGCTTCAAAGGCCATCTGGGCAAAATGTCCTCGTTCCTGCCACAACCAGAATCTGCCTAAAAATGGGCAACTTAAATGTAGGCAGAGTCAACAGCCATACTCTGCCAAGTCAGGGCAAGCAAGTCCTCAATAGTTCCTGCCCCGAGAACAAGTCTGGCAGAGACATGAGGCCAGAAAGCTGAAGATGAGGCTCCAACATTATAAAGTGTATTGGGTGACTGGTCAGGCAGTAAACTGTCTTCCCTAATTTTTTAAGAATAAGTTTTTACATGTATGTATGTATATACATTAGGCGAGCATTTTTATTTTGTTTCTTAGTCCTTTATGTCATAACACATGATTGGTGGACTTTGTATCAGTTTTCAAGTGTGAGTTTACATAATAATATCGATGTTAAATAAGAAGAAGAGGCTTCCCTAAGACTTTGTCTCCTGTTCACGAGAGGGAATTAGCTATTTTGGTTACACACAAGACATGTTATGCAGAATTATGACCTCCTTATTCTGTCTATTTAGAGATTAAATATAGTTTAAGGAGGTGTACTTGGGTAACAGGCTGACAAAAGCATATAATGGGTTAAGCTTGTTTGTCAACTCGACTGAACTGAGACATCCTTAGGAAATTTTGGTGTCATATATCTATGGGGTGTTTCCAGAGACTGGCAGATAAATCAGTGAATCGGGTGGAGAGGTTCCACTCTGACTATTAGCACTACCACTTACTCCATCTTGAGGGTGTGGGAACATGGAAAAACAGAACTTTTTATACAAACACATACATCCCTCTTTGAATTAATGTTTATGTGTTGCTGCTGCTGCTGCTGCTGCTGCTGCTGCAGTTGTCTGAAGACCTCAGACTCCAGAGTCTTCAGTCTTTGAATGTAGACTTTCTGGGCCAGGGGGCTTTTAGCTTCGGGATGGACCTACATCTTTGGGTATTCTTTTTCGGAGTCTTCAAGCTTCCTTCTGGCTTTCCAGCCTGTGGCTAGCTATTGTGAGACCACGGAGCTTTTGACTGTATAAGTCAATAGAATAAATCATTTCTTGTAATTGTGTCTGCATTATGTTGATTCTCTTACTCAAGAGTTCTGGCTAACTGAAAGGATGACAGGGCTAGGGAGACAGGTTGTAGGTTGTGTAGTGCCTTGTAGAGTTGTCTTTCAGTTTGCTGAAGCAGAGTGCAATTTAGGGATTTTTGAAACATTGGGAGAATAGGTTTTACTTAATCATCCCAGTGTTTGTGCCTTCCTAAGAGATTACAGGGAGCAAGGGCAGAGGCAGGAGACCAGTGAGAGGGCTACCGGGTAATCCAGGTGAGAGATAATGCAGCCTTGGGGGCAGCACAGCTGTGGCGGAGACAGTGTGAAGTCATTCTGGCAGTGTGGGACTCAGAGCTGGCCAGCTCTGCAGACAGACTTCATGTCGGATGTGAGAGAAAGAGACAAGAAGATAACTTCCAGATTTTTGGCCTGAGCAACTGAGAGGATGCCTCTCTTATTGACTGAGAGTGGGAAAATGGTGGGAGGTGAGGATTCATTCGGGAGGGAGAATCGGGAGTTTGGGTTGGAAAGAGATAAGTGTGAAATGCGTATTAGGCCTCTAAATGGAGATGTCAAATAGGCATGTAGATATATGAGTCTGCAGTCCAGAGCTGCTGTCTGCACTCCAGATAGAAATTTAGCATCGTTGTGTATAGACAATGTTGAAAGCCAAGTAACACAGTGAGCTCACTAAGGAAGTGAGTGGAGCCAGAGGAAAGGCAAGTTGAAAGAGTTATGTTTTTTGAGAGTTAGTTGAAATGGCTTGAAATAGCTACTGTATTAATCATAACCATGGTGTCACTAATATTTGGAATATTCACATTTGTAAAATGCTAAATGCATTATGATGGAAACCTAAATATCACAAAGAATCCTAAAGGGTCAGATATAGCCCTTCTGAGAATAAAATAAAGACCCACTTCGTTTCCCTGACTGGAACAGCTACGTGAGTGGTGGCCCTGGCTGGGATCACTCTTTGTTTTCTTGTAGCTCTTAGAAAAGCCTATCTTTTGGTGAGTGAAAACAGTTTAGCAGAGTGGAGGAAGTACTTTTGTCTGAATTGATTCTTTCCTATTTATAAGTCTTATAAAATACATCCATCACTAAGTTTAAGAAGTGGTGTCTTGTTATGCTTATTTCAACACATACACATACACATAACTACTATATTTCTACATTATCTATATTGCTATCTACTCTTACGTGTCTTAAGGATTTCGGGGATAATACCCTTGGGACTATATCCTTCCAAACCAAAGCAAATTATTACAGAACAGCACCAAACTATTTTATAGTGAGATATGCCCTCTACATCCATTCGATAGATATCGTTAAACCCTTTCTTAAGGTAAAGAAAGCCTATAAGATTTAAGCATTAACATGGCTGTGGAATTCCTCAGAGCAGACTTTGAATCTAGTCCCCAATGCTATCTTTAAGTGTGAAATATCATTGTCATTTTCACTTGTAAGATAAATAGGATGTGTGTAGTTGGAGATGCCCTGAGTGTCTGGCCCTGCATGGGGGACACCAGCCTGATTCTTGGCCCCGAGTCACATTTAGTACGAAGAAGTTATCTGATTCCAATTTTGATGGCTGCTCCTGGTCAAGAAGAGTACCACTCCCCAAAGCTGAAAGTTAATTGGCCCTGTCTTCTGCCACTGTACCTCCTGAGTCCAGTTGACAGAGATGCTGTCTATCCTCATGAGAGACAAGAAATGACTTGGCTTTTGTGTAGCCCTCATACTGTGCCATTGGGCCTCTTCCCCCACCCTACAAGACCAACATCCAGGCAACCCAGAGAACTGACACTCAGAGTTATCTCTTATTCTTCTAGTCCAGGAGATTTTTTTCTCTTTTTCACAGGGATTCAAAAATAATATAACTATTTAATTCATATTCTAAAATTAGGTTGTTTTTTTTTTTTTTTTTTTTTTTTTTTTTGGTTTTTCGAGACAGGGTCTCTCTGTGTAGCCTTGACTGTCCTGGACTCACTTTGTAGACCAGGCTGGCTTCGAACTCACAGCGATCCGCCTGCCTCTGCCTCCCAAGTGCTGGGATTAAAGGCGTGCGCCACCACCGCCTGGCCTAAAATTAGGTTTAAAGCAACTGTGTAATGGCTCCTAGTAACATCTATTCAGAGAAAGAATTACTCTTTATACCTCCTTACAAATCTCTGAAGTGCATGGGAGGACTGTCTTGTAAGCTGATGTTTTGTTCATCTACTTATAGATGTAAATGTATTGGTACATAACCAATCACACCAAAGATCAGTGGCTGGAAACAATATAATTCTTCAGGCAACAGATTCTGTAGGCCTCACATTTAAATCTTAGTCGGACTGACCACAGTCTTTCCTGATGGTTGGGTCAGGTGCTGGCCATGGACAGAGATACGAAACCACCACTAGAAGTCAACACCAATATCTGGTTGCTAGCCAGGCCAGCCTTGATCAGTGAGGGGAGACACTGCACAGGGGCATGAATACAGGACACTAGGGGAGAGAGGGTGACTATTGCTATCTCCCACGGCCATTTATGCACCTGATATCTAGCAAATACTCACTATATGCTGAGACACAGTCCTCAGACCCTTTATGTAAAGCCCATTGATGTCTCTAACTGGCAAGTGGCCTCTTATTTTCCTGCTGCATATTTTTACTCCAGCCTCCTCCACATTTCAGTTAAAGAAACTCTTTAGGCTTTGAAAAAGCAACATATTTAGGACAGATTTTTTAAAATAGATGTGTACAAACATGTCTGTGATTGTGTTATGATGTATATGCATGGATGTGTGCACTGAAACACATATATGCATATATGCAGAAGCAGAAGTGTGTGCTGTGTTACTAGTGTCCAGGATCCTTCTGTCTTGTTTGAAGTAGGCCTTCCTTGTTGTTTGTCTTCAGCAGCATATGACAGGCTATCTGGCCCAGAAGCTTCCAGGGAGTCCCCTGCTTTGGGCCCGTCTCACCACAGGAGCACTAGGATTAACAAAGCACGCTGACACACCTGGTGTCTTCACACATGCTATCCACTGAGTCACCTCCCCAGTCCCACTCCAACCTTTGAGTTGTCTTTATTGATGTGTAATAATTTCACTTCTTGAAAGAACCAGGTATTTCTTGCTAGACCCAACATAAAATAGCTCCTTAAACTATTCTTATTTGGGGGGAAAAGACCAAAATCTGTTTGAATGGAGGAGGATATTTATTTACTATTTCTTGTGTGTATCATACTAAATTAGGGTTCTATTACTGTGGAGAGACATCATGGCCACGTCAACTCATATAACGGAAAACATTTAGTTGGGGCTGGCTTACAGTTTCAGAGGTTTACTCCATTGTCATCATGGCAGGAAGCACGGTGGTGTGCAGGCAGACACAGTGCTGGAGAAGGAGCTGAGAGTTCTACATCTGGATCCACAGGCAGCAGGAAATGACTGTGGATCACTGAGCCTGAGATTGATCTTCTGGGACCACAAAGCCCACCCCCTCTGTGACACATTTCCTTCAACAAGGCCACACTACTAATAGTGACACTCTCTGTGAGCCTATGGGGGCCACTTTTACTCAGACCACCACACATACCAAGAAACTTAAATAGTAAAAAAGCTATTTTATGTACTTATTTTAAATTGAGGAAAGCACTCATTCAAAAGTGTTGATTATTTATTCTAAGCAGGTTCTATTTCACATGCCTGTGATGTAACAGTGAAGAGACTAGACAGATGAAGGAGCTTATCTTCCAGTAAGGAGAGAAAGCTAATACAATAGTAAATAACATGCTAGAAAAAAAGAATTGATAAACAAATGATAGCACTGTGTTAGCTGGTAGTGTTCTCTACAGAAAGGAGGAAAACTAAAAATCAGAATCACATGGTTTTGAGAGCATTGGATGGCAGCAGGTTACAGTCCTAACCAGTTGGATAAACTAGGCCTGATTGAGGAAGCAGCATTTAAGACAAGACTTTTTTTTTTAATTGGATAAGGAAGAAAACAAAGATATGGTACGGGGTTGGTAATAGTGAAAAATTAGTTAGTAGGACCAATATGTAGAATATCTGTACAGTAATTATTGGGCAAAGATTACGGAGTGAATGAACTGGTGAGGTGCGTCAGAGAATGAGTTCCATGTGGTCATTAATTATTGCACGGTATAGGAGGATGGTGACCATGGAAGAGAGGTCAGATGGAGCAAAGGGAATGAAGAAAAGTCCCATGGCTTTGGTGAAGAGCATTGAAGAGTTACAGGCGATGTTGCCTATGACAGATTTAGGCATCAGACTGGAAGAAGGCCATTAAACAGCATTGAGGACCTAGGTGACACCTGGTTTTAACATCCTAAGACACACGACACTCTCTGCTGTGGAGATGGCTGAGGAGATATTTCCTCTAGGAAAGTCAGCTTCTCCTCTATGCAAGAATAGAACCTGGCATTCAGATACTAGCCAGAAACTGGGATTTGGAGGCTAGCATGTAATAATGGCAGCTTGTGTGGTGGGGTGGTAGAAGGGGATGGAGTAGGTTCGGAGTGGAGCAGGGATAGCAGCAGTTGAATGTCACTGTGAGCTGAGGTGCATGACATGCTGTGGCATACAGGGCTGGCAGAAGGGAGTCTTGGCATGGCCAGGGCAGGGTAAGGTGAGGCTGGCTGTTGCAGGGGAGAAGGGAGGCTTTGTGTTTGTGTTGGGGCGGGGGCTGGGGGTGGGGAGCTTGGGTACTTAGTGTTGTGCAATACCAGTGAAGTCAACTTCAAGGTAAACACCCGTTTTCGTGCATATTTCTTTTTCTTTTTCTTTTTCGTTCTGTGTGAGGATGCAGCACAGGCATTGCTAAGATTGTCGAATCTCCACCCCAACCTGATGTCCTGACTTGGATTCTTTTTTCTAACAAGATTCCCAGTGTCCTTCATGCGCACAGCAGTGGGAGAAATGTGCTCAGTGCACACATTTTTCAACCTCTGAAGACTACCTTACATCTCAGGAAATAAAAACTGGGGTATATTTTTGGAGGGGTTGAAAACTTAAAAAAAAACAAAAACAAAAACAAAAACAAAAAACTTCAAGACTTCTTAGAATTTTCCAAAATCAGGGGACAGGTAAGATGGATCCCCATGTAAGGGTGCTTGTCACCAAGCCTAATGGCCTGAGGTCAAGGCTAGGGACTCCCAAGGTGAAAGAGAACGGACTCGCTCACGTGTGTGCAATGGCACTCAATTGGTGTGTAAACCAATAAATAAGTTTACAGATGCAAGATAAAATTAAAGATATTCCAAAGTTAGGGCATGAAGAAAGTTGAAGGCGGAGAAGTACCAGGAAGACAATTGTTTCGTCACTTTTGATTACCCGGCAGATGGCTACCCAGTAGAGTCTGTTGTTGCTCAACACTGTGGGTCCATGTGAAGAGAAATCCCCATGGCCTGATGTGTTTGAGGTGCAGTTTTCTGATTTATAAGCATGCTACGACTAGAGGACAAGAAAGGGGAGGGGTAAGATGAGTGTTTATTTTCTTCAGCTATTATTAACCTAAGCTCGGGTGCTTGTACCAAAGAAAGGAATTACTTGTATTTATTCTTATGGATAAATTGCTAGCAATAAATTATGAGAGGGAAAAAAATAACCATGTGGGATAATTGACTGAAAAACAAATGTCAGTGAGAGTAAACAGAATGGATTCCACAAAACCTATTTGCAAAAATGTCAGAGGAGTTGAGTTGTTTTCCCTCACAATATTTGTGCTGGTATAAAGGGACTGCAGTTTAATTAAATGTCTCCACAGAGACGAGGCACTCCACTGCGTGTCACTTTGAGATTCTTCTAAAGGGAGGGACAGCTCTGTGATTAAGTGAGGTGGCATCTTGTCTGTGGCAGCAAAAAGAAGACCGTTCCACAGTGACGGGAATCGAGGAACACCTGCCAGGGAGCAGGACCGGGGAGTTGGGGATACCTATATGACCGTGAGTGGCTCCCATGGGACATCCAGCATCAGAGTGATGGACACTTGCTCTGTCTTGTAACATGTTCATTGGCCAGCCCTCCATGTCTCCTGTCTCCCAAGCCCTTGCTTCTTTTGTGGCGGGTTCTGAGCACCTGCCCCCCCAAATCCCCGCTGCCCTGAAATGTAGCAAAACAAAAAGGGATCTGGGAGATTTTTAAAACTAAAAGGAGTTATCAGAAAATGAAATTATTCTAAAGAAAGATATTTGATGAAGTAATATACTTGTCCATAGTTCTAAGTCTTCAGAATTTTTTTTTTAAGTCTTAGTAATTCTGATTTTCTGTGAGTTTGGTTATTCTGCAGGAGAATGACAAAAGAGTCAGGACTCGTTGTATGTATGTATCATATTTTTTTCCTTTTCTGGGCAACCTCAGATTTTTTAAAAGACAATGTTAAATATGGTACTTAGTATTTTTAAAAAATTTCAAACATTAAATTCAGATTACTATGAAATCAGACAGTACAACTGTTTTTTTAATTATTATTACAACATTTAAAAAAATACTAATAATACCATAAAAGAGTAGTGGGGTCTGGGGTAATGGCTCAGTGGGTAAAGCACTCCCTGGGCAAGCATGGAGACCCAGATTTAGATTCAAAGTACCTATAAAAAGCTGGGTGGTTATGGTGGTGCGCATCTGTAACTTCAGTGCTCTGGGTGCAGAGACAACAGGAGCCCATTGGAGAATTGTGAGCCCAAGGTTCAGTGGGAGACTTTTGTCCCTAACATAATGTGGAGAGAGACTCAGAAACATGTTCAAAATTGACCCCTGGCCTCCACCCACACATGCACAGGCAAGAGTACCTGTACACACTGTGTACACACATGCACAAACTACACACATTCATGTACTACAAAGACATACACCATACACATGCACATGAACACATCACATACACACACATACACACGGGCACTCATCTGTATGCATGTAACACACACACTCCACACAAACATATCACACACACACACACACACACACACACACACACACACAGTGAGAGTAGTTTTTGTTGTTCTTGTGATCCATTTTTTATATGGAAGAACTGAAGTAGACTTGAACATAAAGACATGACTATGGGCTGTACTTTTTATTTTTGTGGTACTGAAGAAGAAACCCAGAAACTCACACATGGTAGGTAAGCCCTTAAAGGCTGAGGAACACCGTCGAGAGTGAGCAACCACACAGTCTTCCTGGGGAAGTTATCAAGGGGCTGTTTCTAGAAGGTGTGAAGTTGCTTTTGCTTTGTTGGAAAATAATTCAGAACCAGGAAGGATTTCATGAAATCTCTAGGGTACATCTGTTTGGCTGCCCCACCAAGAAACAGCTGCATCTGTTAAGAGTTAGAAAAATAAAGAAATCAGAGACAGCAGTGTAGCGAAAAGAGTAAGTCTGAACACTAGTCATTTTAACTACAGGGACACAAAGCTACATAGGGTTTATGCTGTAAATTTCCATGCTTGCTTCTATGGTCACATGTTTACCAAATACATGAAAACAATGAATGCCAGTTAGAAAGCCGTCGTCCTCATAGGCACGAAATAAGTGTGCAACTGGGGTCCCCGAATCAGGCTGGGTAGGTCCATCTTGGGTTTTCTTAACGTGACATTCTATTTTACCCTTCATTGCTGTGAGAAACAAGCGGCCACTGATTGGCTGGCTGTGGATTAGGCAGGAAATAAATGAACATGACAGTCACTGCTGTTGGAAGGATGCAGCTCTGTTCCGGGAAGACGCTGCTCTGAGCTGGGAGGACACGGACGCTTCCACTCTGACTCTGGTTATGCATACGGCAAGCGAGGGAGCTTAGGAATTTAAACCAAACCTCTAGACAGGGCTTGTCTGTTTTATTTAGTGCTCCCAACTTAACTAGATACAGCTATTCTTTTTTTTTTTTTTTTTTTTTGGTTTTTCGAGACAGGGTTTCTCTGTGTAGCCTTGGCCATCCTGGACTGACTTTGTAGACCAGGCTGGCCTCGAACTCACAGCGATCCGCCTGCCTCTGCCTCCCGAGTGCTGGGATTAAAGGCGTGCGCCACCACGCCCGGCTCAGCTATTCTTATTGTACAAGGAACTGTGCATTTTCTGCCTTTGTGTCTCCTATATCTCACTCACCCACTGATAACTCACAAACATGGAAACAGTCAAGTTCAACAGAAGAGTGAGGCAGCCCAGAGTGCCGTCACTGGGCAGTAGTGCAGGCTTTTGCGAGGAAGTGTGGCAGGAGGAAACCTGTGCACAGTTCCATTGTTGACTTACCGGAAAAAATTTGAATGATTAGTATCTTTTTTTTTTTTTTAAGGAAGATGAATCTTAAATAGTTCGAGAGAAAATAATTTAAATATTTTATATAATCTCTTTAAAGACCGAGGACCAGAGACGGTGGGGGCGTTGGGAAACCAGGGATAATGGGAGGCGGTCAGGGATCATGCAGAAGGTCAGAGGTGACCTCACTCCTTATCCCTGCGTTCTAATGCAGTTCGAAAATTCCTTCGTGCTTGCTAAGTAATGCAGATTCAGATTCAAAGTTCAAGAACTGCTTTGAAGTAGAAGAGAATTTCCAAAGGAATCCTGGATGTTTCCCCTATCCATAAATAAATGGTGATGGTTTGCAAGGTTTATTTTGGGAGCAAGTGGCTGTTTTTTTGCATATGTTTATTTACGTTCTCTCCCCCTCAGTCTGTACAGGGGACTGAAGGCACAGGGATGAGTCAAGCCTGCCTCTTGCTTTCAGGATCTGTGCTTTCAGGACAGTGCACTAACATTCTAAGGATATCATGCTATGGTAGGAAAATGGAGTTTAAGCCAGTTTTGCTCAGCCTTTATCTAATGTCAAGGCAGTGATAGGAATTGAAATGGACTCTGGGAAAATCTGCAGAGAATTTATAATGATAATAACAAAGGGCAGGGCAGCAAGGAAGAAACCCATATTTAATTTGCATAACATTTAAATACTTAATTTGAATAAAGATGTAGAATCTTGAGAAACTTGTAGGTTTCTAGGACCCTCTGGATCCTTCTACTTTGCTATTCTCTCATGCTTCTCTCATCTAGAATCCCAATAGGATGTCCTCCCCTCTGTCCCAGTTTCCTGGTAAGTGAAGGCTTTTGTGGGACATGCCCCTTGGGCTAGTATGCAGATATAAGTGAGTATATACCATTTGAGTCTTTCTGCTTCTGGGTTAACTCACTCATTATGATCATTTTTAGCTCAATCCATTTATCCACAAATTTTGGGAATTCCTTGTTTTTAATAGCTGAGTAGTATTCCATAGTGTCATTATGATAGGCAGATTTGGGCCCAGGGGTCCCGCTCAATCTAAGGCATCAGCCAAGGACAATACAGGCGGTAAACTTTAAACCCCTACCCAGATCTATCCAATGGTCAGAACATTCTCCACAGTTGAGTGGAGAGTGGGATATGACTTTCTCACGTACTCTGGTGCCTCACATTTGACCATGTCCCCTGGAGGGGGAGACCTGGTGGCACTCAGAGGAAGGATAGCAGGTTACCAAGAAGAGACTTGATACCCTTTGAACATATACAGGGGGAGGAAGTCCCCCTCAGGAACAGTCATAGGAGAGGGGAATAAGGGGAAAATGGGAGGGAGGGAAGAATGGGAGGATACAAGGGATGGGATAACTGTCGATGCCGCCCCCGTCCTGCAGGAAAGACACCAACACCGGGAACTCTTCTTGCCGCAGTTTTTATTCAGGATCCTGGAGTGACCCCGGGAAAAGCTCCCACAGAACCTTTATAGTGTGCCTGTCCTATCAGAAACTGCCACGTTGTCACTCCTGGTTGGTGCATTTGGATCACGCCACCTCACGCTATGCCTTGTTCAGATCACACCACCTCACGCCATGCCTTCAGGCATGCGCATAAGGGGCTTGCTCACTGTGCATGCGCAAAAAGGGGTGCACTGCGCATGTGCAAAAGAGGGCGCATTGCGCCGGGGAAGCAGCAGGGGGTGCTGCTATCTGTGGCTCTCCACAGATAACCATTGAGATGTAACAAGAATAAATTAATAAAAAAAGAAAAGAAACTTGAGAAACCCTCTAAGGCTTTTGATTATGCTCTGTTCAAATTGTTAGCAATAATCACTGACCAGAGAATGCTTGCATGGAAAGCAAATAATCATCTTAGATCATTTTTATGATTTTAAAAGTTGAAAATCTTAGGAATCATAAACCTTAACATTTTCTTTCAGTAACAGCTAAGGTAGGAAAATATATTGTGATAATGTAAACAGATACAGAATCATTGAATCAGAATTTGTTGCATCAAGTGTGCAAAATGAAGAAGTACAGAAATTCATTAATCTATAGAAATTTATAAGAAGGCGAAATCACCCTGCTCCTCACATATACCCTACTAAAAATGCCAGTATGTTACATCAAAAAAAAATTTCCAGCAAAGGTGCTGATTGGTGGCTGCTGCTGGGCACCATGCCTGCTAGGCGCCATGTCTGCTGGGTGCCATGTCTGCTGGGCTCCAGCCAGTCCTTTGCACTTGTACCTTGCTTATTTATTCCGTGGACACCTAGAACATGAGAGGAGGGTTGTGATTGGCCTTCTGGCCAGTGAAGAGGATGTTCGAATAATATGACACAGGGAGCAGTGAATCATAGGCCACAGTAGAGCTAGATGCCTCTTGTGTTTTGGTGACTGTAGGGAGCATGGTATGCGTCATCCATGTTTATCCTGTTGGAGCACCCTCTGAAGAGCTATGGCCAAAGCTGTTCATTGCTGCAGAGGCTTGACAAGGAAGTCTGGCTAGTCCGGACTCACTGACCTAAGAGATGCGGGTGAAATAGTCTTAGCTTTCTGTTGCTCTGTTGCAGCACATGAGTTGAGCACTTGGATCCCAACGCATCCTTTTTATAATAATTTTATTTCCTATGTGTGTATGATTTGAGTGTATGAATATGTTAAGGAGTCATGGGTAACATGGGTGTGGGAGACCAAGGACAATCTTGGGTGTTATTGCTTGATTTTTTTTACCCAAATGATTTCTTTATTGGTATAGGAAGAAATCTTAAAAAGAAAAACAAGTGTTACATTGTGGAGTTGTTAAGAAACTACCTCTGAGTCAGGTACGGTGGGGCATGCCTGCCTGTGATTCCAGCACTCAGAGGCAGAAGCAGAGGCAGGCAGATCTCTGGGTTTGAGGCCAGTGTGGTCTACAAAGTGAGTCCAGGATGGGCATGGCTATGCAGAGAAATGACTTAGCAGTGTGATCATAGTTTAGTGGTGGCCTTTGTGGACATTCAGCCTTAGTGATTAATCTTGTAGCCTCTTAAATCTGTCTAACATATCCATGAGATTGGAATTTTGTCATGCCAACAAGTCAACAATCTAGCTAGGTAGGGGAGAAACACCCTTTCCCAAAATAAAGGGATCGGGCCTGCCCTTGGAGTATTCAGATGTCTGGTGTCTAGTGGTTTGTACAGGGCCATTTGGACTGGACGAAAGCAGGCAGCACCTGCTAAATGCTACCATGGCGTAGGACATTTCATCCTTTCAGAAAACGAGAGAGGGGTCTAGTCTTTGTAAAGATGGGAAATCTGAACTTGAGGAATGTCTGCTGCTTGAATTAGTGGCAGGGCCAAGACCCAAGTCCAAAGAACTTGGCTTTAGGGTTTGGCACCCAACCCCATCACCATCCTGCGTGCTGAAGGAAGACAGTTACACAGAGCTCTTGCACTGGCCTAGCTTCATAACAGAGTGAACAGTACTTGACTTCTTCTTCTCTTTCCTCCTCTTTTCCTCTCCCTTCCTCTTTCCCCATTGCCTCCTCCCCTGTCTCTCTCCCCCTTCTCCTCCTCCTGTCTTCTGAGACAGGTCTTGCTTTGTAATTCTGGCTGTCCTGGAACTTGCTAGTTCCACCAGGCTAGCCTTGAATTTGAAGCAACTTTCTTACCTCTGCCTCCTGTAAAGTTGGGATTTTAAGTGTGTGACTCCGTGCCTGGCTGACACTTTTGTTTTAAGATCAGAAGAAGAGACATATTCCAGTCAGATGTACTGGTAGAAGTCATAGAACTGCATACCGACCTGCTCTATAAGCAGACAACTGGATTATTATCCTCATACGGCAAGACAAATTTTTGGTGTTCTTATGCAGGATGAAAAGAACGTAAAGTAGAGAGGAGATATTGAGAGAACACGGGCAGTGCAAGGAGGCCAAGAGGCTGATTGTATTAGAAGCAGCTCATGGCTGCTAAGCATATCCACCAATTTCAGTGCAGTCTCAGCACTGATGAGCTGTACATATGACTATATGCCAGTTGTCTCTATAATAATATATAGTTGTAAACAGACTTAATTCAGTTATGTGGGCTCAACATAACTTTTTTCCCCTTGAAAGCTGAACTCAAGGGTGTCACGACCTGTTGTTCTTTGAGATGCTCATCTGGACCTATCAGATCCTGCCTGAATTATGATGGTGAAGATGAGCTGTATACGTTGTTTTTATTTCCTCAGATGAGGGGATATAATGAGAGCCATTCTCAAGCCTTTCCAGCTCTTTCTGAACTCTCCCTGGCTGGTCAACTCAGCTGTTTTGGCCCAAAATCCTCTCCAAGCTGACTTCTTCAAACTGGCTGCTTTTGGTTTCTGACTGAATTGCTCTGCCTGGCCTCAAACTAATGCCAGCAATATATTTTAGTCTTTTGCCTCCTTCTCATTCTTTGTCTTGTTATGTCCTCTCCTGAGTCTAGCTTGTTCTCTTTGTTCTCTTTGTTGTCTCTGTTAAACTGTCCCAGTAAAAAATTCTCTTTCCTTGTGCTGCTCTTAAGTAGCCTTTCCTTCCTGTCTGTTCTCGTGAGAGTTGAGTGTGTCCTATCTCTGACTCATTCTGACAAATCTTTCTCTGGTCTGCCACTTTGTCTGTCCCTCAATTAAACATCACTTTCAAACATGGTTGCTTCCTTCTATACACAAACCTTACCTTCATTTTTTTGGTGTTAAAAGTGTATGCTAAGGGCCTGTCTGTATCTCAGCCAGATTATAGTGTAATCCAGAATGTGTCTACATTCCAGTCAGATCACATAGACATAGGTTTTTGGAAGTGATCTCTCACCAGAGCAGCCATGTTGCTGGATTAAAAATCCTCTACAATTGCAGTGATGGTGGCCAGTGTCCTGAGATTCCCTCTGTTCACAGTGATGTTGGCTGTCCTGGTTCACACTTGTAACCTGTATAGCAACAAGATCGCTTTCCCAATGATATGCTCAGTGAAGGCTCACCATAAGCCTCACTCCTGGATGGCATGTCTGCCCGTCTTTGGACAGAAATACAGATTTGGGGCTCTTGAGGAGACTCAATATCAGAAGTATGAGGAAGAGCAATTAGAACGAGGA